>NC_041402.2:26147499-26456665 GCF_900747795.2 Erpetoichthys calabaricus
TTTCAGCCTTCTACCTACACGGGAAGTTGGAGAATTAGTGATGAATGAGTCAGTCAAACAGGTTCCAGTTATGACCATTACGCGTAGAATTTCGAAATAAAACCTGCCTAACTTTTGTAAGTAAGCTGTAAGGAATGAGCCTGCCAAATTTCAGACTTCTACCTACACGGGAAGTTGGAGAATTAGTGATGAGTGAGTCAGTCAAACAGGTTCCAGTTATGACCATTATGCGTAGAATTTCGAAATAAAACCTGCCTAACTTTTGTAAGTAAGCTGTAAGGAATGAGCCTGCCAAATTTCAGACTTCTACCTACACGGGAAGTTGGAGAATTAGTGATGAGTGAGTCAGTCAGTCAGTCAGTCAGTCAGTGAGTCAGTGAGGGCTTTGCCTTTTATTAGTATAGATTATGTTTAATAAACGTGTGGTGGACTATAATATGGTGTTCGTCTGTGTGTGTCCGGGCTGCGTATCACAATATATATATATATATATATATATATATATATATATATATATCCATCCATCCATTTTCCAACCCGCTGAATCCGAACACAGGGTCACGGGGGTCTGCTGCAGCCAATCCCAGCCAACACAGGGCACAAGGCAGGGAACCAATCCCGGGCAGGGTGCCAACCCACCGCAGTGTATATATATATATATATATATATATATATATCCATCCATCCATCCATTTTCCAACCCGCTGAATCCGAACACAGGGTCACGGGGGTCTGCTGGAGCCAATCCCAGCCAACACAGGGCACAAGGCAGGAAACAATCCTGGGCAGGGTGCCAACCCACCGCAGGACACACACAAACACACCCACACACCAAGCACACACTAGGGCCAATTTAGAATCGCCAATCCACCTAACCTGCATGTCTTTGGAATGCGGGAGGAAACCGGAGCGCCCGGAGGAAACCCACGCAGACACGGGGAGAACATGCAAACTCCACGCAGGGAGGACCCGGGAATCGAACCCAGGTCCCCAGATCTCCCAACTGCGAGGCAGCAGCGCTACCCACTGTGCCACCGTGCCGCCCTATATATATATATATATATATATATATATATATATATATATATATATATATATATATATATTGTGGCAAGTGGCTGGGGGTGGCACCCAGCCAGGATGCCCGGAAGGACCGGAGGAGGGATTGTGCCTCCTCCAGACCACAAGGGACTGACCGCCCTGGTGTATTTGGAGACCACGGGAACTGAGCATGGAAGCTCAACCCTATAGGGGCCCGTGGTCACCGCCAGGGAGCGCCCCAATGCCTGAAGAGCCCTGGCCCTCAGTACTTCCGCCACACCCGGAAGTGCTGGGGGGAAGAAGACCAGGGACACCCGGAGTGCTTCCGGGTGTGCAGCCGGTACTTCCGCCACACTAGGAAGTGCCGGTGTAAGCTAATTGGGAGGCACCTGGAGCACATCCGGGTGGGGATAAGAGGGGCCGCCTCCCTCCATTCGGGGGCTGGAGTCGGGTGAGGGGAGGACCAAGTCTTGTTGGGGAGGAGTGGAGGCGGTCTGAAGAAAGAGGCATTGGCTAGAAGCTTGGACTTTTGGGGGAGTTGTTTGGGGTTATGTGCACAGTTGTAAATAGTGGTGATGTATAATAAATAAGTGTGGGTTGAACCATGCTGTCCGCCTGTCTGTGTCTGGGCCAGCTTCCACAATATATATATCTGCTTCATTATGCCAAGTGTATCCCTTGTACAGTAAATGGCAGCATCCCTCTAGTGGACTCCTTATTATTACACCCACAGGGCTGGATGGGAGTTGTGTTCCCATTAGTTGGCTTTTCTGAGTTTTTGGGAGTTGGAAGGAGGGTCTGAGGGGGAAAAGGATTTCTTATTTTAAAGAGTTTCTCCCTGACCTGGAAGTACTTTCTGAGTGCAACGTAGGGACACCAGAAGCATCCTTGATCTGGGATAAAGAAAGCCACTCCGCTTCTTTCAAAGGAGTCGGAAGGACAACACTCATCTGGGAGGAGTGGATGCTAAAGACAGAGAAAGAAATGGTGAGCTATGTGGATTAAAGTCTGTGTGAAGGTATGAGAACTTATTTTGGAACCAAGGATTTGCATCTGTTAAGTTGTATTTGGAATTTGGAGCTCTGTTGCTCCCCCTCAAGGTCACTATATATATGCATGTATTGTGTAAGAAAGCAAAGGAAAGCATATGGAAGGTTGGAGTCTTGGAAGAAGTCCTGTTGCCCTTTTTATTAGTTGTGAGGGTAGTTGAAGTTAAAAAATAAATAACAGAATTGTGCAAAGAAGAAATGGTTGTCTTGATGAGGATGAAACTCCCCTGGTGGTCACACAGGTTACTCAAGGTTATTAAAGCACATGTAAACACATGTCATGCCCATGTTGAAATGTTTAAATCCTACAGCATAGTTAAATGCAGGCATTATTCTTCCTTTAATATGTGAACATAACGTAATTTTTAAATTAAATTTACTGTTGGATTATTCAGTAAGGTGTCCCATTTAAAATATATTGTGTGAAACCATAACATATGGTTAATGACTAGTCTTAGTAGTGTGCAGGCCTCCACTTAGTGAGAAAAATACTGTTAGGATTCAGATTCATATTTAATTGTTCAAGTATGTGAATGTTGTAATGTAATTAATATTGGTAAAAGATCCAAGTCTGTAATAATATCTTTGGGCAGATCATAATACATAAAAAAACCAAATATATATTATGCCCATACTTTCACCCTTTTGTTTTGTTAAAGATACTGTGTCCATGTGTTTAAATCAGTAGTATCTTAGCTAGCAGAGTTCTCCATTCAGATTTCAAACGTGCTTTTGGGTGAACTATTACTTAAAATTGCTTTTGGATTCTTAATTTATAAATATCATATATATTCGCATATAAGTCGGTTCTTGAAACCCGAAGAAATCGATCATAAAATCAGACCTTTTTAAAAATGCGACACTTAATTTTTTTTTTTTATCATTTCTTTCCTCCTCCAATCTTACACCAGTTTCTTAGACACATTGAATTTTGTTTGCAGCAGCGCAGTTACCAATTTCTTTCACCAATTCAACGACTTTTAATTTAAAACCAGCTTCATATTTTCTTCTGATTGAACTCTCCATCATAGATAAGGGATGGTCTTACGATAAAGGTGTATGAGAGTGTGAGATACAAAAAACACAAAAAAGTGCAAACATCGCTTCGGAATAGTTGGGATATTACCGTGTGGCCACGTAGACACAATACATAGAAAAAACGCAGTGTGCTCCTTGGTTACTCTCTCAGGTGGGCATTAGCATATCATAATCTCTTGGACCAATAGTGTGAGTTTTCCACATTCGACTTATATGACTGACAATATAAAATACCAGAAATTATATGGTAAAATCAAGGCCCAACTTATATGTGGGAGAACTTAAATGCGAGTATATACGGTAGTTACAGAGGTATTTCCTAGTTAAATTCCTAAGGAAACTAGTGTATCAGCATTTCATTAATTGCGTTTTAGGGAATTTGTAAGAGTGATCAATGATTTACTCCTTATTATTGTTTGTTTTACTGCTGATGGATCTGAGGTTTGGCATTTGATACAGTTGATCTTTCCATTTTGATTAGATGCCTAAAGTTTATGTCTAGCTTCCATCGAATAATTTTGAAGTTTTTTTTTACAGTACAGCATATCTAAAACAAAATAATAATTCATTACATTTATATAGCGCTTTTCTCAGTACTCCAAACGCTATGCACACAGGGAGGAACCAGGAAGTAAACCCACAATCCCACTACCACTGCGCCACCTGTGAGGACTAATTGCTTTTCCTCTGTTGCTCTGTTGCTTCATTGGCAGGTAGAGTTCCTCAGGGATCTCTTTTGGGTCCCATATTGTTATGCTTCCCTTACTAAACTCCTTGAAGAAACATAATATTATGTACCATTGTGATGCAAATTACTTTCAGTTTAACTGAGTTCTGGTGATACTCCTTGAATTGCGTTGACTGTCTTGATGAGATTAAAGCCTGGATAACAGGATAACAGGGAGCTTTCTTCAGCTACACAAAAGCAAAGGTCAGTTCATTGTTTTTGGAAATGCTGATAAAATTAAGAATTTGAGGCTAGGGTGTGAGAGTATTACACACAACTTGATTGTTAAGAGTCTGTGGATTTTTCTTGATTCTGACAATCAGATTAATTCAATTGTCAAGTGCAGCTTTAATTGTCTCAAGCTAATTTCCAGACTTATGTCTTTTCTCTTTTTGAAGGACGTAGAGATTCTTTCATTACTTCTTGATTAGATACTTACAGTGCCCTTAAAGGCCATGTCACATTAGATGACTTTTCCAGCAATTTTCAGTAGTGGTCTTTATTTACTTTATATTAGTGAGTTGAAGGCAATCGGTGCATGCTCCTGTGAAACCTCCAGCAGTGTGAAATTTCCAGCGACTCACTCCATGACTTGCTTAGATTTTGTCTTTGCAGCTCTGTGTGAATGATCACCAAATGAATGCTCATCCAGAACTACAATGCATATAATGCAGCAACAAGTAATGTCGAACACAAGTGTTTTGGAGTTCACAAACAGAAGAGAAGCTCATCTGTCTGATGCTTTGTGTTTTACATACCACAACAGATCGTTAGTTGTTTAAATTTTCTGCCGCTTGCCCGAAAGGTTAAGAATCACCGGTTTATTATATTGGAAAGCAAGAACCATATTAATTTTCCATCCATCCATCCATTTTCCAACCTGCTGAATCCGAACACAGGGTCACGGGGGTCTGCTGGAGCCAATCCCAGCCAACACAGGGCACAAGGTAGGAACCAATCCTGGGCAGGGCACCAATCCACCGCAGGACACATACAAACACACCAAGCACACACTAGGGCCAATTCAGAATCACCAGTCCATCTAACCTGCATGTCTTTGGACTGTGGGAGGAAACCGGAGCACCCGGAGGAAACCCACGCAGACACGGGGAGAACATGCAAACTCCACACAGGGAGGACCCGGGAAGCGAACCCAGGTCTCCTAACTGTGAGGCAGCAGCGCCACCGCGTCGCCCCCATATTAATTTTAATCCAGTTAATTCTTTTTATAGAGTGTTTATAGTTGTGACAGCATTCCTGGAGAAAAAAAATCCTTGGGGGTGAAGGGGGGTTCCTACGGTCGGTTACATCAAAAAAAAAAATCTTTCATTAACACGGTATGCTCTCTGATAGAACTGCCACTAACTTTATATCTTCTGTTTCTCACTTCACAGAGATTATAATTTATGCAATTCCCAATAGGGCCACGATGTCTAATGGTACCAACAATCATATTATGGTCTAAAGGCCCAGTAACATTACACTGCTTCAAGCCCGTCACTTCTTAATCTCCATTTTCTTAAGATAAAATAGTTCTCCTCCTTCAATCTCTCCTCATAGCTCATACCTCTCAGTCATGGGCACAGCCTAATTGCTCTCCTCTTGACTTTCTCTGAAGTTGCTATGTCTTTTTTTGTTTTGTGGAGACCGAACTTTACAATGTACTCCAGGTAAGAGCTGCCAACCAATGAGTGCTCACCCAGACACAAAATGCATATAACACAGATACAATTACAATTACAGATTAAAATGATAACAAGACGTTTTGAATCCGAAAAACAGGAGAGAGACTTGTCTGTCTAATGTCATATGTTTTATGTACTATCACAGAATGGAAGAAAGAAAAATAAGGGCGGGTATGGCAGCTGAACTCACTGTACCCAGGATTGCCAGACGTCCCGATTTGAGCAGGACTGTCTCTAGGTCAACAGACAAATCCCGAGTCCCAAGTTACCTCTGAAAACCTCAATTGAACAAAAATTGTTTGTAGAAAAGAAAAATCTTAATTCAATTTTTATTTTTAATATCTAGTTAAAGAGGCTTGCTAAATTTTTCTAGATAGCCTAGCATACCACCTTTTATGAATAAAATTTGTAATTGTCAGCTGAATCCAAATGTTTGAATCGTGTGTGTCTGTGTACGTCGTTTGCTCATGTTGTCTTAAGTTTGCTGCAAATGATTGTTCAAAGTGCACTATTGTGACTATTCTGTGACTATTTTATATATGTTCTCTTCTAGATATGTACTTATTTACATATATGTTTTGATTATACATGTTTATCCATCCATTATCCAACCCGCTGTATCCTAACTACAGGGTCACGGGGGTCTGCTGGAGCCAAGCCCAGCCAACACAGGGCACAAGGCAAGAAACAAACTCCGGGCAGGGTGCCAGCCCACCACAGATACATGTTTATATATCTTTAATTATAATTTAATTAAAATTATCTATTTTTTGCTTTCCTTAGTTTAGTAACATCTTTTTTCTGGCCGCACGAAATGGTGGTTGTCCTGATCTGTGATTTTGGAAATCTGGCAACCCTGCTGTACCCATAAACCCTTCAGACAGACACCAGTTCTGTTCGGCAGAATGTTATTGGTTGCCAGAAAAAGAGATTAACTTGCAGTACTTTGGAAATAGGAAAATCGCTACACAGTCATCCGATTTGACAAACTGCGATTTCTAGCTGTGTGACTTTACATACTCAGGTGATGAGATCTGCAACCTTAGTCGTCAAGTCTGATATCCCCTCTAAATAGAAGTTGTGTAATGTGACATTGGCTCGGGTTGCTTGCATTACAACAGACCATCACAGCACCCATTCATCCACATAGCCACAATGGGTTAAATTAATATTGCCAAATAACTTAACTTGCATATCTTACCTGAACTGAAAATAAAGTGTAGGGTCCTTTCGAAGCAGTAAACAACATTTTTAAAAACTCTCACCAAGGCAAGTCATACAGTATATTGAAGATGAATGTTTTTTGAATGTTCTGAAAGTGTTCTTGGTCAACATAATGTATGAATTTCAAATTATTTATCTCTTGAGTGACTGAATGGAATTATAGTGATGAGCCTAGAGTCACATTGTAAGGTAACATCGACTTTTAGCCTAGCAGTCATTTTAGTCAGCTAGTTTTATGGCAGAATGTGGATAGTTTACAGAGTATAAGGTTAAGGAGGGTGACATGATATTTCAGAGATGTACAATTTTACATAAAAATCAAATATTCATAAAAAATCATTAAAATGATACATAGAAGAGAGTGAGTGTGGATATGTTGAAATACAGTTCAGAGTCAAAGGCAGCTGCTCAGACTGCAATTTGCTTTTCAGGAGTGCAACAACACCATGTAATTGTAATCAGTGCTGCATAAGAAACCTTTGACTTTCAAATTAATATTTTCTCATCAGTACCAAGAAGAAAATACAGCATTAGAAAAAGAAAATTGAACAGCACCATAGAATCATTTCATTTCTTCATTTCAGAAAGTCTGTGTTAATTTAAAACACTTCACAGAATCCAAATGACTTTCTTTTGCGATTAGTAAGCAAACCGGGAGCAACTCTATTATTAGTGGTTTTTTTTTTTCTTTTTTCTGAACTATCTTTTTTTTTTTTACTTTTGCAAAAAATAGGCAACCCTAACAAAAAATTAAATTGCAGTATTTTAATTATACTCCACAACTCTTCTTTGTTCTTGCAGAGATGCTGGATATTTCACACTAATGGTTACAGAAAAGTAAAAAAATATCACCCTGCCTTCAAGCAAAGCTTACCTAAATGTAATCACGTTAGTGCAAACTAGCAGATCACTTGAGTTTTCAGTCATTTTTTAATTGTATTTAAAATGGACCATTTTATAAGTATTTACACATTTATGCATTTTCTGAACTCACTTTATTCAACAGTAGAAGTCAGGGTGCTGGAGCCTATGCTGTCAGCCTCAGACACAGGGAACGAGGCGCAATGCTAGTGCACACACCCACACTCACTTTTAAAGTGTTAATTTAGTGTCACCAATCAAGCTAACTGGCACATACTTGGCATGATCGAGGAAACTGGAGTATCAAAAGAAAACTTACATGGACACAGAAAGAACATGCTAACTGTACTGCCTAAGATTTATGCCCAATGATTTTGAAGGAGGAAAGCACCAATGCTATATGTATACAGTATACTGTATAGTGTAGATACTTCATGCATAGCCTAAAATCTCTGTCTTCCCTGTCAGAAGAAACAAAGACTTTACCTGATATCATTCCTAAGAACTCTGCTTCATCACAAGTGCCGTGAGTAACCACCTAACTCTAAGGATGTGTTGCCTGGAAACCAACGCACCGAGGCTTGTTAAAATACTAGTCAGCAGACTGCAGACCTCAGAGATATAACATTGCTTAGTTCTTTATTTACAAAACGTTAATCCAATTAAAGATGCCCACATTCCCTACTAAACACTCTCCTTTATTACAAACTGATTAATAAAATTTGCCAGCATGCAATTTATACCTCCTTGCTGACCTCAATCTTGCATGTTGCAACTTTTTTAGAAATTTATAGCTGAAGGACAGGTTTATAACTTGTCTTGGCCTTACTTCTTTCTATTTTCCAGCTGCTTCAGATGCAGCTTTTAAAATCAGGGTTCTTGGTCCACACAAGAGCATAAATACTTTTGCATACACCGATCAGCCGCAACATTAAACCACCTGCCTAATATCGTGTAGGTTCCCCACACACTACAAAACAGTTGTGACCCATCAAGGCATGGACTCCACAAAACCTCTGAAGGTGTCCTGTGGTATCTGACACCAAGACATTAGCAGCAGGTCCTTTACATCCTGTAAGTTGCAAGGTGGGGCCTCCATGAATCTGACTTGTTTTTCCAGCACATCCCACAGATGCTTGATTGAATTAAGATCTGGGGAATTTGGAGGCCAAGTCAACATCTTGAGCTCTTAGTCATGTTCCTCAAACAATTCCTAAACAATTTTTACAGTGTGGCAGTGCACATTATCTGCTGATGGAGGCCACTTTCATCAGGGAATACCATGAAGGAGTGCATGTGGTGTGCAACAATCTTTTTATAGGTGGTTAAAGTGTTAAAGTAACATCCACATGATTGCCATAGCCCAAGGTTTCCTAGCTGAACATTATCTAGACCTTAACACTGCCTCTGTTGTCTTGTCTTCTTCCCATAATGCATCCTGCTGATATCTCTTCCCAAGGTAAGCGACACATCTACCGACCACATGAAAGAAAACATGATTTGTCAGAGCAGATCACTTTCTTCTATTGGTCCTTGGTTCAGTTCTGATGCTCATGTACCCATTTCAGCAGTGGACAGTGGTTGAAGTTACCAGCATTCATTGTCAGCAGAGATAGTAAAATTTTGAAATGATGCATTGTTGAAAGGTGATGGAACCTTTTCAAGAACACTTAAATCCAGTAGCTATGCCCTACTTGAATGAGGCAGCTGCAGAAGTTTGGTGAGAGTTTGTTCTATCTCTGTGGCTGGGGTCACACTGCGGCAAGGCCATAGTGGTACATCTGATTTGACTAGAAATGCTGAAAGGACTGAATATTATGTGGAGGTTTAAGTTAACACACCTCTTCAATGTTTCGTAGAAGGTGAGGACAGCACAGCAGTACTGGCAAACTACAATGGTGTGGAGTCAGTCCTGGTTATGGATTAATGGATCAACTCTTTGTCCTTTACTTGAGTTGTCATGGGACTTCATCAATCCAGTTTACATGTACTTTGAGGACTTATGAAAAGCTTATGAACGTGTACCCTGTGGACTTGCCACTGTACGCCATTTGTTCCTTGTATGTACAAAGCAAGAATTGCTTTCTCATACTTGGTATGAATTTGAAATTTACAATGTGTGCGTATATCTTTGCCGATCTAAAGGTCCCAAAATAGCTTAACAGATTAAAAATCTTTGGCACATAGCTATATCTAAAAAGAAACTTCTTACAGATAAACTCTTGTAGAGAATAAAAATAAAACTTAATAATTGTCATCTTGTTATGAGGTTTGGACCCACTACTTTATGCCATTTGTTGTGTGTGTTTGCAGAGTAAGACTTGTGTTCTCATGCTTGGTATGAAATTGAATTTGAAATTTTCAATGTGGGTGCATATCTGTGTATATCTCTTGGTCTCAAAATAGTGACTCCATGAGTGATGTGTCATATCTCTGGTACTGTTCATGATTTTAGTGGAAAGAATTGTTGAGGTTTGGAGGGTATCCAGTTTGAGGACCATATCATTTGTTTGCAAATGATGCTCTACTTGTAACTTCATACAACACTGCGAGCTCTGCTACAGGCTGAAATGGTTTGCAGCTGAGTATGATGTGGTTGACAGATATTTAAATACTTTAGGATCTTATTCATGAATGAGGGAGGGGTGATCATGAATTTGAACAATGAATTGAGACATTGGTAGCAGTTTTACAAACTTTTATACCTGACTATACATGTGAAATGGAAGCCAAGTGATGTAGAGTTGTTTTTATGTACTGGTGAGGGTGAGGATCTGGACAAAAGAGGAGAACCACTAATTCTCTGGATCAAGAAGATGTTTGGGCACATTGTTAAGGTCCCTTCTAGTCTCTTCTTTTGCGAGATGCACAAAGCATGGACCAGAGGCCTGAATGTGGTAGAGGAATTATATCTCTTTGCAGTTGTAGGACATTTGAGTATTCCCCAAGAAGGGATGGAGTAGGTAGATGGGGATAGGGAGGTCTTGTGAGGCTAATACAGCTTGTATGTATTGTGGCTCTCCCCAGGTTAAACAGAATAAAAATGTGTAGCAGAAAAATAAAATGTATACTTACATGTTTTACTTTTGTGTGAACTTGTGAGAGTTTAGGGTTTGCCTGTCCTGTGCAACTAAAATATTCTCTATTGTTTCCCAGTGAATGATGAGATAATGACAGTTAATGCTTTATTATTCTCTACAATAATTTATATGTAAGAAGTTCCTATTTAGATAACGTTATGATTACTTTTAATCTGTTAAACTATTTTGGAAACTTTAGATTTTAGATATACAAGGTCATAGGGGTGCTAAAGATTATACCATTTATCTGTACGCAGATTGGTGCAAACTGATATGTTTCTTACTGGTGTGTTGTAAATGACCCTAAATTTCTTCTTGTTTTGCTATATTCTTCAGTCTTGTCACAGTAAACTGACCAGTGCCCACATGGAAGGCTCCATCAGGCCTATCATAATAAAGAATATCCATCTTGGAGGCACTGATTACATCGATCTGAGCTATTTTTCAAATAGAATATTTCCCTAACAAAGTGATTTTGTTTTCACCCTTTCATTTCACCAATTTGTGTGACTGCTAATCATTCATCTTTAGTGCAATAGAATATTCTCCTAACTTGATAATGATGTTTTCAGATTTTGTTTGTTTATTTCACCCTCTTGTGTGACTGCTAATCATTTGTCTTTTAGTGTCACAATCCCTGCTTTTGGTTTGATCTGTGAAATTAATCTACCACTAAGAAAAAATAAGTGTAACGTAACTTCTCTTTCTCTTTTTAAACTTTTTTTTTGTATGTATAAATATGTATATATTGTCAAGCATGCACACTTGAGGATCACCATCCTAGGGGGCACTGCCACGAACTGTGTCTTTGTTTTCTTCCTCTTCAGTCTTGAGAAACCACCCAGTGAGGGCAACTGACTCAACCTCTTCTAGTCCTAAGGCTTCAAAAGGATGACCACCCAGAAGAAGGTGTCACTTATCAGTGAGACGACTTGCAAATCCATCCATCATTCCATCCATTTTCCAACCCGCTGAATCCAAACACAGGGTCACGGGGGTCTGCTGGAGCCAATCCCAGCCAACACAGGGCACAAGGCAGGAACCAATCCTGGGCAGGGTGCCAACCCACCGCAGGACACACACACACACACCCACACACCAAGCACACACTAGGGCCAATTTACAATCGCCAATCCACCTAACCAGCATGTCTTTGGACTGTGGGAGGAAACCGGAGCACCCAGAGGAAACCCATGCAGACACGGGGAGAACATGCAAACTCAACGCAGGGAGGACCCGGGAAGCGAACCCAGGTCCCCAAATCTAATGACCCAATGATAGAACCAATTTAATAAGAAGCCAAATCTTTTCTGTGGCGATTACTTTTGTTGAGTTGTTTATGTCATCGAGCATTATTTTTGTTTAAGATTGTCTTTATTGGCACCCCAGAAATTCTTTAGTTGTTACAAGCGTCTCTCACTTGATTGACCATAATGGATTCTGTATACAGTATATTGTACATACAGTACATAAACATGTACTGTATATAAAAATATGACTTATAATTGTATGTAAAGCAATTTAAAACACTGATAATGGCAATGTATTGGTTATTGATTATTCACTTACTACATAAATAACTATCATTCTCAATATGAAGAAGAGTTGCCTCGAAAGCTTGCATATTGTAATCTTTCTAGTTAGCCAATAAAAGGTGTCATTTTGCTTGGCTTTTCTCAATATGTTGTGAAAATTTGTTAATGCTAAGGTTCCATAGAGATTTAATGAAAGCTCCTGCTGCCTCAAAGAAGCCAGACAGAGGAGACTTGCATGCTTGTTTGAAAGCTTATGCATCAAATCTCCATTTGAAGAGCATCAAATTATACTATAAAATATCAATGGCATTAAACATTAATTTTATCCTAAAAACATGTTTAATATTCATCCAGTTTAGTTTGATTTTTATTTTCAAATTCATACTTTTTTATTTATAATAAATGAGAAGAGTTTTGACATGTTGCAATCTTTTAAGTATAAAAAACACAGTTGCTATTTTTGTATGCCATATGTACATTTAAGTGAACATGAAGATGCCCAAGGCTATCCCATACAGTATTTTTTGAAAGCTTCTTTCTTCTCTGCTTGGGTTGATTGAATTTAGTTGCATCTATTATTGATCTTTGTTAGTTCATCTTGTGTACACAAGGAAAAGACTGTATTTTCCTCCAAACTGAATAGCCCTGCTGCATAACACCTCCAGTGTTCAATTCCTTCCTGGTCAGTGTCTTGCTGGAGCTCTCCTTGTCTTCACAAGGTGGCATTGGGGTCTATTGCATTGTGGTCCCATAAGGCATATCTTGAGTTACTCCAGTTAAACTTAGCATAACATAACATTCTCAGATCACGTTAATCTGATTTAGGGCTGCACTATCATGCCAGTTGATGAGCAATGCAAACTGACTGCTGTACGTTTACTTTCTGTTTATGGTTAATTGACGGCTCTGAATTAGCTCAGTGTGACTGAGTGAGATCTGTCCTGAGCTGGTGGCCCATTCAAGGCTTTGTCCTACCATGGGTGCTGGGATAGGCTCCACTGCTCAACAATTCTCAGATTGGATTAAGTGACTTAAGGTAGATGAGTGTGTGTGTATGTAGCAAAGATCTGGTGTCCACCATGGGGTTAGTACAGACTCAAGGTCTCTGTAGCTCAAAGTTAGGTTACAAACACATTTATAAAATTGATGGTTGTGTGTACCTCTGGTGTTGCACAGTGGCCAGAACTTAGCCTTTTTACCTACCTATATTGTATATAAATTGTTTCCTTATACATAACTAGGGGGCTTTGCCCCCTGTTCACTTCGCTCACCAACCCCTGGGGCCTGCACTACGTGCTAGCCTCTTTGTGGTTCTGCTGCTCACGTATGGGTATATGAATGTACAATTTAAACATATTTTTATTTTAATGGGAATTATTACATACAGTATGCATAATAAAACTAATTATTTTACATTACAGCGAGTAGTTAACCATATTAAAAAATAGTAAAACATAATAGTTTGAAAGTAAATTATTTTTCAGCTGCGTTAGAGTTATTTGTTGAGTAATACGATTTTGTTCTGTTTGGCTTTGAAATTGACACGCAAATGCTTTTTAAACTTACACTTTTACTGTAAGGGCGGCACGGTGGCGCAGTGGTAGCGCTGCTGCCTCGCAGTTAGGAGACCCGGGTTTGTTTCCTGGCTCCTCCCTGCATGGAGTTTGCATGTTCTCCATGTGTTTGCGTGAGTTTCCTCCCTGGACTCCGGTTTCCTCTCACAGTCCAAAGACATGCAGGTTAGGTGCATTGACAATCCTAAATTGTCCCTAGTGTGTGCTTGGTGTGTGTGTGTGGGTGCGTGTGTGTTTGTGTGTGTGTGTGCCCTGCAGTGGGCTGGTGCCCTGCCCAGGATTTGTTCCTGTCTTGTGCCCTGTGTTGGCTGGGATTGGCTCCAGCAGACCCCTGTGACCCTGTGTTGGGATATAGCAGGTTGAATAATGACTGACTGACTGACTTTTACTGTAAAACCTCAGTAAAGACATTTTTTTTTAATTCAATTTTCATCAATATCACATTGAATTTTGATTCTGTGTTTGGACTTTCATTGTGACAACACAATGTATAACTGCCCGTGATTGAATTTTGTTTCTGTCTCGCTCTCTAATAAATAAAACAACTTTTTCGAATGTTTGTCTCTGAGATTTGTTAATTGTCTTTGCAAAAGCTATTCTAATGGGAAACTGTTAACGTTTTAATATGAATGGCATATCAAGATCTCCTGTGTTGTCTAATGTTATCCACAGAAGATTTACTACATTACTTTTCTTGGATACATCCTTCTTTCTACAGTAATTTGTGCAGTGGAAGACCGGATGGTGTTAACAGTTGTAGATATTGTTCGGGATATTGTAAGTTGATGTTTTCATCTTCCGCACGATCACCACCAACTGTTTCAGCACAGTCTATTGATACGCATTTAACCAATTTGCCATGTAAATGATCGACATTTTGGAGTTAATTCGTTTCACTTCATTGTTTCTCTGTGCTCATTTTTTCTGTTGATAACCCTTCGTGATGAAATTCTTCAATAAGATTTGGACATAATACAGCTTCTTTAATTGGGAACTCAAAGTGAGGAAAACACTAAATTTATAAGAGCTGAGAGAACAGGAATTGTGTCTGACAAAAGCATTCACACGAATGAGAGGTGAGAGTACCATGTGTGTGGTTGAATATGGTTGAGAGGAGGGCGTGACTTGAAAAAAATCTCATGACCAAAGTCTCGCGGGACTTGAAAAAATCACTTCAAAAAGTTTTGTCTCGTTGCAGGATTTTTTTATATAACAGAGAGACATAGCTATAAATAAAGTGTAGGCTTCTGATTATTATTTTCTTATTCAGGAGCCACACGCAGAAACCCTGGTTGGTATAAAAAGATTAGAGAGCCATTCTGACATCTGAACAAAAGGTGTGATCACAAAATTAGCAACTGGTGAAGCCTAAATATCTTTCTCTTTCGCTTTTGCTGCTTCTTAGACTGATCAAGAATAGAATTTGTTTGTAAGGTCATTTAAATGACACATTATGGACATTATCGTTGTAATGCTGAACAACAGACAGCACCTGCAACAACGTGTCATTCATGTTTACCATTCGTCCATTGATGCTGTCGAATGCCAATGTATAATCTGATGCTACAGGAAGATTTCTTCCTTGCAACAGATTGTTTATTTTAAAAACTTGCAATGTGTTATATGCACACGCAACACACATTTATATGATTATTAGGGTTTTTTAGGAAACTTTTCGACTGTAGATGATTCTTTGTAAACTGAAGCTTGCTGTCTGTTGGACCAGGTTAATGAGAGCACCTCTGATCTTTGCAGTTCAAAATCACCGCCCTCACTTTGAGCACCGCCTTCATGAGGCATGGGATTGGCTTAGAAATGTGACTCTCAGTGAGCCTTCTAATTATTCCTACCCAGTTTTAAGCACAATTCACTCATGGTTGTCTATAGGTCTGGATAAATTGCAACGCCAAGTCAACAATTTCAAAAGTGTACAGTTTCGGAAAGCATTTTGCCAAAGTCTCCATTTCTGGGAGGGTTAAAAATGCCAGGGTGGAGTAGACAAATAATGACTGAGTTTTTAAATAAAATTGTAGTAGTATGGACTATGCCTAAATTAGTCCAGTGTGAATGAGTGCGTGATGCCCATGTGGGGATCAGATAGGATCCAGCCATCTGGAACTGTGAAAACTGGACTCTGTTTGATAAAAACATGAATAAATGGATTTTTAGTTAACTTCCAGGCCTTTTGAGAAAAGCCATAAAACATAATGGTGTATTATGCTATGGGTTTTACAAAAAAAAAAAAAGAGAAATGTGCTCATTGATAAGTGCAGTCCATTTTGTTATAACCGCACTGTTTTGTAGCACTCAAATGTCCTCTGAATATCATTCTTGACCAAAAAAGTAAAACCTGCCAATAATTCTTTGCGTGTTATGAAATTGTTAAAGAAAGAAAGATGACTGGTACTGTAATTTGTCAGCTGCAGTTTATAGAGAAGTGTGAATTGCTCCTGTGATATGGAAAGGTTGCACTAACCCACGGAGCAATAATACTAAATATCAAGCCACCTCCATAAACCTGTAAGAAAGGCACATCAGAGTGGCGTTAGTGTACACGCACTGAGCTCACCGCCTGCTGCTTACATTCACGGCTTCAACCACGGCATTCCCACACATGGTATGCTATATTTCACACCATCCATATATAATTACTAAACATTAGCTTTAAACATTTCTGGACATTCAATGGTATAGGAAGTAACATTTTACATTTTTGTATACACACCACAATAAAATAAGCTGCACTATGACTTCTATGTCTATTTAACAGAATAGAGCTAACAGAACTTATTTCTGTGTGTACCTGATGGATATAAAAACACACAGATGGTTGATTGTGGAGTTAATAATTGGTAAGAATGATGTTGTAGATTGAAGATCAACAACATAACAACATAAATTAAACAGCAATAACGCAAGTAAAGAAACATTTCTTTTATGCCATTTTGCGCTACTAGTCCACTCAGTCCTGAATCTTGCCTGCAGCAAATTTGATTTTCGGATCAGGCTTTCAGTTATCTCTTTTCCACAAAGAATGGCACACAGCTTATATTTCTAAACTTATTTAATACAGAACTTTCATAAGAACATAAGAGTTCAGTCTGTCATTCTTATTTAGTTAACTGTTACCTGAGGTTTTTCCCAATATCTAAATCAAATACATTTTAAAAGTTGTAAAGGTTTTCAGTTTTGCTTCAGCTTTTACCCAGTTATTAGATGAAGCCTTCTTTAAATCCATAATAGAATACTAATATAAATAGACATGCTGTTGGAAGGTTGTATGTAATGGGAAAAATACTTGCAGTCATTTTTCTTTTACATTTTATAGCCATATTAGCCAAACTCAAATGATAATATATTATCATTATAATATTATTCCCCATTCTATAACTGTAACACCGGGTTATTCTAGTTAGTCAGCTTTTCTGGTGTGTATTCAGTGTGTTTTTGTTTGTTATAATATATTAATATTTATTTATTGAGTTTTTGTAAAAGCCAAATTTCCCTCTGTGGACAAATAAAGTGCTATCTATCTATTTATTCTTGTTCTGCTATTCCCCAGTCCTATTTGTTTGTGACTTCATAATTGTATTTTTATATAGTAATACACTATCATTATGGACCCATGCTGTGTTTTCCATAGCTTTTTGGAACATCATGTTTTAGGTGCATTCATAAAAAATGCAAAAGCACTTATTCTTGTTTTTATGTCTGTCTGTCTGTATGTAACAAATGGGCTCCCTGTGGACTAATTTGCTTGAGATCAGTTTTCATGGTGATATATCACTGTACTAATTTTAGAAATTTCAAAAACTCCAACTGTAAAAACCTAATTAATTTGCTCATTCAAGTTTACTTTGAGAGAGGTTGTTGCAACGTGTATATTTTCATCTTTGACATGCCTGTTGTTATGATTGTTGTTAAAAATCCTGTTATGTTTTTTGGGTTGCTGAATTCATTTGCAAAGTTACTTTTTCTATTTGGGTTTGTTTTCTAGTAGTTTAAAATTATTTACATATTTTTTGAAGCCATGTTAGTTTCTACTGGTGCCATCCTTTTGTGGTGTGGTTCCTAACATGCTAGAATTAGTATATTAATATGTGATGGGTGATGTAATTGTCATGAAGGACAAAAAGTGTCCTCTGGATGTTCTCTGTCACCTGAAATTACACGACAGAACAACTTCTGTGAGGGATCCCAGCCGGGAAGGACCCTGCTCCCTTACTTGGCCAGAAGGCCTTGGTAAAGGAAGGTCAGCGAGGGAGCTGTGATACTCCTCTTCCAAGTCAGGACTGGGTTATGGAAGGACACTGGAACAGCAGCTACACTGGGGCTGGCCTCCCAGCAGCCACAGAAGGACACATTGGATGGGCTTGGGAGTATGGACGATGTCACACACGCGCGCATGGGAGGCAGCTAAAGGGCTTGAGTGAAGGCAGTTCTGAGGCATGCCGGGATGTGGCAGAGTGCACTGACTCTTTTTTTCCCTTGCCTGTAGACCAGTCCCGAGAGATTTCACCTGGCTCTCTTGACGTCACTTCTGGGACCGAGCCAATGGAAGAAGACCTTACCGGCTCCGGCCCCTGTGATGTCACCTCCGGGCTCGAACCAATCGCTGAAGAACATGAGCCAGATCCCTATGACCTCACTTCCTGTCTTCCCCTTTAAAAGTCTACACCTTTTCCCTATTTGTCATTCTTGTTCTGGACTCAGTTGTATGCACATCAGTGCTCTTTATCTGATAAAAAATGACTTTGCAGCCAGGATACCAGATTATATGGGTGGCTGCCCCAAACATTTATCTGTGTATGTCTCATTTTTGTGACAACGGACAGGACAGTGGGTGACTGTGTGCTACGTCCCCCCATAATTTAGGTGATAGTCTTGTCTGGTGAGCCCCAGTATGGACAGTTGGGTCCTTTGGGGCTGCCCTATCAAGGTCTGTGGGGGCCATCAGGGGGTGCTGTTGGATATTGAAAATACAAGGACTATTGTGGTCCTGTCTGACCCAGAAATGCTTCATAGGGGCAATGGATTGAGCACCCAAAGTACTCTTAGGTTGAGCTTTACAAGAGAACCATCCATTTGATCGGGGGAGTCGGAGTCGGTAGAGGAGATGGATAAACTGGGAGGTGTGGAGGAGAAAACTGTGTTGGGCGATGGGGAAAAAAGTGTGTCAAATAATAATAATAATAATACATTTTATTTATATAGCACCTTTCCCAAATGTACACCTCTTGTATGGATAAACAACTGGGATACAGAAAGGTTCCTAGAACTCATCAGAACAATATGCTTATTTTGCCAAATTCTGTAACATTGCTGTGTTGAGAAGACACTGCTCTTGCCATGTATGTCAAATTTAAGTAGCGGAGTGTAAGATGGAATGAAAGCAGAGGCACTTCTCCCCTCACCACTGAGAAACTGCAACTGAACCTTCCATTTACTACCACACAAAATGGTATTTTTTATGACAAGTAATAGAGATCCATAAATATTGATAAAATAATAGAAATAGTGGTGACAATTATATTAATAAACTGAAGACGAGGTCAAGTGGCAGCAATTCTGATGTTTCAACAGTTGTTCACTTGATCAGCATGATGTTGTAGATTGAAGATCACTAGGAGGACCCGCCTGTGGTGGGGCCAGTGCTACAACTATTGCCAGAAGTGAAGATTACTTTTCTTTCAGCAGCTTTATATGGTGGATGGGCTAAGGAGTCAACCTGTTGCACTGAATGATTCCCCCACCCCACATTGAAGTTCCCCAGTCTACGTGAACATTGTCTACACCCAAGAGACACAATGTTTTCAGTATTCCTATCCCTCACAGGGCTGATCGCCAGGAGCATCACTGGAGAGCTAACTGATAATCATTTATTCACACACAATTTTACTTCTTGAAGTGTATTCAGATAAAAGGATTCTACTTTGTTGAATGATTTGTGCTATTTTTGTTGTTTTTAAGTTTAAGATCGACAAAAAAAGCCAAATCAAACAATCAAATCACACACCTGCACACATACAAAGCAGGCACTACATAGCTAGCTTCTGCATAGTGGCTCATATTTGGATTAGTGGCATAATGTATGTGGAAGGTGGCATGGCTGCCAATTTAAACACATCAACAACAACAGACAGAAAGATACATGCCTAACAAGACAATGAAGCACACTACTAAAAAAAAAGTAAGAAAAATGATTTATTTTGATTAAACAATACTGTTAAACGGTAATCGTCTATATCAGGGGTGTTGAAATCCAATCCTGGAAGGCCTCATTGGCTGCAGGTTTTCATACTAACCATTTTCTTAATTAGTGACCAGTTTTCGCTGCTAATTAACTTCTTTAGCCTTAGTTTTAATTAATGTGACTCAGGCCCCTTAGTTGTTTCTTTTTCTTTAATTAGCAGCCTAACAATAATGAGACACAAAACAAGCCACCATATGACCAGTTCACTTGTACCCATCACAGAATAGCTGAAAATAAAGAAAGGTGAAGGCCTCAGTAAGGCTGATCTCCCAGGTTGGCAAAACATGTTGTCGGTATTGTTAGAAAAAACAGAAAATCAACAGTTTTGGAAATTTCTGCAATGGCAGAATGAGAGCAGCAACAAGCCATGGAATTAAGTAACAAGTTTAATTAACAGCAAGAATCCACTTCTAATTAAGAAACTGGTTGGAGTGAAATCGGTTGGAATTTGAAGCCTCAATTTAGCTGGTCATCTTTTGTCTCCTTGCACGTCTCTTTATGAAGAAAAGCATCAATTTAGAGGAGGGAAACCTTCAAAACAGGGCCATTAAAATGAAGGGAAAAATAATTTAATTAGCAGTGAAAACTGGTCACTGATTAGGAAAATGGTTAGAATGAAAACCTGCAGCCACTGTGGCCATAGAGGCCCGGAGTTTGACACCCCGATCTATATGGATTGAGACATATGAAAGCATATTAAAAGGCAAGCTGATAAACTAGCTTCATTTGTGCCCCCTCAATAGGTGTCTCACGGTTATTAGGATGAGTTTAAGTGGGGTTTATGAACTGTATTGCACATTCATATTCTGTTTCATTTGCACATACCTAACATAGCATTTTTCCAACAGATGGCACATCACAAACATTTTTAGTAACAAAATACATTGCATAGGTCTTTCCAATAGATGGTGCATCACAAACATTAACACTGCTTTTACAAATTCCATATCATGTGATACATAACAGAGACATATGCATTGCTTGTTGCACTGTGAACATTAATGCTGAGGTCTACATTGGTTATTTAGATTTCAAACCATTTTAGATGGTCTTTATAGAGAATACAATTTAAAGTTGAAAAGAAGAAACATTTAACCAGTAGTTGCAGTGCTGATGGCAAAAACATCCAAATAAATTTGTATTCAATGGTCAAAAAGGGGAAAAGTATAATAAGTGTTATTTATTGTCTTATAAAATCATTACAGTTTTTACAATACTCTACCAGAAACACTTACTGTTTTAATATGGTTATAATATGGTTAAAATATCTAACCATAACCAGCCCCTCCAGGGATGGTTTCTTCTTTGTGCCCAAGCCTGCTGGGTAGGGTAACCACAACCTGGATATGGATTAACGAGCTTTGTTAATGGATAGATGGATGGATAAACACTTTATTTATAGAGATCCAATTCCATGTTTACAATATCTTCTGTAAGAACATACCATACATCCTGCGTTTTCTTTAAAATGACTCAATGCAAACATATCGTAGAGCTGTTACTCTGTGTCACATGTGCAGGCACGTATTTGCCTTGCTGTCTTTCTAATATATTTATGAATGGGTTGTAAGATACAAAAACTCTTCAGTGGTAAAGAGAAGAATCCCAGGACCTGAGCCTATTCATGTATACCAATGAGATGCTACCTTTGTTTGGAATAATGAGGGTCACTTCTTATCAAAGTACAGTGCAGGCATCTCTCGCTGATGGGCTCTGTCTGCTGTGTTTGTGACAGACCCAAGATGAAAGACTTCATGGTGAGGGGAGTCAGCTGATGGAAAGAGCGTTCAGTATTACAGATCCCTGTGGGTGGGCAGAAAGAGGTCAGTTTTATATTCCCTTGGGTCCTGCTGTACTGACATTGCTCTTTTCATTACTCACACTCTGAATGTATTCCTTTTATCTGACTCAGTTTCGGCTTTCTTTTAGTCCATTAGAATTGTTTCTCTCTCTTGAAAAAAAGAGTCTAATCTAGACACCCTCTGTGCCATCTAATTCGTATTTTATTTTATGATGACCTTTTTCTGTATAACATGCTTGAGCACGCTGTTTGCTATGTGCCTACCCAACATCTAGCTGGCAGAAATAGGTTTGATTTTTCAGTCCTATTTTATTTCAATCTTCACTGCTGTGTCCTAATATTTTTGTCAGGTTTTATGAAACATATTTAAACCAATTTTTGTTTGAAATATAAGCTTTCAGAGAAGAATTAGAGGATGGAACAGTGTTTTGGCTACACAATTACGCAGATCTGGATCAAAAAAGTCTTCAAAAATGTCGGTCTGCCACTGGCTTCAACAGTTGAAGCTTGATTGATTTACTGCTAAGACGTCTTTGTTTATGGTTTATGCTGTAAGTTCTTCTTGTGTGTTACTTTTATTCCAGTAGTCAAAAGAACTATAATAATAATAATACATTTTATTTACAGAACAGCGTCCCTATCCTCAGTGCACTTCACAAGTATTCAAAAGGATCATGAATCAAATACTGAAGTGCTAAAAAACAATAAACTAAAAAACATAGATTGTGATACATACTTGCATGAAAAGGAACAAGACGGAAGAGGTAAATTGAGAGGAAGGCTTAAAATGTTGGAGTACGTTGAATGCCACCCTGAACAGATGGGTCGTAAAGGACACATTTGGTATTTTTCAAGTTAAGCTTATTTCTTCACCAATCTTGTTATATAGAATGTCAAGCATGTGTGGCAGTGGATCACTCCCCAGACTCATCTGAGGTATGTACTACCAACCTGCATCAAGAGGGGGCATTGGCGCTAACTACCATATATACTCGCGTATAACTTGGGTATTGAAACCCAAAAATTCGATCATAAAATCAGACCCCAACTTATATGCCCGTTCAAAAATTAGACACTTAATTTTTTTTTTTTTTACATTTTCTTGCCTTCTCCAATCTCGCATCAGTTTCTCAGACATATCAAATTTTGTTGCAGCAGCACAGTTTCCAATTTCTTTCATCACTTTTTCTAAAACCAGCTTCATATTTTCTTCTGATTGAATGCTCCATCGTAGAATAGGGATGCTCTTACGATAAAGGTGTATGAGGGTGTGAGATACACAAAACACAAAA
The DNA here is from genome assembly GCF_900747795.2 of Erpetoichthys calabaricus. Taxonomy (NCBI): domain Eukaryota; kingdom Metazoa; phylum Chordata; class Cladistia; order Polypteriformes; family Polypteridae; genus Erpetoichthys; species Erpetoichthys calabaricus. Next base: position 26,170,660 of record NC_041402.2, read on the forward strand.
CAGTGCAAAAGTTGCTTCGGAATCGTTTAGGTATTACCGTGTGCAGTGTGCTCCGTGGTTACTCTCTCAGGTGGGCGTTAGCATATCATAATATGTTGAACGAATAGCGTGAGTTTTCCACATTCAACTTATAAGACCAACATTATAAAATACTGGAAATTATACTGTAAAATCAATCCCCGATTTATCCGCAGGAGAACTTAAACGCGAGTATATATGGTATGTCCTCTTCTGTTCACTCCACAGTACTGAGAAGATGCCCAGGAGAAGTACTTTGGTCCACCAGCTATGGCCACCAGAAGGAGGGGGCACTCTGTAAAAAGAACACAATGCAGGACGGAGCTCCTATCTGATGACTGAAACCTTTTGATTTCTGGAAGTTTTTTGTCCTCTTCTTACACCGCACGGTGCATTGTTTTACTCATTGTTTTCCTTTTGATAAAACATTTCTCTTTGTGGACTTGCAGCGCATCATTCAATCACAAGTAATCTTCATGAGATTGTGTTCTAAAGTGAAACATTTTTTAAAAAAATTTAAAAATACCTATCCTTTCATAATGGAGGTGAGGGGGACCGATGTCCAAACATGAAAACAAAAGAATTAAACTTACTGAAAGCATCCAGTTGGAAGTTGCAAAGATCTGATTTATGAAAACGTCCCTTCTGTGTTTCTGAGCCATGCTTGTGACAGCAAAAGTTAATATTATTATTATTATTTATTATTATTAACAATTAATATATACCACAATTTTGAGAAAAAACTTTGACTCGCAAACTATAGAACTTATCCTTTATGTTGCCTTTTAAAGGAATGAATTGAGCCAGGAGAGCTAATTATTTTAAGGAGGTCATTCTAGTGTGTGAGGTGAAGGTTCATTGATTTCAAATACAAAGGAAGACCAGCTGAATATCATAGCAGTTGTGTGGTAATTAGAGCCATACTTTCCATGGAATTCGGTTAAATTCTTGGCCCAGTCACTATCTGTAAATTTCTCTAGCATTCCAAAGATAGGTTAACTTGTGCCTCTAAAACAACATGATAAAAGTTACTGTAGTTGCATAAATGCTTGTGCCCTTCAGTGGCCCCTCAGGTAATTCAGGGATGTCCACTGCCTTGCAGCATAGCATCTAGCTCTTGGTAGCACTGTACAGCATTATGAGGGAAGTTGAATTTGCCCAAAGATTATTGTGAGCAAGGAGAAACAAGACTAGAAGGTGATAATGAGAGACTCTGGTTCATGCAGAGGCCAAAACCAGAGAATCAAAATGAAATTGATACAACAAATTCAAGGGGCAAAGCAATCATGAAAGTCAAAGTCAAAAGAAGATTCTAAACCAAAAGGAAACTCTTGACACAAGACCTACATGTTAGCAAACAAACTACCGTTAAAGACAGATGTGTAGAATGCATTGTCCTCTGAGGGATACTGACATGCGGATCACCATCATATTTATACTGCAAGGTATACTGACATCATGATCCCTCATGGCAGTCGCTGTCAAGTGGAAACCCAAAACACATTCCAATCAGTGACACCCAAAATATCAACACAGAAAATTACAAAACAAGACAATAATAATAATAATTCTGCCTATCCAAAATCATTGAAAATGAATGCAAAGGATGTACAGTAAAACCTTGATTATCCATCAGGGGTTGTGGCCGTGACAGATAATAGAAAAGACGGATAGCAGAACAGCTACTTTAAAAATGATATAAATTAGATTTTTTTTTAGCGAATAGTCATATTTATTTGCAAAACAAAACTATATTAACAAAACATAATATATCCATTATCCAACCCGCTGAATCCGAACACAGGGTTACGGGGGTCTGCTGGAGCCAATCCCAGCCAACACAGGGCACAAGGCAGGAACCAATCCCGGGCAGGGTGCCAACCCACCGCAGGACACACACAAACACACCCACACACCAAGCACACACTAGGGCCAATTTAGAATCGCCAATCCACCTAACCAGCATGTCTTTGGACTGTGGGAGGAAACCGGAGCGCCCGGAGGAAACACACGCGGAGAACATGCAAACTCCACGCAGGGAGGACCCGGGAAGTGAACCCAGGTCCCCAGATCTCCCAACTGCGAGGCAGCAGCGCTACCCACTGCACCACCGTGCCGCCCAAAACATAATATAGTATTAACAAAATTAATTAATCCATATAACATTGTAACAACTCAGAGGTTCTAGAGTTTTCTACGTTTTACTTGGAATCTTCGTTCCATAACAAATGGTACCCTGTCTTATCTGGTTTACAGAGTATACCTCCAAAACAATAAAATAAAGCTTTCCCTACCAGTTAATTTATCTCCTGCCAGTTAACGTTCTTTTTTTCTGCATACCACAAACACTCCTGCTTATTGTCTCCTGACTCACTACTTAAAACGTCCTTCTGCTGCACCTTCCTTCTCGTCCTAACTTCTCCTGTCACTCATCTCCTAAGAGGCTTGTCCTCCCCTTACAGAGCAGAAGCCCTTCCGCCATCCCAATCACTCACAGAAATCATTCCACCCTTTGTGCTCCCACACAGCGCAACAAAAAACATAATCTAACAGAATTTAAAAAGAAAATTATAATACGGAAGAACATTAACATTAATCAACACATTTTTCAATTCTGTTGGTGTCACACTTTATATTAGTCACTGTTGTACTTCCTACTTTGTAAATTGAAGCAATATTTTAAGCACTTTTGCCATTTCGTAAGTGTTTAACAATTTCATTTTTTTGTGACAATTTCCAACATCACACACATAAGTTTATCTGCCATTATAATGTATAGTAGATTAATTATAACAAAAGTGAAAAGCTACAAAACGCTATTAAAACTGAAGGTACATAACTGGAACTGTGATTTCAAATTGTGGCATGACACGTGGTGCTGGGGAAGAACACTATGGACTAGCACAAGGAAGAACTGATCCAATGTACATAGCTTGCAGTGTACCACATGGCCGTAGTAGTTCAGTACTAGGTAGGCGCTGGAGTGCGTGATTTTTTTTTAGGGGGTGGGGCCTGATGGTTATCGGAGACTGACTGTTACTTAAGTGAAGGATAATCAAGGTTTTACTGTACAGTCAATTCTCCTTATCGACAGCGATTGAAAAAACCTTTAAGAAATGGAAACTGAAGACACTGAAATGGGATTAGGTTCTGGCAGGACGCTGACTCAGAAGTAAAGACAGACAGGGGAGAACAGGATCAGGAGGATTTGCCAACCTGCCGCTCTTGCCCCTTGAGGTTCAGTAATGCTCCTTCCACAAGTTCAACTATGGAAACTTTGTTATGATGTTTACTTCCTCTATAGTTGAGTTCAATGATCTTCTAGGTCGTGACCAACTGCAGCATGGCAGATCCAATGACCTTACTAAACCATCAAATCGGTAGTAGCAACAGGCAGTGTGTACAAAGTGCAGGGACTTAATCAGTACAAGCTTCTGGGAATTCCCCATTAGTGGGGAACAGTTGCAAACCTTAGTCCAAATCGTGAATGGGGTTCAATGACTCAGCCACGGCGCTTGACACCAGGTAGACACAAATTGATTCATTCAGTGTAGCGCGTGAGCAGCCTTGGACAGCTAAGGGCATCACCGACATCTTATTACTCAGTCACAGGTTTTGTTACAATAGGCCATGTCCGCAAATAGGTGCAATTACACCGTGGGTGTCGCAAAATGGGTTACACTTTTCTAACAGCGGGAACGGAATCCACAGATAGTTAGGATTTACTTTATTTATATTACAAAGCCTTCAAAAGGATGGAAACAACTGGTAACTAAAATTTATTACACAAAACAACAAAAGCATGGATGCCAGTTTATAACATACTGAAAAGTCTTAGCTCAAAACAATTCGTTGGATTACATTTTTTAGCATTTTTCTTGATTAATTAGACATTCCTGAATGCCAGTAAGATCTATTCATCAGAAAGCAATTTAATGTCTTTAATTGAACTTTGTCTTGTGGGCGTATTGTGGCGCCCAGTCAATTAACATACAGTTTATGGTTACATTTCACAATAAATTAAGTAAATAGCTCTCATTTTCAACTCTATTGCTTCACTGTAAATTGTTTCCCTTCGAAAAAAGAAGTCTCGACAACTGTGCGTGTCTTTGCTGAAGGCAATGCTATAATGTACATGAATGCACATGATCTGACTGTCAGTATTCCATAAAATAATCAAGTTCAATCTTTAGGTAAGACGGTACAAATGAAACGATAAATAACAGAAAGCCTTCACCTAATAATGACATAAACGTTGGTTAACTGAACTGAAGGAAGAGGCCCTAGTATTCTTAACTTTTACCTAGCTGGCATTACAGCAATAAATCTTCAAATTGCCACCACTCAGCACTTATGTCTAACCACACCCGCTTTAAGATGGAGAACTGACTACATTCTGTAATGGCTTGTGCTGATTCTGCCTCAGGCTCACTACGTTCTTATGCTCCAGCTTCTCTTCAAGAAAATTAACTCCGGTTACTTGCAGGCACTGCATTTATTTCTGATTACAAGCTAAGCATGCACCTCTTGCCTTACAGCTGGCATGGTCTGCATTTACCTACTTACAATGCACAATTATTAATCATTTATTGCCTGAGAGTGCCTATGACTAACCATGCTAGTACAGAACAGCATATGTCGAGGAAAAACAAGAAACTTGAAAATGAAGGGCTGTTCATTAAAGGTTACGATGGTAATTCCTGCAAACACACTCAGCAAAAATGACAGCAGTAAAAGTGGTTCTAGAATTAAAATTATAAATAATAGGCTGCCATGGAATGGAATGACGTGCACGACAGAAGTGACAGAGTGTTTTTGGCTATGTATGCTGCAACTATGCTGGTGTTTTTCTTAGGATAAATTAAGTTATTGGTCTTTTCAGTGTCCTGAGCACATTTCAGTGCAAAGCACTGTACATAACATACACACATGCCACACATTTACAACAAAGACGGCTACACTCTGTGCAGTATAATTGTGTTTATAATCTTTCATAATATGATGTAGGTTGTGGCCTGCAGAGAACATTCCTGCCACCCAAACCTGGCACAGACAGACGCAGAACACAAGTTCAGCACACACGTTTTATTTTTTTCCCCAGTGGGAAACGCTTTCCCCCGTTTCCCACCTGTACAGCACAGTTAAAGCACAAGCACAGTACACAAAAGCACAATTCTCTTGTTCCTTTTTATTCCTCATCTTCTCACTTTGTCTCTCTTCGCCTTCACTCCTCTTCCAGCAAGCTTTGTCTATATCCTCCCAATTCTGGCTCCTGAAGTAGTGGCATTTGGCTACTTCTATAGGGCACCCGGAATTGCTCGACATCTTTCTTCCGGCAGCACTTATGGGTGTGGTGGAAGTGCTGCCAGATAGGGCTCAACAGTACCTGCAACACCCCTTGGTGGCACCCACAGATCCCAACAGGGCTGCATGAAACTCCAACTCCCATGGAGCCCTGTGGGTGTCCAAGGCACTGCTGCAACAAAGGACGGCTCTCATCTATCATTCCATTATTCCCCAAATATACTCTCTCACCTGGTCATTCGATTATAGATGTCAGAGCATTATGGGTCCCCCTTGAAGTTCCGATTACATTGAAGTGTGTAGCTTTTTGTAAAGAGGAGTATGAAACAGACGTTTTTCTGCAACTGCAATAGCGAGTGTCGAGTGTTGGGGGTTTAAGGATTGAGAGGAAAGCTGATGTTTAGTTCAAGTACCTTTTTTAAAATTTCATTTTTTTGGGTACTTTTCCAGTAACAACCCTATAATGCTGTCAAATAAGTGAGACCAAATTGACTTGTAGACTAAGTCATGTCAAGTAGAAACCAGTAAGATTTTCGTGTGCTGTATTTATGTGCTAAAGGGTAGATGGTAATTATGAATTTCTGAGTCGGAAGTTCAACGTGAAGGCCCTACAAACTCAGGTTGGACAATTTAAAGGAAACAAAGCTACTCAGCTTCTCAGAATTATAAAATAATGCTGACCCTCCTCCTTAGTCAATTACATTTAAATATAAAATATAGCTGGGTCAGCCAGAAATGCTGTTTTTGTGGTTGAATAGCATTTCTTGTGAGGTGATACACGTTTAATACATTTAGTTTAGTCTTTATTTCAACTAAAATGGTAAAGTTTATCTTTAATATACCTTTTTGCGAATCAAGCAAAAAATCAAGCGTGACCTCATGCTTTTCCAAATAGTCCAATCAGAATCTCATATGAATGTACTGAAGTGGGAAGCTGAAACATCACAACTGGTCCGATAGCAGGTGAACACAGAATAAGTACTAAGCAGCATGTGACTGAGGGGTCAAAAGGATCAAAAATCAAAGAAATTAACAAAGCCACAAAATAGAACAAACTGTAAGATAGAGGGTAAGGATGCCATAATTCAATATAAACACTAGAACCAAAAACATAAAATGAGTTAATGAGCAAGTAAAGAAGCAAAGTAAACAAAGTAGAAAATATCCAAAATCAATAAAATCAAAAAAAAAAAAAAAAGAAAATATCCAAAATCTACAGTGCGTCTTCCTCTCTTCAACCAAATGCTATCGTTTCTGTGGCAAAACTCGATCCTTCTTACTACTTCTTTCAAAATGGCATTCGTCCAATTCGTCCTGAATCTTTATAATCTGCTTTTTGTAAATTGGTAATGATTTAAAATGTGAAACGATGATGTTTACTTCCTTGACTTTAAAGAACCGTTCTATTTTCTTTTTCTGTTATTTAAAATTGCAGTGATACATTGATCATTTTACGACAGTGATTGATTTTTTTTTGTTATTTTAATCCTTTAAAAAACTGTTCTTATGTTTTGATAAAGTGCATCGCGTAATGTTCTTTTACTTTCATTGTAACAATATTTCCTCTGTGAAGCACTACTGAGTCATGTGGAACCTCTCTAGGGGTGCCTCCCCCTGGCACCTGCTTTTGGTGGCTCCCATGTACCCCAACAGGGTGACTCATATGGACTACAATTCCCACAGTGCACTGCAGGTGGCCAAATTGGAACTTGCCAAGAAGAATGCTGCCACCTAGCATACTGGGGGAACACTTGGACCCAGGCAATGGATTCCCACTGTTCTTCTCCGTTAACCATCCTGGTTAGGATTCCCATCCATCCATAGTGTCCTTCCCTGATCAAAAAAGACAACATTAAGTATCTTGGCTGTGATACTCATCCATCCCTCCTGACTGTCCATTGTGATGGCCTCAAGGCTAGGTAAGATAATAAGGTACATGCCAGTCAGAATACCATTCCATTCATAACAAGACCTTAAAAATTCTCCACAGAAGTGATCCATCAGAATGGTGCAAGTCATACTTGTGGACAACACCGACAATTAAAAACAACTACATTTAAGAAGAATCTGGAATAAACTATTGAGTATTATAGTTAAGGTGGACATCTTAAAAACTAAACTGAACTGAATGCAGCTATGGCAGACTGTATGTTCCTTTATCATTAGTAATATTTTATGCTATGACCTTTTATAATGCTTATTCAGCATGAAATTGACATTAACTATGAATGGTTCTCTGTGATTTTGATTACACAGTATGTCATGTAGCATCTGATGGTGACTGATTGCTCTTGGCTTTCACTTGCAGTGTTTCAAGTTTGCAAATTATTTTCAATTGTTATCGGCCCTGTATAAATGTTGCCCATCCATTCATTTTTCAGACATTAAAATCTGTATAAAACGAAAACCCATTCAGGCACCAAGAAGCTCAACATGGACACCAAGTTTGATTGGAGTACTAGTCCATAGCCTGGTGCAGACATCATCTACCCTTTCATAGAATTTACCACTGCAGGCACATCCATGAAATGGTTACAGGCGGAGTTGTGGATCTGAGGCTAGGGATCTGCACTGACAATCGGAAGGTTGCCAGCTCAAATCTCATAAATGCCAATTGGGACTTTGCTCTGTTGGGCCCTTGAGCAAGGCCCTTGACCTGCAATTTCTGAGTGCTTGGAGTAGTGAGAAAAGCTCTATATAAATGCAAAGAAATAATAATATAATAATAATATCCAGAACATAAAGAAATCAGAGGCAAACACAGGGAAAGTCTATAAAGGATAAAAAAAATCAAACTTTAGTGCTTTGAAATGTGAGGGTCATAGGGGCCTGGGACCTAACCCAACAGAATTGGGTACTGGGCAGAAAGAGTACTGGACCGAGAGCCAGTCCATAACTGATGCACACACCCATGTGGAACGTAAGATGCATTACTCTGGAATCTGGGTGGTAAAACAGTAGTGTCCACAGAACAGACTTGGTGAGACAGTGGGCAGGTGCCAGATCTGAAACCTAGGACTTTGAATCCATTAGTCTAATTCCTGTGGCACAATGCCACCCCACAAAACAATTGCACAATTAAACAAAGTCAATCAGAAGAAATGGTTTGCCAATTTTTTTTTTCAAGCCTGCATAAAAAGTGCTATATAGGGATGATGAGTTTATATTTTATTACTATGGTAAGCTGATACTAAATCCACAAAAAACAGCTCAAAAATATACACACAGAAAAATATCTTATGACAAGTGAATCCTGCAGTAAGCATGTTCTTAATACTGTTAACATTTTTGAGCTTCAGCCCACATTGCTGATTCATCATTTTACAGTATGGGAGAAAAAGCTCTTTGCTCTGCTCATTGAACTGTTACAGGAAACGCATTCATTATTCATAACTGAAGGTAAAACTGAAGCATGTTTGCTGCCTCTCTCTGTTTTCTTACATTTAAAGGTAACACACAACTCCTCGTCTCTTTGCTGTCTTAATTTAAGCTTTTCCAGCAAAATCTAAAATATGTTGCAATAAAAATCCAATGTTGTTTATTATCCCTAGACATACTGTACATTCCACCTTCTTATAATAGATGTGTATTTTGTTAACATTCATTATTGGAGGATAAAGAGAAATAATTAAACAGTTATAATTAAAATGCAAATATGCTCAGAACTTAAATGAAAAAGTAACACACAGGGCCAGATTTTAGTGTGTTGGTTGCACTGTCTTTATGTTACTATTAGTGATGAAAACGGGAGCTACCTGATAGATAGAAAAGTTTTGCACATTTTAAAACACATTTTACGTAACAAAGTTCAATATGAGTTTCTGGCACACTCACTGGCATTCATTAAGAATTATGATGGTGGCTGGGCGTCAGTTGTCTGCACAGAAAAAAATAAATAAACATGGAGAAAGCTTGTTTAGCTCAAAAAGAGGATGATGATTTTTTTTTTCTCTAGTCCCCAGCTATTTTCTACTAAGAAGAGAATGAATAAGGAATTCAAGTTTAAGCATTTCGTAACTGAATGAGCACGGCTATGTGCCCTGCAATGGACTGGCAATCAGTTGTTGGCCCCTACCATACATTCACTGTTACCGGAAAAGGCTCTGGCCATCCATATATTAGTATTTGAATTCTTTTTAGAAAATGTATTAAGATTGTGTTGGTTTGGACATGTGCAGAGGAGAGATGCTGGGTATATTGGGAGAATGATGTTAAGGATAGATCTGTCAGGCAAGAGGAAAAGAGGAAGGCCTAAGAGAAGGTTTATGGATGTGGTGAGGGAGGACATGCAGGTGATGGGTGTAACAGAACAAGATGACGAGGACAGGAAGATATGGAAGAAGATGATCCGCTGTGGCAACCCCTAACGGGAGCAGCCGAAAGAAGAAGAAGATTAATTTTCTGTTCATAAGAATTACTTATGAATGCTTTGTAATCACTTCAGGATTTTTGGTCAGGCGCTTCCTGACTCACCAGTACAAGAAAACTGTCCTATAGATATACTGCTTGATATGTCTTAATGTCTAGTTATGCAAGATGGTGAGCTGCTTGGGCCTCTAGACCCGAAAAATCCTCATTTTAGGCCATTTTTGGTTCATATTTTGATAAAGAGTAAAGCAATAGGTATCTATAACACAAATGATTAGAAGGATTTGAAGTTGTGTGTGACACATCACCAACCCCAGGGTTGCACCTCTAATGGGATGTGAGTTACTCTTTTTCACTAAACTTTAAAAAAATGATGATTGATAATGTATTCATGTAGAGTGTTGTTTTATGCTATCGAGGTTGCTCATCACAACTATGATAATATTTTTTTTAATATTTTTGATATATGATTCTTTGTGAGTGGTCCTAGCCCTCTAAGAGCCTATCCCCGATGGCTGAAAATGCCAAATTTCAAACATAACCATGGGTGGTATCGATTGAGACTATTTCAAGGTCACTGATGACGAATCGGGTGGCTAAGTAGCACAGCATTAGTGCTGCTGCCTTGTAGTAAGGTGCCTCGGTTTATGTTCTGGGTCCTTCCTGCTTGGTCCTTCTTGGTACAAGAATAGTTGCAACAGATATTTGCAATTTGGTATTCAAATTTCTCAAAGGTATAGGTAAAGTTGATCCAAAAGAATTCTTTCAATTTAAGGTTGAAACACGCACTCAAGGACACCAATGGAAATTAAGAGGAAGTGCATTTGGGACTGAAGCCAGGAAGCACCTCCTTACATAAAGACTTGTGGGAATCTGGAACAAACTACCAAGACATGGAGTTGAAGCAGAAACCTTGACAACCTTTAAGAAGTACCTAGATCAGATATTGGGAGAGCTTGCCTGTCAGCTAAACAATCAAGGTGTATGATGCATTTGTTAAATTCGTTTGTTAAATGTTATGTTCTTATGTTTTAGAGGTTGAGGAATTTTATGGTCACATTTACTTTGGTGTTTAAAATGTTTTTAAAATTTTGAAAATAAGCAGGGTTATTCCATTTTTCTAATGGGCACCACCATTTTCAGAAGTATTTGTAGACAGTTGCTTTATCATTGCTAGGGAAGGTGAGCTGTAAGTGTGTGCTTTATAAAATTTCTGGGTAAAAAGTATAAAGTTCATATTGTGCATTCCCTGGTTGTCCATGGATGGATTCTCCTCTATTTTTTCTTTGTTGTTTTTGAACTCCTGGTTACTAACTTTTTTTCTGCTCTGCTTTTTAACTACGATTTGTTTCTGGTTACATATTAATAATAATAATAATAATTCATTACATGTATATAGCGCTTTTCTCAGTACTCAAAGTGATATTCCTTTTTATTTTATGATTACAAAACTTTTCCACACAGTGTCCTGACTACAATTCTTGAAATACGTCTTGAGCGCTGCTTGCCTATAAGTCTTTTTGGTGTTGTCACTTGGCTCGACATTTTTGACTTATTACAAATCCTCTCATTGCATCACCTCCTCCTGACTACTTGCACCCACTGCACCCCAACCTACCTGGAAGGGGGTCTCTCTCTGAATTGCCCTTCTCTATATTTCTTCCATTTCTTTTTTCCAACAAGACTTTTTTTTTTGCCTTCTTGAAAAGTCAATGTTGGGGCTGCTGTCAAAAAACTGGGCCTGCTAAAGCCCATTGAGGCATTCCTTGTGCAATTTTGGGTTATACAGGAAATAAATTGTGGTGGTTGTTGTTATGACTGTAGATTCGGAGTGACACTGATGGGAAGTTGCCTTTATTCTCTAGCCTGGTCTTCCACTTATGGAAATCCCCAGATATACCACACTTTTAAAGTCAGATATATCATCGGAATAAACAAAATACTAAATAAGCAGAAACAAATACTCCCTGCTCCACCAGTAACTATAAAAGAGGTTGGCCCTTATCCAAGAGCGGTGTTTGGGGGTGGCAAGTGGGGCGACTGCCCCATGCCTAAGGGGGCCCCGCTTTGAGGTCCACTTGTCCCGTTCAAGTGGATTTGTCAAGTTATACTGTATTCTCCAGTGGTATTGTCATGAATTATGAATTATACTTTTTTAATAGATTATATCATTATATTTTGATAAAGTCCACGTGTTATCTTGCAAAAATTTAGCTGAATACTGTAATGAGAAAATCCAGTGTATGTTAACATTATTTTTATTAAATTCATGTCCAAGTTTAAACAATCCACACATACCGGTAACAGCGTTTGACGTAACCAGCCCTGTGTGGGGTTGGTCAGCCCTAGGCCCCGCACACCCGTAACGCCACCTCTGCTCTTATCTGTCTAGTGGCGTGACTTTTTCACTCTGTCTTTCTCAAAGCCCTTTCATTACCTCTGAATCACTTGGCCACATTCAACTCTTCAAGCCTCTATACATCTTTTTTCAGGAATGTCCAATGCTCCTGAACACTAGAAGACAATGCCTTTTTTTGTAATGTTTACATTAGCCAGAAAGTCATCTTATGCTTGTATATGATGTGTAACCACATATGGATTCTAAATGGTGAATGGTTAAAGGTGATGGGGACAGGAGGGCCTGTTGAGACAGATCTTGGCACCACACACGAACCAACTGTAGACAGAATGCTATAGATAGTCAGTTACATAACTATCACATGACAGACTTGTAGCACTTAAGATGTGGAAAGTGCAGGGAAGAGAAGAGGTTCTGGTAATAGACAGCACATGGTGGTGCTCTTTGAGCAAGTGAAGTATGCATGGGTCCCGGGATGCTTATAATATGTGCGTTACTGAAGCTGTGAAAGAGAAGTTATGGTAGTGGGAAGTCATACTGGTAAAAGTGTAAGAGAGTGGGCCTGCATATTGGTGTAAATATTTACTGGAAGAAGAGAGAGAGAGACAGAAGCTCATCTGAGTCTAAGTGCACTTAAGGGCAGTGAGGTGCTGAGTTCCGGTCAGGGGGGACATGGTGTATAGGTAACATCACGCCATGCTCCCCGATTGGGAGACCAGAACGGACAGTATTATAAAAAGGCAAGACACACATAATAGGTGAACATTTGCTTTATTCTGACCGGCCAGGAGAGAGAGAGAGAGAGAGGAAGAGGAAGTGAGAAACCCTCTAAGAGGAGCTAAAAAGAACAAAGAGAGAGAGTCATGGGAAAGAGCCATAAACCATAGAGCGGAACAGTGTGGTCATTTTGGTCAACAGTGCACACATTGCCTTTGATATATACCTTTTTCTTTTTCCTTGATTTTCTTGTAAGTAAAGAAAGAAGAAATGTGTAATTTTTGTATTTGTTTCATTTGATTCCTTTTGTTGCGTCACTAACCCAGCCTCCATTTTGGAGCTGGTCCAAATAAATAGGGAAGGGTTGGCATCAGGAAAGTCATCCAGCTGTAAAAATCACACCGAAAAAAATAAAACATCGACCCTACATAGAAGTAGGAAAAGACGAAGAGGAAGAAAAAGAAGAAGAAGACTTTGAGTTGGTTCACTGTAAATAAAGACACACTGTTTTTTTTTTTTCACTTTTACTTTGTGTCTGTGTCTCAGTATCACTAACACTAACTGATCTCAGGCATGTGGCAGCACATTGACATACTTAAACTCATCTACATATATCAGGTCAATGTAGGCTTAGCAATCAACCTAATTTACACATCTTTAAAATGTGAGGAAACAAAAATGGAGTAGGTGGAAAAATAAGCCCCAGAAACACAAACAGAATACGCAAACATGCAAATACCAAGGCTGTAACTGGGCTGGTGTTTGCTGTCACCATTTTCCAAAAGAAAACCATTAAGTCTTCTCTGTAATTACAAACAACTTAAATATTTGAGCTTTCATTTACAGTATATAAATATAATAAGAACAATCAAGTGAAGTTCATCTCTACTGACAAAAATGAACTCTCAAGTTTAAGAAGCTAACAACTCTTAAAAAAATTGCTCTCATTTGGCAACAGCCATAAAGTTTTTAATGCAACTCTAAATGGCGTCTGATGCTCGCATGATGGCTGCTTCAGAATCAGACCATAAACAGAAATATTGCTCCCCTGCATACTGCAGCATGATAAATGATTTTTTTTTCACAAACTGTATATAAGATTGAGAAAGGTGTAAACCACTCCCGAGAAATAAACTAATAGCATAAATTTGCATTAATTAGAAACATCTGCCATTCCTGGGTCATGTTTTTGCATTTATTACAAAATATTCTGTTTTACTAGCAAAACAAACAACAGAGGGGGTTCATGTTGCATTTTATTACATTCTATGATAGAACATTGCAAAGTTTTAAAATTCTCGTTTAGTGGCCACCCTAACAGACATCGATTTATGGGTAAAGGGTTGCAAAAGCTGTAAGCAATCTCTGTGCCTCACTGTGCTTTTAAATGTTTAATAAAACACGCAGACTTTGAAATGGAAATTAAAAAACAGCATGGCATTGATGGATGTTCACTAAAAGCTGGTGGATTATGTTAGATTTATTACCCAGCTAAAGTACCGAGCATACATGATTTCCATAATATTTATAACTTTTCATACATTTGTCTTGCAGTTTAGTTTTTATTACTTTATAATTGGTATTCACTTTTTCTGTCTATCTATCTGCAACATATGAAACCTGAGAATCGGACAGGCAATAGCAACCACATATTTCAGACTGCTAGTTTAATATATCAGAAAGAAGCCAGCAGAGGTAGCTTGATCCAAGACCAGCAGCAGTTGAAAAGATTTTCAATGAAATGGCTCCAGAGATGAGATGTAGTCAAGAAACCAAACTGATGTCACAGTGAACTCAAGGGTCCCGAACTCCGGTCCTGGAGGGCCACAGTGGCTGCAGGTTTTCATTCTAACCCTTTTCTTAATTAGTGACCTGTTTTTGCTGGTAATTAACTTCTTTTGAATTAATTTTATTTGACTTGCTCTTGAAGAGTCAGTCCCCTTAATTGTTTCTTGTTCCAAAGTGAAGACGTGCTGTTTATACATTGCGTGGCTCATAGGGTACATATAATACTCAAACAAGTTCTAATTCAACCAACAACACATCAGATGCTCCAACTACGTGAATATCTAGTGCTCCTCATTTTCTGAATCTACTAATCTCAAATTTTCATGAGAACAAAGTAAGGACCCAAGGCTGGTAGTGCTGCAAGGCCGTGGCGCAGAATAAACATGAAATTTGTGGAAGTATCAGTGCAGCTAGTGCTATTATAAGTGATCTAGAGATGATTTGAAACGTAGGGGAGAAAGTGCTTAGGTTATATGGAAACACCATGCCATTTTATATAAGAGCATCAACAGAGTTTGGTATATGCGGGGGGAGTTTGTCATGGAAGCAATCCCCTGGAGATGCCAAAGGACAACTATATAAACAAATGCGGCACCATAGGCATCTTTCCTCTTAAAATTTTACATTTGCTTAAAGTTAAGAAAAAGATGCAGTTGTAATATATGGCTGTTTACCGTGAGCATATGCAGAGTGGTGACATGATGGCAAGTTGCTCATTGCTTTGCTGACAGGAGACCAGGTTTAAACATTGCCTTAGTTGCTGTCTGTTTCCCATATATCAGTATTGACATTTTTTCTGGTACTCCCACATCTACATATGAGTAGGCTAATGTGTAATTGCTTGTGAGTGTGCCTTGTGGTGGACTGATTCCCTATTCTGACCTGGATTTGTATCCAGTACTGCTAGAGTAGATTCTGGCTCCATGTAAACCATAATTACATGTGCAGAAAATGAGCCAACAGAAAATGTCTAACGCATCACTTTTGTTAGCAGTGTAATAGTAACATTACTGTATACACCAAAGAATATTGAAAATCAAATCATAATCAATTATCTGTCCATTCACTCTTTCACCCCTTCATCCAGTTTAGGGACTGGAGAGACCACAAGTCTTGATCCAACCCTGAATGAAATATATTTCAATTGCATGGCAGAAAAAACAGCACCAGACATACTGTACTGTATCATCAAACTAGAAAAACGTCCAGGTAAATATCAACTTGAAAGTGTAAATTCAAAGGAAAAAAGGCAGAAACTACAAAAAAAGACAACACAGTGAAGAGCCTGTGCAGAGTTGAAGTAGAGGGAGGTAACAGCACCACTGTTGAATCACTGTGCTGCCCACTTTAATGGCAAAACACAAATAATGCAACATTCTCCAGCTCACTTAATCCTGTTCAAGGTCATGGCAGATCACAGCCTATCCCTGGAGAATCAGGGGCAAAGCAAGATCCATCACCAGATGAGGTGCCAGGCCATTGCAGGGTCATCTCTTTCACAAACCCACAGGGAAACAGTGCAGATTTGCCAGTTAACCCAATACACAGGTCTTTGACATGGAGGAGAACTGGAATAATGTGAACAAAGAGAACATGCCAGTTTGACACAGGTCGTGACTTTGAACCCAGGATACCAGTTCTGTGAGGCAGAAATATATGACTGCAGAATAATAACATTAAATAACATTCTCATACCTGCTTAATCCAATTCACAGTCATGGAGGGCCAAAGCTTATTACAGCTTCAATGGGATCAAGACAGGAGTCACCCTGGATGGGGCGCCAGTCTATCGCAATGCCCACACGTACATATATCAACACACAAAGGGATAATTTGGAATTGCCATTCAACCTAACACAAATATATTTATGGATGTGGAAGGAAAAGGGTACATCCAAGAAATAACCTACATAGGGCCTAAATACTTGAATATGAATGAGAGATTTCAGTTTTTGATTTTTAATAAATTTGCTTAATTTTTTTTCATTTCATGGTCATGGGTAGCCAATGTCTCCCCTGGCAACACTGCATGACTAGCCATGTACTGGAACATTTATGCAAACATCAACACTCACCCCCTAATACGAGGACAATTTCACACTGATATTTAACTTTTATAAAGTACAAGGTAACCAAACCAAACACTCATATAAACTGTTGGATAGCAAGCAAACAATGCAGACAATATCATCAAACTGAGACTTGAGCACAAGTCTGTGGCTCTGTGAGGAGGGAATGCTATCCTGTAAAAGACAGAGCAGCTACTTTGACAAATGGACAAATATGGGCGGAGTGGTGGCTCTGAGGCTAAGGATCTGCACTGGTATCCAAAAGGTTGCCGGTTCGAATCCCCGTCACTGCCAAAAAGAGATCCTACTCTGCTGGGCCCTTGAGCAAGGCCCTTAACCTGTAATTGTTCCAGGGGCGCTGTACAATGGCTGACCCTGCGCTCTGACCCCAAGGGGTATGTGAAAACTAACAAATTCCTAATACAAGAAATTGTATAAGGCGAAATAAAGAACAAAAAAAAAAATGTATCCATTTACTGGAAATGTTTATGCAATTCCAGTTTAATTTAGTGAGATTAAAAAGAATAAATACTGTTCCATACAACTATTCCATTAGTTGACAACACTATCTATCTATCTATCTATCTATCTATCTATCTATCTATCTATCTATCTATCTATCTATCTATCTATCTATCTATCTATCTATCTATCTATCTATCTATCTATCTAACACTTTTCCTATCTATCTATGTATCTACAGTTTCTTATCATGTATGTGTGCTTACAGTAAGCTCCCTTAAAAATGAATGGATGACAAAGATAAATTGGCCACAAAACTCTGTCTTATTATGAGTGAACAGTGTAGTATCTAAATTAATTTAGAAAATAATATTTAAAAGATTCTGGAAATTCCATTGCTCTATTTTTAAAAGTGGTTACACCATCTGAAAGGTTATTAAAATGGCTCATTATTGCTTAAAAAAAATTATATAATACCATTACCTAAA
Source organism: Erpetoichthys calabaricus (assembly GCF_900747795.2). Classification (NCBI taxonomy): domain Eukaryota; kingdom Metazoa; phylum Chordata; class Cladistia; order Polypteriformes; family Polypteridae; genus Erpetoichthys; species Erpetoichthys calabaricus. Next base: position 26,188,233 of record NC_041402.2, read on the forward strand.
TTTAATCCATTGAAAGTAGGCACTTTTTAAATTAAAAATAATATGTGCGTTTATATATATTTAGCTGTGACTAGAAAAAATCTATTCAGCCGCATAATATTTTGGCATTGACTCATAAAATGGAGCACGACCGTACAAAAGAAAACCTTGGCTTCCATTGTTTTGTGCCTCCATTTCTATTTCCTCCCACACTGTTCCTGTCTGGGCTTTTAGGAAAAATGTGTCTTTTAATTTTTTGTGCTGTTTCACACTAACACCTTTGATTTCAAAGGAGAAGCCATTCAAGCATTGGAAAAGCCTTCAAAAAGATTAGGGTGGGCTGTAGCATTTTTGCTGCCCTAGGTGAAGCTCTAAAAACAGACAGTGGTGATAGCATTTTTTAACATTGACAGACTTCTCTATGAACAGTTTTTCCCTCATGGACAGACTGTTAATCAGCAACTGCTGAAATGTCTAAGTTAAAGTATTAGGAAAAACATCCCGAGAAGTAGTGCCCCCAAAACTTCATTTTGCACCATCACAACACAACTGCAGACACCACATTGTCTGTGGTTGTTTCCTGCTTTTGTCAGATGTCGCTCCCTGTGACTTCTTTTTGATTCTGAAATTAAAATTGAAACTGAATTGAATATTTTGTACTACGGAAGAAAAAAACACATAAGATTCTAAAACAAAATTTAAAAAAGAGGAGTACAAAAATGTTTCCAGGAATGTGAGAAGCACAGGGACAAGTGTATTGCATCTCAAGGACAGTATTGTGAAGGTGAATAAAAGGGAATCGCTATATTTTATAATAAAAGATTTTTTTGGACTCCCCTTTATATACTAATACAAAACAAGTATTATATGCAGTATATTAAATATGCACTTCAACAAATGCAAAGTGCATGTTGGTTAGTTCATTAATAAGGCAGAGCTCTGGCTTCACTTAAATATTGTGAGGACTGATAGCAGGCACATCAACAATTGTTCTAAAATGGCTCATAAATGGCAATGCACTGTCCTTGCAAAATAAAGGAAGAAACAGAAAAAATAATTTGTGTATGTTTCCAAAACCTGCAGCAACCTAATGTTGAAAAGATGAAGAACAAACCTGCAGTAAAGGAAACAGTACTGAAACAAAATTAAAACTATGAACCTGCACCTCAAGAAAATAAAGAAATAGACGATAAAAGAATAGACCTGATACAACAGGTTGCATAATGGATGGATGGATGGATGTTCAGTGTAAAGAGAGTTTGTGTGAAGTTGAGTATAGTGCATCTTTGGATTTGGATGACCACTAGAAAAGGGTGTGGTGTACAGCTGGGGCCTTTGCCCAGCCGGGACGCCTCCACACTGGAACGACTGGGGGAGAGAGCATATCCAGAGCATTACCTCCCCCAGAGAGCTAGGTGGCAGCCCCCCTGGGTTGCAGCGGTGCCTCAGACTTCTGCAGGGCTCCATGGGAGTTGGAGTTTGATACAGCCCTGTTAGGATCTGTGGGCACCGCCAGGCTGCTGCAGCTGCTGCAGCTGCTGCTGAGCCATTTTGGGCAGTTCTTCTGCCACACCTGGAAGTGTTGCAGGAAGTGGAAAGACGAGCACCTGGAGCATTTTCAGGTGCCTTCTCATAAGAGCCAGCAGACACTACTCCGGGAGCCAGAGTTGGGTGGGTGTAGATGAAGCTTGCCAGGAGGAGTGGAGGAAAAGAGGAAGAGAAAGAAAGACAGAAGAAGAGTTTTGTGCTGTGTTGAACAGTGTTGTGCTTGTGGGAAATGGGGGAAGGCGTTTCCCACGATGGAAAACAGAAAAAAATAAAAACGTGTGTGCTTGAACTTGTGTCCCACGCCTGTCTGTGTTGGGTTTGGGCAGTGGTGCACCCTGGTGGTCCACACGGGGCTTGTGTAGCTTGTCAGATTTTAAGAACAAACATCACTAGTATGAAAAACTATCCTCTTTAATAAAATCCCTGTGTGCGTCCAGGTGTCTGTGTGTGTGTGTCTTCTGGTGAAGTGCGCATGTGCGGGGCACGGTGCGATGCGCGATATTACTGTCAGAGAAAGTTACAGGCGTTTTACGGAAATACAAACCAGTATTACTGTGAGAGGAAATTAAAGGCACACAATACAGTGACGCATATTACAGCCACATACAAGCCAGTATTACTGTCAGAGGAGATTAAAGGCATATTACTGACGCGCACGCCTGTATTACCGCCAGAGAAAATTAAAGGTATATTACGGACGTACAAGCCAGCGGACGTACAAGACAGTATTACTGTCACAGAAAATTAAAGACACACAATACACGGCGGCAGCCCATGAAGAACAGTCAGCTCAGCAAGTAAACATCAACAAAAGAGAGGCTGAAAGAAAGAAAAGTACGACCAACAAAAAGAATGAGGTCAAAGTCCCTTGCCATTTAATATAGACTGTTCCTACTAATGTTTATGCACTACTGTTCTAGCGCCCGTTATTGTAACGGGCTAAATGACTAGTTTCAAAATAATACAATAAGGTTAGAGTGGCACGGTGGCGCAGTGGGTAGCGCTGCTGCCTAGCAGTTTGGAGACCTGGGTTCGCTTCCTGGGTCCTCCCTGCATGGAGATTGCATGTTCTCCCCATGTCTGCGTGGGTTTCCTCCCACAGTCCAAAGACATGCAGGTTAGGTGCATTGGCAGTTCTAAATTGTCCTTAGTGTGTGTGTGTATGCGTGCCTTGTGGTGGGCTGGCTCCCTGCCTGGGGTTTGTTTCCTGCCTTGCACACTATGTTGTCTGGGATTGGCTCCAGCAGACCCCTGTGACCCTGTAGTTAGGATATAGCGGGTTGGATGATGGATGGATGGATGGATGGACAATAGGGTTAATCAGAATTAGACTGTTGTACTGAATATGGGTGCTTGTAAGTTAGAGTCTTTATTGTTTAAAAAATGACTGTTAATATTTAGTGAAACATGTTAAAATTCCAGATTATGTTTGAAAATTAAGGACTATAATCCATTAGCAGTGAATTGACTTTGTTGAAATCCAAATGTGACTTATGTTGGCTTTGAAAGTACAACCAAAATGACAGAGAATTAGGCAACTGTGCTTTTATTAATCAGTTAATGTGATGCTTTATCACACTTCAAGTAAATACAAGCACTGCAATGTGAATTATAATTTTAATATGAAAACAACACTGAATTGCGTTACATTTGCCTCTCTTTCATTTTGTTGCTACTGATATTTGAAAAATGCTTTATCAGCTATCTACAAACTGACTGAGTTTTGCCAAATGAACCAAGGAAAACTCGACTTTAGGTTTTCTACATTTTTGAAAACACTCTTTTTTGGATTTCAGTTCTTCACAATGTTGGATGGATGCCATAATATCCAAAACCCAGATCAATGTTTGACAACTTCCACTTTTGCTCATTCAAAACATTTGCCGTTTTATGTCAGGAGTGAAAAATCAATTGCTTACCTTGTAGATGGAGTTTGCTTTCGGGACTCTGCAGAAGTACGGAACTCACTGAGTCAAGATTATCATAGCTAGTGCAACCAAGAGGTCCAGTCCGAGTCTCAGTTACCTACAAGAAAGAAACAGGAAGAAATGATGAAACTACTTACAAGTGTCATTTTTCACATATTAAGTATCTCTTTTATTTATGCATATAAACCCAGATGACAAGATATATAGCACTGAAAATTATTAAGTAATGAGAGGACATACAGTATTTGCTGAAATTGGGACCTCATATTACTAAAAACACCTATGAGTACTGATTAATACTGTACATATATAAACTGTATATATATTGTATATATAAACTGTACAGAAAATACATATTTCTAGTACACAGTGGGTGAGCTCTCCTCGCCCTCAGCCAATTGTCACCTGTGGGGGACCCTCAAGGATCTATTCTGGGGCCTATTCTATTTTTAGTGTACATGTTACCCTTAGGATCCATTTTTAAAAAACAAAATATTTCTTTTCATTGATACGCAGATGATACGCAGATACATTTTCCACTGAAACAGATCAAAACAAATTCTCTTGAACCTTTATCGGCATATCTGGAAGACAATAAAACATGGATGTCACTAAATTTTCTTAGTCTACATGACAAAACAACAGAGATTGTATGTTTTGGACCTTCTGATCACACTTGCGCTACAGAAATTAATTTTGGCCTCTTGACAAGCTAGTGTAAACATTTTGCAAAAATTCTTGATGTGATTTTTGATAACACCCTCAAATTTGATAAACATATCAAAGTCTGTCTCTACAGCTCAGGGTATTGGCTAAGGTCAAGCCCTTTCTTTCTGTAGATGATTTTGAAACACTAATTCATGTGTTTGTCTCTTCTCAGCTTGACTACTGCAATTCATTATACATTGGAATTAATCAGACATCCCTTGCTTGTCTTCACCTCATCCGGAACGCTGCTGCCAGGCTTCTAACAGGCACATGGAAACAGAATCACATCACACCAGTCTTAACTTCTCTTCACTGGCTTCCTGTTCAATACAGGACTGAGTTTAAAATGTTACTATTTGTTTTTAAGTCCCTGAATGGTTTAGCCCCATTTTATCTTACTGACCTCTTACACCCTTACTCTCTTTCTTGATCACTGAGGTCCTCTGTCCAGAAGTTATTGGTTGTGCTCAGTTCTAGAATTAAGCTTACAGGGGAATGTGTTTTTGCAGTAGCTGCCCCTAAGCTTTGGAATGGTCTATTGCCAAGGACCTGGTCACTTTTAAATCCCGTCTTGTATGTGAGTATTCATTTTTGATATATTTTTTCACTATATATATATATATATATATATATATATATATATATATATATATATATATATATATATATATATATACTGTTTATAATGTATGTATTTTGTGTATTTATGGAAGCTTTACAGCACTCTGGTTGACCATTGTTGTTTTTAAATGTGCTCAAATTGACTTCACTTGACCTGAAATCTGTAAAAAGTAATCAAAAAAGATTACAAGAGTTTCAGTGCATAATATATAAGTAACTTTGGGGCATATGTGTTGTGAAAAAAATGTAGCCTTTGTTGCTATTTGATCCACAGGTCGCTATATGACCCATGATGTCATGTTCACATGTGATAGTGTGGAAACAGATCCCCAGGTATGACTGATTCATTTTATCCGCCAAACAATTTATTACCAATAATATGCCAAAATAGTTTATTATAAAAAATACAAAAAATATTTTAACTTAATCGTTTATTCACCTAAAATGTATTGGGTCGGGCAGCACGGTGGTGCAGTGGCAGCACTGCTGCCACGCAGTAAGGAGACCCGGGTTCACTTCCTGGGTCCTCCCTGCATGGAGTTTACATGTTCTCCCCGTGTCTGCGTGGGTTTCCTCCAGCTCCTCCGGTTTCCTCCCACAATCCAAAGACATGCAGCTTAGGTGGATTGGCGATTCTAAATTGGCCCTAGTGTGTGCTTGATGTGTGGGTGTGTGTGTGTGTGTGTGTCCTGCGGTTGGTTGCCATCCTGCCCGGGATTGGTTCCTGCCTTATGCCCAGTGTTGAATGGGATTGGCTCCAGCAGACCCTCGTGACCTTGTGTTCGGATTCAGCGGGTTGGAAAATGGATGGATGGATGGATGTATTGGGTCATTAGTGACCCTGAATGTTGTGAAGCTTCCGTATTTTTACATTTGCATTTGAAGTGCTGCATTTGTAAATAGTGCTCAAACAATACGTGCATTTTTCAGGGTTTCTTTGTATATACATTCATTATGAATAAGAAAAGAAATGCCACAATGCTTATAAGCACAGCAAGTCCTTAAAAGAGTCCTGTTGTCGATAGCGGATGACAATTTAGAGAGACACTCAGAGGCATGCAGCAGGGAGACAAATGATGAAAAACAGAGTATGACACTGCAGGGTGATACTTATGATGCTATCTGTTCCTGAATGTTGTGGGCAGGAAATTTTAGCAGGGCAGAGCTCAAATGACAAGGAGGTGGCTGAAGGTGAAGGGGGAAAACAGTGAAACAACACAAGCACATCACCCTACAGAAGCAAAAGTGGACACAAAAAACATAAGTGCTACATATGTTCATTATCACTGGACTGTAAAATAGTTGATTGCTGCAGTGTGTGCCAGAAGTCATGTTGAAATTATCTCAAAATTATCTGAAATTATCTCAATCATCCCTCAAAAGCTGGTTGTACAACTGAGCAGGTTGGGCCTGAGCACCACCTTCTGCAATTGGATCCTGGATTTCTTGACAGAGAGGCCCCATTCAGTTTTAATGGGCTGCAACACTTCCAGCATCATTACACTGAGCAATGGAGTGCCGCAGGGCTGCATGCTTAGTCCACTGCTCTTCACCCTGCTGACTCACGACTGCACAGCTACACACAACACCAACCATATCATCAAGTTTGCAGATGATACGACAGTGCTGGGACTGATAAGCAGGGATGATGAAACAGCATACAGAGATGAGGTAGAACGGCTGTCTGCATGGTGTGAAGGCAAGAATCTATCTCTCAATGTCGACAAGACAAAAGAGATAATCATGGACTTCAGAAAATCACATCCTGCCCACATTCCACTCAACATTAACGGTTTAGATGTGGAAACTGTTAGGAGTACCAAGTTCCTCGGTGTGCACATAACTGAGGAACTTACGTGTACGCATAACACCTCATCACTAATCAAGAAAGCCCAGCAGAGACTACACTTCCCGAGGTGGCTGAAGCGAGCAAGTCTTCCCCCTTCCATCCTCACCATGTTCTACAGAGGCACCATTGAGAGCGTTCAGACCAGCTGCATCACTGTCTGGTATGGCAACTGCAACATATCCGACCACAAGCGCCTGCAAAGGATAGTGAAGGCAGCAGAGAACATTATTGGGGTGCCTCTCCTTTCACTACAGGACATATTTTACAAACGCAGTGTCCGCAAGGCCTGCAGCATTGTGCAGGACCACTTACACCCCTCACATGGACTTTTCACACTTCTGCCATCCAAGAGAAGACACTGCAGCATCAAAGCCAGATCTGCCAGGCTGCAGGTTAGTTTTTACCCCCAAGCTATCCGACTTCTTAACACCATGTTCTCCCTTGGGATCTTCCACACGGCCTCAACCACCTCTAAAAATACTTTCCTGCAAAGACGAGTGTGCATTTAGAAAAGAACTGAAAATCTCATACTGACCTTTAAGTATTTTGACACTCTTGATATCCTTCTGCTGTGAAACATTCTGACCTGTCATTGTTTACACGTCTTAAACAACTATTATCATACACTGATAATTTCTGTATTATCTCTATTTATTTATTTATTTATTTACTTATTATATTACATATCTATTGACTATATTTATGCATCCAGATTGCAAATATCATACATTGCATCAATGTTCATATTGCTTACTACACGTCAATATTGCTGCTACTTCTTTGTCTTTTCTTTGCACAATGTCTTGTTTGATTTTTAATTTTAAATTTTAATTTTAATTCTATTTTTAATTTATTATTTGCGCTTCATGTTGTTACACTGTGGACCCTGAGCTTTGCAATTTCATCTATCTGTATACCTGTATATGGTTGAGATGACAATAAAGTTCGCTTTGACTTTGAAAAATGTAACTATGGTCTGTGATTATTGTGCCTGTATAACGTGTAATTATTTAGGTATTGCAGGACATTTTGAAATAATAAAAATGAGGTTAAAGAAGATGCATACTGTTCAGGGAAGAGGAATGTAATAAATGTTTGCACAGTTATGGTTATTTGTGGTTTGATTTATATTAGGGGTCACCAGAGTGGAATATGCAGGTTACAATAGAGACAGTGAGTCGAGTAAGAAATTATAGCTTACAGCTGTATAGCTAGTTTTGGCATCTCTTCCTGATTCCCCTTAACAAAAGAACCTAAGGGGTTAGCTGGTACCTTTCATTATAGGTGATTGGATAGCATGAGAAAGCATTACATTATGAATGACTTAATTAATAGAACTACACAGTACAGGGTCACAAACAAGGGGTATGCAGAGTATGCAATGCATAGAAGCCAACATCCACTATGGGACCCAAAGAATGTGCGTACATATAGTTTTTGACTGCTATGAATATTTGGTATGAAGAATGGAGGCTCAAAAACAAACCTTGCAAACCCCCTTAAAACAACTTGTTGCTCCCTTGGTAACAGATAACGGAATATTTTCCAAATCAGTGTAAACAACGCCACATTTACAAAGTATACAACTTTTCACTTTATCATTTAAGGGTCAGTATCATCACACAACTGTTCCCTCTTGTTGTTAATGTGTATATTCTGTAACTACTACTTTCATCTGTGCCATTGTATACAGTAACAATTATGTAAAAACGGCTTTAGGATTCGAGTTTATCACCATTGGGCCCTGGGGATCCTACAATGGATGCATGAATCCTGGGTATAAAAGAAGACTGGTGCTGTTGATGTCAATCCAGTGAGGTGTGTCTCCATCAATAATAAATCAGATCACAGCAGGGTAGAATACTAACAGGTTGGCAGCCTATAATTTTATATTTCTACTTTAAAGGATATCCCAAAGAATGCCAAGCTATAGCTATATCTGCATTGTTTTCTTTAGCCGTAGGCACGTGTGTTGATTACAAAACAAAGGAAGCCTTTGACATGTTCCATAATCTATTCCCATTAAAATGTATATAAGAATGTCCTTCTAGATAGCATATTTTCCTAGAATTTGTCAATCTAAGACGTAATTCACAGATTGAAAAACTTTTTAAATTTTGAAAATAGTTTTATTCTGACGTTCTCCTATTTCAGAGTCTTTCGAAAAGATAAAAGACTTTGGGAAGCTTCAGTATACTGCAGAAGACCCAGCACAAGTCATAATAATGGGCAATTTCTTTTCATAACTTAATAACAGATAATTGTGTAGAGAATCGGTGATTGCACTTCTTCAATTTGTTGTGCTATGAATAAAGGTACTGATTAGACCATCATTTGTTTGATATGCAGTATAATAGCTTTTTCTGCATGTTATTTTTTTAAAGGCTGGTGTTTACATTTCAGACAAGCTTCTTCTAGCACACAGGTAATGCATTTTACATTACTATGTAATTTAGCAGGCTGCCTGGAATTACTTTATATTCAGTTGTTGTACTATAAGCTCTTATTTTAATGCAAAGCATTTATTTCACTCAAAGTACACTTCACATATCTGCTTACCTTTGCCACCTTTACCAGGCATATGACTCATAAATAAATATGCTGCTACTGAGTGGATAGTACATTAAACAATCCTGTTATCTAATTTTACTGTCAGTCTTATAAAAAGTTACTTATATTATGCATGCTTGAAGATGCCTAAATGTGTCATTCAAAAGTTACAAAGCCACAGAACTGATATTCTTTCAAACCAACATAACTGTCTTTCTTGCCTTATAGATCATAAAGATGGCTATGTGACATGTCACACTTATCTAGAATGACTATACAGTTTGAATTAAGGTGTTTAAAAAAGAGCTAAGAAACTGTATATTCATTTATAAAAAATAAAATAAACATAGAGGGCTCGCTGCATACCATGATGCTGACTTGTAGTTCTAATGATACTGTCACTGTCTTTGCTTTATTTGGATTTATCTGTTTTTAACAAAAAGAGAACCAAACGATTTCTTCTGTAACATTCCTCGAAGCTCATACAATATGTCTGAAATAATAATTAGCCACTCAGAATACTTCCACTACTGTAAAACATAAACAATGCTTGATGCAGGTTGCTGATGGCCACTGTAATAGTAGAGCAGGTATTGATCAAGGTTTTGACAACAACATTTATTTCTATAGCACATTTTCATACAAATGATATAGCTCAAAGTGCTTTACAGGATGAAGAAAGAGAAAAAAGACAAAATATATAAGAAAATAAAATTAGGCAATACTAATTAACAAAGAATAAAAGTAAGGTCCAATAGCCAGGTGAGAGAGAGCCATTAGAAAAGAAGTAAATCAGAGGAGATGATTTGTGTTTTCTATTAAACAAAATTATGTAATGTATTTGAATACTTTAGAACTTTAGAAAAAAGTGTTGACGGCAACAGGCCATTCAGAGCAGCAAAGCCTGCCAATCCTACCCACCTAATTCCTTCAAAACAAGACAAGTTTTGAATGTCCCTAGAGTCCTACTGTTCACCTCATTACTTGGTAACTTATTCCATGTGTCGATTGTTCTCTTTGTGAAGAAAAATTTCCTAACGTTTGTACAAACATTTCCCTTAAGTTTCCAACTATACCTCTGTGCTCTCGTTGATCGTATTGTAAAGTAAAAGTCTGGATCCACTGTACTAATTCCTTTGGTAAAGTTAAACACTTCAATCATGTTAACTCTTAACATTTTGAAAAGGTTCAACTCTCAGTCTCTTCTCACAGCTTATCCATTGCAGCTCTGGTATCAGCCTAGTTTGTCTTCTCTGGACTTTTTCTAGCACTGCTGTATCTTTTTTGTATCCCAGAGACCAAAACTGCATACAGTCCTCCAGATGAGGCCTCAGCAGTGTGTTATAAAACTTTAGGATAACCTCTTTAGACTCTACATATCAGGGTGCTATATAACCCAACATGCTGTTAGCCTTCCTAATGGCTTCTGAACACTGTCTGGAGATTTAAAGTGACGAGTCCACTGTGACCACTAAGTCCTTCTCATAAGGGGTACAATCAGTTTTCAGATTTCCCATTTTGTATTCATATCTAACATTTTTGCTTCCTATGTGTTGCCCAACTCTGCATGCTATCCAAGTTCTTCTCTAATCATTCAACACATTCCAGATTATCTCCTATCCCACCTAGCTTCAAATCATCTGCAAACTTAACCAGCTTGGTATTTATATTCCTACCCACATCATTTATGTACACTAAAAATAACAGTGGCCTGAGGACTGCTCCCTGAGGGACACCAGGTTTAATGTCACCTTTTGTCACATGACCCTCTACTTCCTGTGCTGTCCCCAGTTTTGCACCCATCCACACAATACACCCCAAACTCCCACGAATGCGTATGTCCTCACTCTCTACTGGTGCTAACATTTTTCAGTATTAGTGCTATACAGTGATGTATAAAATTATTCTATATATACTAGAATTTCTTCCCACTAAGGAATAACAGTTACTCTAACTGTTCATTGCTACAACATTATTACTTACTTACTCAGGCCTCTGCAACTGATTTCTTTGCTTTCTGCCCCTCGCAGCATCTTGAAAACACTATAGATATGAATACAAGTATCTTTTGAAACACTCAGCTACCTCTGTTTCTTTGAGGGCGAAAAAGCTACAAAATTTCCTGCATGTATCCTTCTAGGCAACGTTTTTAAGAACAAAAGTTGTATTCTAATTAACTCTTACACAGCAAAAACACAAAATACACTTGGTGCTTCTTCAACTTCAGCATTCACGTGTCATTCACGTGTCAGTCTGTCTCCAGTCAAGAGTCAAACCCATTCTTGTCCATCCTGGAAGAAGAGAGTCATGATATGCTGCTTATTGCTCATACAGTTAAGTAAGAACTTCACCATACATTGTACACGTCACAATACTACTACTACTGCTACTACCATAGCAGGCTTAGCCACCTTAAACACCTCAAATTGGGTGACTAATAATGAACTACTAAAATTCCACAGTATAATCACTTGGCTTTGTAATTTGCTTTGAATTAAGAAATATTCTAAACTAAAAAGGATTTACAAGTAAAAACAAGTAAAATGAGAATGACAACTGTGTTTTTTTTAAACAAAGACGTAAATCTTGCCTTACTAATAGCTGGAGTGGACAGAAATAGTGCATATGACAATATGAATTGTGTTTTTAATGTTAAGCACTGATCAGTCTGAAAGGTAAATGTTCTCCTCAATCCCAGTATCATCCAACCCAACCAGGATCTAATAAGAACCCAGTGCAGAAAATATGATGAACTGAAATTGTGCATTACTTGAAACAAGAAAATATACAGGGTGTCCATAAAGTCCGTGTGCAATTTAAAATAGTATCACATATACTTACAAAGTTACAACTATTTTAAATTGCACACAGACTTTATGGACACCCTGTATAATGGGGTGCATCTGCCTCAAAGCTACGAACACAGGCTGTATAACATTTACATAAATAGTTCTATTGTCTTCAAAACAAAGTCTCAATGTCACAGTTTAGTAAACTGATTTAGGAAATGTTGTCACTGTGTGTAGATATATACAGTACATCCACACATTAGGATATTGTGACAGTTCTGATGAGAAGAACCCACACACCCCAACAGTATTGCCAGTCCTGTTAATCTAATTTCTCTAAATTAACATTGAATTGAAGGTCCGTAAAGTCCTACTATTTTCCACACTACTTACTAACTCTATCCATGCGTCCTTAGCTCTCTGGGAGAAGAAAAATGTGTGGGTAAAATTTACCCTTAAGAACTTTCCATCCTTGTTCATGTGTTCTTGTTGAAGAACTTATTTTAAAATTACACCTTGCACCCGCTGAACGAATTCCCTTTATAACTGTGAACACTTTAGAAATGTCACCTCATAATCTCTGTTTGCTTAAACAGAAGATTCTCTTTGTAACAAGGACTGGTGTACCCATATCACTGGTTGCACAGCCACAGAGGAAACTCAGACCACCCTGTTGTTTTGAAAAGCTTATGCGATGTTGCAAAGAGTTGGAAGTTGTCTCGAAGCAAGTCCTATGCAATGGCGCTGACAAGCTTCATCAGACAGGGGATGAGTCACCAACAGAATGAGCTGGCATTCTATTATGTAAATGAACAACTTCAGAACCAGCTGCAGGAGATCCTATAAAAACAGTAAGCCTCAATAATCTTGTAAATGTGCCCCACATGAAGTTTAGATGCACAATTGATGATCTGATGGTTGGGGTATCCCGCAAAGTATCAAATGCCATGAGAAAACGACACACAAGAAAACTAAGACCACCCGGTTGTTTTGAAGAGCCTGTGTGGTGTTGCAAAGGGTTGGAAGTTGTCTCTGGAGTCAGTGTCTTTAAAGTGAGGGCTGTGTAATGAAGCTGGCAAGCTTCATCAGACAGGGGAAAAGTCACCAACAGAATGAGCTGGCATTCTATTATGTAAATATTCTATTATGTCCTGCGGTGGGCTGGCTCCCTGCCTAGGTTTTGTTTCCTGCTTTGTGCCCTGTGTTGGCTGGGATTGGCTCCAGCAGACCCCTGTGCCTGTAGTTAGGATATAGCAGGTTGGATAATGGATGGATGGATGGATAACTTCAGAGCCAGCTACAGGGGAACCTATAAAGATGGAAAGTCTCCCATAGTTGTATCATTTTCTATTTAGTGTGGCAACAGCAAGAGTGAGTTAAATAAAAGTGTGATGTAAAGAGCAAGAATTCATCTGCTCTCAGTGCCAGTACGAACCACTGCAATATACTTAAGATCACAGCTTATATGAGCATTTACATGCTGTCAATAGATGATATTTATTAACAATTATTTTTTCAAGCTTTCATTCATATATGAATGGTTTCTTAATAAATCCATTAATTGTGAACATTGTTTTTGTAAACAATGCTTCTGTACAGTACTGATAAATGAGGATCTGGCTTCTTTGGAAAAGCTTTTGTTAAATGATTTATTACATAATATTTATACTGTAGGTATGCAACATTTTTATTTTTGCATATGCAATACAATTTCTGGATTCATGGGTGGAACTGAGATAGTCTCAATGGGATTCATAATATCATTAGCACTGTACTCCAGACCTTTATCATCTTCATTGTGCAAGATAAAACTTGACAAGAACACGCCATTCTGCTCATATACCTTATTTCCAATGCAGATCTTTTTTTTTTTAAATAATATTGTTCAAATTTAAATTTCCTAAAGTGATACTTTTAAACTACAAAATAATGGCATAAATTTACTGTAGAATTTTCTACTAAAAACTCTTCCAAAAATGCTGATGAAGAAGTCAAATTTCTAATTTTTGAACCACATACAGTACTGCAGGTGAAACTAAAAAAATAAGTTTCAACTCACTGCATAAACTTTCAATATAAATGGAACAATTTACCTTTATAAATCTCAGTAATCTTGTAAATGTGACCGCCGTGAAGCTTATACACACATTTGATGATCCGGGGATTGGGGTATCCTGCGAAGCATCAATCACCGCAAGGAAACGACACACGATCAACGATCAAGGGGTTTGAGGGATTGGAGACCCACGTGAAGTAATGAGTGCCAGTGTGCTGCTAAGCAATGACACACAGTTGACTAGCTTTGTCTCCCGAAAACACTTGCACTGCAGTTCAAGAACTGATGTGCTGCACAATTGAAATTGCTGTGCTACTGCCAGGACCACCAGCATGAGAGATGGGTTGAGCTAAAGTAGCAGGTGTTGCATTCAATTCAGTACCCCTTGTCTTCCCTCTGGCAAAAATGTCCTTGAAATTAGTGATGTTTCACAATCAGGGCTTGCACAGAAATCAATGCTAGATCTTGTCCTTCTCTACGGATCACTGCAAGGTCCAAATTCCATCCTCTTAAACAAAGTTATTCGCCATTCGCCCACAGCAATGCACCCTTGAGAATGCACATTTCTGCAGCTCATTCACAGGTGACAGTTGTATGTATAATGTTTGATTCTTTTCACATCATAGAACAAGAGCACTAACTAAAAAATGACCTACAAATGATAGCACACTGAAAGACACCGACTGCACCATGATAAAGATGGACAATGCACCTCACACAATTTTGGTGAATCACGACATAGCCTTCCTCTTTGTTGCACCCCCTGAAATGTCATCTCAGGACACCCCAGGTTGGGAACATCTGCCTTAAGTGAATAAAAAACCAAAATATATAAATGCAAACATTTTAAATACTTTTCTTAATTTGTAATAAAAACATTTAACATGTTATTTTGAGCATCCTGTTTGTTTTAAATGACCAAAATATGACAATAATCAATGTTTTCAGTGCAAAATGTGTGGCATAGTGACACAATGTTTAGTAATGCCTCATGGGTCCAATGCCTATTCCTGTGTGGATTTTGCAAATTCTTCTCATGTCTGCATGTGTTTTCCTCCTGCCATTCTGGTTTTCATTCCGGATCTCAAAAGATGTGCAGTTAGGTTAAATGGTGATGCAAAACCGGCCATTTGTGTGCATGGCATTCAGCTCAGTAGGTCCAGGCCATGCCTTGTGCCCAGTGCTGCCGGGAAAGGCTCTTTCATCCCACAGTCTGAAATGGAATTTTTTTTTATGGTTCTGTAACTAGATAATTAAACAACACAATCCAACCTCTGCTCCTTAGGGACAAGCTGACAGAGATGGGAGTAGATTCATACCTGGTGGCATGGATCGTGGACTATCTTAAAGACAGACCTCAGTATGTGCGTCTCGGGAACTGCACGTCTGACATTGTGGTCAGCAACACAGGAGCGCCACAGGGGACTGTACTTTCTCCGGTCCTGTTCAGCCTATATACATCGGACTTCCAATACAACTCGGAGTCCTGCCACGTGCAAATGTTCGCTGACAACACTGCTATCGTGGGCTGCATCAGGAGTGGGCAGGAGGAGGAGTATAGAAACCTCATCAAGGACTTTGTTAAATGGTGCGACTCCAACCACCTACACCTGAACACCAGCAAAACCAAGGAACTGGATGGTGGATTTTAGGAGGCCCAGATCCCTCATGGACTTCGTGATCATCAGAGGAGACTGTGTGCAGATGGTGCAGACCTATAAATACCTGGGAGTGCAACTGGATGATAAATTGGACTGGAGTGCCTATACTGATTTTATGTGTAAGAAAGGACAGAACCAGTTATACTTCCTTAGAAGGCTGGTGTCCTTCAACATCTGCAATAAGATGCTGCAGATGTTCTATCAGACGATTGTGGTGAGTGCCCTCTTCTATGCGGTGGTGTGCTGGGGAGGCAGCATTAAGAAGAAGGACGCCTCACTCCTGGACAAACTGGTGAGGAAGGCAGGCTCTATTGTTGGCATGGAGCTGAACAGTTTGACATCTGTGGCAGAGCGATGGGTGCTCAGCAGGCTCCTGTCGATCATGGAGAATCCACTGCATCCACTGAACAGTATCATCTCCAGACAGAAGAGCAGCTTCAGTGATAGACTGCTGTCACTGTCCTGCTCCACTGACAGACTGAGAAGATCGTTCCTCCCCCACACTATTTTTTTTTTTTTAGGGAAAATACATTTTTACTATGAGTTTTGCTCAATAACTAAATACATTTAATTTATATACCCTGAATTTACATGGGTGGCATGGTGGCACAGTGGTAGCGCTGCTGCCTCGCAGTTAGGAGACCCGGGTTCGCTTGTTCTCCCCATGTCTGCATGGGTTTCCTCCAGGTGCTCTGGTTTCCTCCCACAGTCCAAAGAAATGCTGGTTAGGTGCTTTGGCGATCCTAAATTGTCCCTAGTGTGTGTGCTTGGTGTGGGGGTGTGTGTGTGTGCCCTGCGGTGGGCTGGCGCCCTGCCTGAGGTTTGTTACCTGCCTTACGCCCTGTGTATGGCTGGGATTGGCTCCAGCAGACCCCTGTGACCCTGTAGTTAAGATATAAATTAGTCTGTAGGTTTATATCAAATAAAATTTAATATGCTTATAATGTTTTCTGGAGTACTATTAGATAGATAGATAGATAGATAGATAGATAGATAGATAGATAGATAGATAGATAGATAGATAGATAGATAGATAGATAGATAGATAGATAGATAGATAGATAGATAGATAGATAGATAGATAGATCTTTATTGTCACTTTCACAAAGGAACAACGAAATTGTGTAAGGCATAAAAGTTAAAAAGACAAGAAGAGAGAAAATAATAACAAACCGAATAGTAATAAAAGTACTTTACAAAATATACAAATTGCACTTGTTATATATATAAATTGCACTGGTTGACTTAAGGTCTATATTGCACATTGGGATAATGATACGGAGCATTTTTATTCTGAGTTCAGGGCCATGACTGCTGGATAAAAGCTGTTTTTAAGGCGGTTTGTCCTGGTTTTCATTGCTCTGTATCTCTTGCCCGATGGCAAAAGCTGGAAGAGGCAATGACCGGGATGTGATGAATCCTGTGAAATGTCTATTGCTTTTTTGGGAGGTGTAGATTTGTTGCAGAGTGGGGAGGGTACAACCAGTTTTCTCTCCGCTGTCCTAACGACCCTGTGGAGCGGTTTCCTTTCTGAGGAAGTGCAGCTGCTGTACCACACACACAGTCCATACGTGAGCACACTCTTGATGGAACAGTGATAAAAGGCAAGAAGCAGATTTGTGGGGAGATGGTTCTTTCTGAGGATTCTCAGAAAATACAGTCTCTGCTGCGCCTTCTTCAGCAGCTCCTTGGTATTGGCACTCCAGGTCAGGTCATCCTCCAGCTCAATGCCCAGAAACCTGAACACCGGGACCCTCTCCACACAGGCCCCGCCAATGATGAGTGGCTGGATGTCAGTTTTGTTTTTTCTAATGTCAATAGCAAGCTTCTTTGTTTTTGTGGTGTTGAGGAGCAGGTTATTGACTCTGCATCTCTCTGACAGCTGCTTCACCTCGTCCCTGTATGCCAGCTCACCCTCCTTGTCCGAGATGAGTCCGAACACCATCGTGTCATCCGCAAACTTTATGATCTTGTTGCTATGGTGAATGGGGACACAGTCATAAGTGTAGAGGGTGTAGAGGAGCGGGCTGAGCACACAACCCTGCAGCGTCCCGGTGTTGCGGCCGAGAGCAGTAGAGGTGTGGGGACCCTCTTTCGAGCGACCAGATAGGAAGTCCAGTATCCAATTGCACGTGAGTGATGGAGGTCCCAGATCTACCAGTTTGGACACCAGTCGTTGTGGAAGGATAGTGTTAAACGCCGAGCTGAAGTCCACAAAGAGCAGTCTGGCATAACTCCCCTGCTGCTCCAGGTGGGTCAGGGCAGCATGAAGGGCTGTGGCCACAGCGTCCTCTGTGGATCTCTTTGCTTTGTAAGCAAATTGAAGTGGGTCCAGGTCTGCTAGCAGGCAGGCAATGATATGACTCCGCACCAGTTTCTCAAAGCACTTCATGATGACAGATGTGAGTGCCACTGGGCGGAAATCATTCAGACTGTTCGTGATGGGATTTTTTCGGCAGCGGAACAATGATTGAGGACTTGAGGCAGGATGGGACAGTGGCTTGGGACAGGGACTGGTTGAAAATCCTAGTGAAGATTCTAGCCAGTTGATCCATACAGTCTTTCAGCACCTGTCCAGCCACACCGTCAGGTCCTGCAGCCTTCCTCGGGTTCACCTTCCTCATCACCTGCCTCATCTCGCACTCTTCCACCATAAGTATGTTGCTGTTGTGAACAGGCCTCTGTGAAGGAGCTGCTGTTGGTGTCGCCTCAAAGAAGATGTTCAGCTCCTCTGCCAGAGAAGCGTCTCCCTCAGCGGCCAAGGAGTTGCTGGATTTGTAGCCAGTGATGCGCTGGACACCCTGCCACACCTGCCTGGTGTTGTTGCTTCTCAGATGGTCCTCTATCCTCCTTCTGTATGCTGCCTTGGCCTCTCGGATGCCTCTCTTCAGGTTTGCTCTGGCTACACTGTAAAGAGCCCCATCCCCAGACCTGAAAGCAGTATTCCTTGCTTTCAGCAGACTCTGGACATCCCTCGTCATCCAGGGCTTCCTGTTAGGATATATGACAGTTTTACAGGGTAGGTAAGTAAGAATGTTGGATACCTCGATAACAGTTGTGGTCTCCAGAGAGTGAGAGCTAGAAGCAAAAATTGGCTGTGAGGCAAAAATATGTAAAAAGAGAAATCTTTTATTTCTTTATCCAAGAGTTTTACTGGGTTCGTAAGTAAGAATGTCCGGCGCCAATCAGATACTGCATATGTTTTAAATTGTAGCCTGGCTTGCATTTTTTACGATGCATCTTGCATCATGCTTCAATGTACTGTACTTGTTCATGTAGAGCAAATGCATTATACATGTGTGGTCTGAAGTTCATCTGACAGAATGAGATCAGTGTAATCCCATGATGAAACAGATAGGATGATGTGATTTATTGAAACAAGCCCCAGAAATCCAGAAAAAAGTGAAAAGATGCAGGCAAACATCTCCAAACAACAGAAGACTAAAGGACAAATTTTAATAATGCTAAACAAACCCAAAGGTCAGAAAATGCTAAATTCTTATCAAGGAAATGGCTGCCTTACTGTCAAAATTCTAAATGCTTGAGCCACACTATTACACAAAACTCCCTTTTTTCTGCCCCAGCCGCTCCATTACATGACTGCTGTGCAGCAACTGCCACCATGCAACTGACCAAGAATGGTGGAATCTAAGGCAGATGACAAGTGACAAGAAGTGCTTTGGAGTTGGATAAACGATACACGGTAAATGACACAATGATGTAGAGGCACTAAATTCAGCTCATAAATCAATGTAAATGTGATAATTATTCTGCTTTTTTGGTAAGCAAAGGAAAAACAGGGAGATTGCTTACACAGGCAACAAAACCAAAAATCAAAAAAGAACTCAAAAGAATAAAATCTGAAAGACAAAAAAGAATAAAATATAAAGCATAAATGACTCAATCAGAGAAGTGCCACTGGGGTGACCTTTTAACCTGGCATGAATTAGGTCATTACTTCAGCAGGCCCTCCACCAACCTCACGACAGGATACAAAAATGCCAATACCCACAGCACACAAAATGGTGAGGGGAATGGTGCAAAATAAAATTACAAAATGTAAATGAGGCAATATACTGTAGCTTAAATCTGATATGAAAAATGGATTCCTTCACCAGAAAAACAAGTTTCTTGTGACATATATTTGCCCAATAAAAGAAGCAAAAAATTATTAAAACAATATAATTTCCAAACAAGCTAGCAGAAGATTTCTGTGATGGTCAATGTCAGACTGAAGGACAGGATATGTTGAGCATAATAAACAATGAGTATCAACTCATCAGTTCAAGAAAGCAGAGAAAAGCATTTAAAGGTACAGTATATAATGTATTTTCCTTTGAGTTTTTCAATCATATAGTATAACAGTAGAAAATAGAATAGGGTAAAAACAAGGAGTTTTGTTGTAGCTCTTGTGAAAGACGGACAGACGGGCCCAGAATATCCACAAAACACACGTTTATTATCTTATACTCCTTTTTTACAGCACAACACAGCCACAATAAACTCACAAGGCTCAGTCCTTCGCTGCTTCTCTTTTACTTCACTGCCGCCTCCACTCCTCTCCCGCACGTTCTGTCCTCTGCCACCCGACTCCGGCTCCCTGAATGGAGTGAAGTGTCCCCTTTTTATAATGCACCCAGATGTATTCCAGGTGCTCCCTGATGACTTTCCTGCAGCACTTTCTGGTGTGGTGGAAATGCTGCAGTCCATGGCTCTGGAACCATCCAGGCGCCCCTTGGCAGTGGCCATGGGTCCCCACAGGGTTGATCTTCCCAGCTCCATGGTTCCCATGCAATCCCAGAGGGCTACCATCTTGCATCCCTGAGTAGGAATTGCCCCACTCCCAGTCCCCTGCTTCTCCAGGTCTCCTGGAGGGGCAAGGTCCCCGGCCGTCTATCACACTCTCCAGTTTACCACCATCTTCAATGGGTTTGCACTACACAAATTCAATATGAAGTACACCTAAGCCATACTTGTGGGAAGTTAACTAGGTACTAATTTATTACATGGACTATACATTGTTACATCTCAGGGAGGGTTCCTCTACTGGCAGGGTTTAAATTCATGTTTTATGTCATCTTTGTTCATTTTTGGTTCTTTTTTATATATTAAGATTATTTGTGTTTAGTTGTCATTGCTTGTGTCTAATTTTCAATGCTTTGACTATGTTCCATATGTTTTGGGTGGTCCCCCATGGAGCAGGGCCACCTGCCAATCAATGCCAGGAACTGCGTTCTTCCTTATAAATTGGAGGGTCTCCCATAGTTCCTTGCAGTAGTTTTTCGGTGAGTTCCTGTGTTTGTGCTTTTTTTGATAACTTCTGGATTTTTGAACTTTGCTGTTTTTTGACTTCATCTTGCGATTTCTGCATTGGGGCTATGTTTGCCTTCATTTTCACCATTGTGCTCTAACTGTGTGATAGAGAATTTTTGTGATGAATAAAATCTTTTTATTTTTTATGAAATTTATGTATTTGCCTGCTTAACTCTCTGGGGTTTGACGGTATGTCCCCCTGTAATTGCATTACTCTGAAGCTTTTTCAAGTTTTTGGGTCTTACTTGATAGTCCTTGTCATAACATACACTGCTTTAAATTACCACAGCTTACGATACAATAGGCATGTTATAAAATGAACATTGTAAAATAAGCCTGCAGCTTGGAGTTTTGGCTTGCAGAAGCATAACATCTCTTTGAAGTATCTCTGCAGCACCCTTTCTCTTTGGAGACGCGATATACTGTGTATCCTTGTCCTTTTGAGCACTATGCGATTCAGTTTAGATACTGTGGAGACCAGGACCACAGGGAAAGCCCCATACATTTCTCATCTCTTTGGCATTTTAAGTTTTTCTTATGCTGAGTTGAGGATATTAATTAGGTGACATATGCTAAGTAAGAGACTCTGTTACCTTTGTAACAGGGGGGTTGAATAAGGCCACCATAACTCTTGGGTGTCATTAAAGGTGACAAAAGTAGTTAAGCATAAGGAAAGATGTCAAGTTGTAAAAATGTCTACCTCATACTAAGTAACTCTATATTAGTTACACCTACCTAATAGTAGCAGTAGTTAGGTATGAGGCAATTTTTCATTTTATCGAAATTTGTGATAAAATGAGAATACTGTTAATGCCAAATGTGACTTTATACCGTGTAATGTATGAACATAAAGCAGGGGATTTAAAAATATGATAAAAAATATGCACTTGTACTTTTACAAAACCGATATTCACCATCTGTATAATGATGTGAAGATGAAAGTTATCAGCACACAACATAGAGATTACTATACATGAAATTGGGCTGTGAGTTTAGGTTCTGTGTTTTGTACACACTCTTAATTTAGTTAGTCAGTTTCTCTGATGGGTACGGCCAATTGCTACATTGATTCAAAGATGCACCATTGCATCTACCGACTCGTTTTGAAATCAATCTGAAGAGCCAAAGCACAAACTTAAGGTGTTGTAAACGCTACAGTTACTGCAGCTCTCATGTGCCACAGTTGTGAGAACAAGTGTTTGAGGCATTGACACACTTTTGACTGATATTGGCTCAGAAATTGCAGAGGATTTCAGCAAGGAATATAATACAACCACAACAGTCCTGTAGCATTACAAAGAGAGAAAGCAGCCACATTCTCGGTGCTTTCTTTTCAGGTCATATGAGACGTCTGCCCCTGCTAATGTGAAACACAGTGAGTGAGTGTGTTCAGTTGCAGAGAATATTAAGGAGAAGATGTCACTTCATGTAGAGTTTTGATATTTATATTTTTATAATAAGTTCTTCATAGATCCAGTAAGGAACCACAAAATGAGTCAGTAAGGCATTCAAGCAAAAAATAATAAGGGAAGCAATTGCTGGAGCAGTGTATGATGTTAACTCAGAAAACAAAAAGATACATTTAAATTTTAATGGTTTTGCATTTGAATAGTAGTAGTAGTAGTAGTAGTAGAGCTTTATTGT
Organism: Erpetoichthys calabaricus; assembly: GCF_900747795.2. Lineage (NCBI taxonomy): Eukaryota > Metazoa > Chordata > Cladistia > Polypteriformes > Polypteridae > Erpetoichthys > Erpetoichthys calabaricus. The sequence goes on from NC_041402.2 coordinate 26,210,879, forward strand.
CATCCTAACAATATACTTACAGTACATAGTGGGACAAAATATCGTCCTCCAGAGTAAAAAGGTGCAGTACACAAGATATATATATATATATATATATATATATATATATATATATATATATATATATATAACTAAAAAAAAACAAAAAAACATATACAGTATTACGTAGTATTATTTATTCCAGAGAGTGTGAATAACATTATAATATAGGTCGACATGGTCTTTATTGTCACATGTACAGTTTGCAGTGGAAATCTTACTAGCATGTCCTAATCAATATGCAACTATTGCAAATAATTTATGTTAATATTTAATATTATATTATTTTAGTAAAAAAGAAAAAGCTTACAAAAACTTATGTTAAAACTTCCACATTTTGATTTATGGATGTCTCAAGATAAATAGTCTTGTGGAGCCAGACGCGATTCTCAAACGAAAATACATGTCTGGGGACAAACCATTAAAGTGTGCATAATGAACGGCATCGAAATCTTGCGCTAATAAAGGCTGCACCCACAAGGATTCTTCCTAAAACACCAGCCCCCAGTTCCTTCAGTCTGTGCATTTTAAACCACCACAGGGGTTTCAGGGAGAGAAAAAAACATACTGACCAAAATATTTGACGCTGAGAGAAGATAAAATATTCAACTTGCTGTTAGCCATTCTGGAGCTCAGTAGCACAAGGTAACTGAAGCTTGATAATTAAGTTGCACTTTGTAATGTGAGTGGCAATAAAAGAGACAGACAGACACGTAGACCAGCTACTGGGCTCCACACGTTTCAGAAGTACCCATGTCTGCCACGATATGTTTCTGTCATTTTAACTATTACATCGCTATATGACACAACAACAGCAAACACAGCTTAGGTATCTAAGCATTTTCTAAGCATTGTGGTCTATGGATATACAACTTGTAAAAACGCTGAGGCTAGTTTGTCATGGAATGTTTGCATGGCCAATTAGACAGAAATGTTCGATTATTTTAGTTATTCATTTAGATGTGCAGTCAGAAGGTGGAAGTTGTACAGCCTCATCTGTGCATCTAATGGTGTTGTTGGGTGTGGTGTCTGAGCACAGAACCCCAGAATGCAAATGTTCTATTTGTGATTGGTCTGAAAAAGTGGGATGTGAACTTTGTTTTGTGAACAAGGCATGATGGGTGCTGATGGCGGAATCGAAATAAAAAGCTATTGTTTATTGTTACCTAAAAGGTCTGCTGCTCATTATTTTGGCATAAAAGCCCTCATGAACCACCACATTTTCGGTGAGTAAGAAAAAAACAGAACATTGGGCAGATTTGTTGATTCAGGTGTTTTGAGCACTGAAATCTGCATCTCCTGTGGCTCTTCGTGATCACCTCTCTTAGCCAGCAGTTCTTTTGACGGAGTGTAACACACCATTTATTTCAAATTTCATATTTTCGTGAGTTGCCAGTTCTTTCAAGCAAACATCAACACCTACACTATCATCGTAATGCTGAACAACAGAGACCTCACCCAGCGACAACATATCGTTCACATTTATCATGTCTATTGATGCCATTGAATGCCAATGTATAATCTGATGCTACAGAAAGGATTTTCCCTTGGAACAGGTTATGTTTATTTTTAAAACGTGCAATGTGCTCTCTGCACACAGAACACACTTTTGTATGTCTGATAGGGTTTTATAAAAAACTTTTCCCGATTCCATTTGATGGCTCCCTTTTCTCTCTTCACTGCCCTTCACTCTATATATACAGTAAGAAAACAACACAGAGCCTCTCCAAAAATAAGGGTGTTCCTAACATGCAGCATGCAGGGATCTTGTTTTAATCTCTCATCCTAAAATCAAAGTATTTTCAAATGGAAGATGTCAAAATATTCTGTATGTATTTGAAGGCAAGGAATTTTTTTATCCATATACAGTAAAGTTAAGAACATCTGTCTGTATATCCAGATACCACTTGAGAATGGCTCCGCTGATTTACATAAAATTCGTTTTATATATTTGTCCTGGTCCCAAATAGAGTATAGGGTATTTTTTTTTTTTTTTTTACCCAGAGTCCACTGGGAGAGGTTTGGGGGTCTGCTTCTTTGAGAAGTCTGAGTCCCAAATAAAGGATGCACACAAAGAAATTATCATAAAAAGTTTGGAAATAAAGTAAAGATAAAAGCAGTGTACACAATACATTGGTACTACCCCTGGGAGAGAACTTTCATTGAGGGTACACCCTATCAGATATTGCCATTCATGTTCTGAGTATGGAAGGTTACCAGTTCAAATCCTGTTACTTCCAGAAGGGATTCTTCTCCGTTGAGCCCTCTAGCAAGTCACTTAACCTGAATATTGCTCCAGGGGTGCTGGGCAATGGCTGAACCTGCACTCTGACCCCCAAAGGTCATGTGAAAAGACAATTACCCTTGACGATTAATAAAGTATATCAAGTCAAAAATATATACATACGTTTTGCTACTAATTTTCAAGTAAAATGCCATCAAGAAAGAGTACTGATTTAAATTTAAGTTCTAATGATTGCTAGAAGAAAGCATCTGATGTTGAATTCTGATTGTCATGAACAGCAAAACTAACCATTTAGTTGCAAACCGGCAGAAGAATTCTTTAAAAGGAGAAGTACAATCACAGTGCCGGACAGCAGATAATGTCATATACAGAGAAGAGGACCGGAAAGCTAAGACAGATACTCAAAGCTCCTGAACACCAATTTGGAGACACACACATAGGCAAGAGAGGCAGACAGCCTAGAGGAACACTCCCAGTGAATGGCAGAGACACATCTGAATCATAGGGGCAAGGAAATGAAGAACAACATTCACAGCTACTGGAGTCTGATTGACGTAGAAATAGGGAGTGAAGACTGTCCCCTCACCAGCATAAAAAGCATTAGAATCTATCCACTTAAGTCATACCCTACATTTTGTGCGTGTTTTAGAAATAGATGCCAGAAGACTACAGACAGAGTTGGGCGATAAATTCAACAGTGGCTTTAACAAGAACCCTCATCGTGATTATACTTCTGCATCCAACATGGATTCTATGGATCAAATTTGACAGATCAATTGGTTGACCTCTGACATTATTTCCCTGAGATTACTTTAAAATAAGAGTATATTTATTATTTTAGTCTAATTTCAAATTGCCCATAAATATCAATATGCTCTATAGAATGGAATACATATTCATTTATTCAAAAGATAAATCAAATGCTATTTATTCTTCTACAGTGTTAAAGTTATAATATACCCATCATAAACAATACTAAAACAAAATCCAATAAAATAAATTCAACCATATATTCTGGACAAGTTCCATCCAACTCAGCAGTCAGCTGGTACCAGTGGGGAGTCAGAGGGGTATACCGTAAGAAAGTCCAATCAAAGTGATTTTTCAAATCAAATAAAAACACAGAACTGGCAAATTTATTTTAGAATAATTCTTGATGAATTCTTAAAAATTTGTCTGACTAGATTCTAGCAATTTAAAAGAAAATAGAACATTAGTGTCCAACTAAGTTATAGAAGGTAGATTAAGATTCTTCCAGTCTAACAAAATGACTCTTTGTGCATGCAGTCTAGTGTAGAATATCGCAAAAGATAATTCATAGCAGAATATTACACCATTTGGCACTACTTCAAATCTTGCTCTTAAAGCCTTAAGAGTGATTTGAGATCCAAGACAATTCTAAAGAAAAATGTTTGTCCGAATGGGTTTGGCTGTACAGCATTCATAAAACTAGTGATCTAGTGATGTAGGGATATGATGACATCGCTCACAGGTTAAATCCTGCCCTGGGTATATTTTAGAAAATTCTAGACGACATATATGTGAACGATGAACAATCTGTAGATGAATTACTGCATGCTCGGTACATACTGAAATAAAGAGTAGTTTACAAAGGCGCCGAATTCTGTTAAAAACTCTCTAATTGAAGGCAAAATTGATGCTAGTTATGTCATCTTTATTAATCTAAAACACAGTATATAGTATATCACATTATCATAATATATAGAATAAATTAGACTTCATAGACATTATAATGTAAATATAATGGAATACTTTCAAAGAAACAAGCAGATCTTTTTTAACATGAATTCTATTTTACAAATTGTACAATAACTGCTTTGGTTTGGTTTAGTCCACAAACACACGCAAACTGTAGCTAAATTAAGAGATCACTCACAGCTACTGAAGCCAGGACGAGTAGTAATCTTGGGAGGTTGTGATCATCCTAGCAAAAACAAACAAAAAGATAACTTTCTGTTGAATCGTAATATATTCAATAACCTTACAAATTTTCCATCAACCAACAAGACTGTTTTCCCTTTACACTGCAACAGCAGAAAGTTTTAACTGCTCTAAAAAAAAAAGTTACAATAACGATTGCCATTGTTGCATAGGTTATATATACTCCAGTATCTGTTTGTGCAGATCGTTTTTCACAGCTTTTCAGCATGTGTTGAATAAAATCTCTGCCTAATGGTTAATTAAGTACAGTAGGTGCCTAATAACGATTGCAACTAAGCATATGCCACATGGCCATGAACAAAAGAAACGCAGGCAGAATACAGATAATGATGATGAGGTGACAGCTGTAGTCTGTTCCTGTTATTGTGAATTTCAATTGATTTTTTTTTGTATGTTTTCACTTTTTTAGCTATTCAATAGAAAAGTTTAGTAAAAAAAAGTCCTCAGGCCTTTTGAATTTCATGTCTTTCAATCAAGTTAACATTTGATATCATTAAGATCTTCAGCCAATTGCTAGCATTAAAGAAAATAAACATCCGCCCATATCAGAGAGTCACATTTGTCCACCATCCTTTTTACTAAATGGAATATGCTCAGTACTGGCTCCGTCTGAGATTTAATTAGAAACAATATATACTGTATAATGATGGAAAAAACAAACTCAACTCTCGTTGCTAGACTGAAATGTCAAACTTCAATGTGTAAATAAAGAAATTACAATATATAGGAAAGTAGAATCAGGGTGTTGTACCATGTTAGCCATTATAGGTGTAGTGAGAAGTCAAGCAAAAATGACACTTTTTATTGGTTAACTAAAAAGATTACAATATGCAAGCTTTCGAGGCAACTCAGGCCCCTTCTTCAGGCAACAAAAATTACAAAAGCAAAAATAACATGAAATCAATATCAACTGTGAACAACAGTCACCTTGCAGTCTTTTTGTACCTTGTGTTCGAGTCTCCTGCAGCTAGTGCTGGCATCTTACAAAATGCCACCTGAGGCAAGGTGCATTTTTGATGACCATTCCCACTGCCCCTCACATCATATTCTTAGTAGGCATGAGACTTCTTCTTCTTCTTCTTCCTCTTTGTCTCTTCCCACTACTATGTGGGGTTGATGTACTTTATTAACCTTCTCCAAACAGCTCTGTCCTGACCCTCCTTGCCAGTCAGGCCCCTTTCCTTCAGATCTTCTATTACTTTATCCATCCACCTCCACATTGTCTTCCTCACTTCAACTGTTCTTCCATTCTCATCACTGGTCTTTCCTCATTGCATATCCATATCACTTCAATCCAGTTTCCTGAATTTTTTTAGATACCTCCCCCACTTTTGTTGTACCTCTGATTGTCTTATTTCTTATTCTGTCCTTTTTGGTATCTCCACACATCCATCTGAACATTCGCATTTCTGCCACATCTAACTTCTTCTCCTGTGCTACTTCAATGCCCATGTCTCAGCTCCATACATCATTGCTGATCTTACCACTGTCTTAAAAACCTGACCTTTAACCTTCACCTTAATTCTTCGATTATACAATACTCCTGATACTTTCTTCATACTGTATCATCCATGCTGAACTTTATGGATTATCTGTAGGTCTAATTCTTCATCTTGGGCTACCACTGATCCTAGATATTTAAATCTATATACTCTTCTTAGTAGCTTTCCCTGCAGGCTAACTTTTGAATCCTAACCATCATTAAACTTCATATATTCTGTGTTCTTCCTATTTATCTTCAACCTTCCAAAACCCTTCCCCATTCTTCCAACTTCCTCCCCACTTTCTCATTTCTGGTGCTACAAAACACAATGTCATAAGCAAAAACTATGCACAAGGAGGATTGGTCTTCTATCCCATGACTCAACACATCCATAACCAGATCAAAGAGATAAGGAGTAAAAGAAGACCCCTTGTGCAGACCTACTCTAACTGGGATCTTGTCTGTTACCTCAACATTGCTTTTAACCCGAATCATCACTCTCTCATACTTATCGTGAACAATCCTCTCATATTTCTCTGGTCCTCCTTTCCCTTTCATACAGCTTCAAACCTCTTGATGTGGCACTTTATCATAAGCCTTCTCCAAATCAATAAACACCATATGTCGTTCTTTCTAGTTTTCTTGATGCTTCTCTATGAGCTGTCTCAGTGCAAAGACTCCATCAGTTGTTCCTCTCCTTGGCATAAAACCAAACTTCTACTCCCCCGTGGTGGTCTCTTCACTAACCCTTCCTTCTATAACCTTTTCCTAAATTTTCATTCCGTGTAACATCAGCTTTATCCCTCTATAGTTTCCTGAGTATTGCTCTTCTCATTATAAATGGGCACAATCACATTGTTCCTTCACTCCTCTGGTATTCTCCCCTGTTCATAGATCTTCTGCATTAGATCCCACAATATATTTATTCCCTCTTCTCCTAAACCCTCCCACTCTTCTGCTTGTATTTCATCCTTAGTAGACATGAACCAATGTGCTTAATTCATATAAATATTCCTTAAGATTAACTGTAAAACAATAAAACACAAGATATGCATTATAAAGTTTGCAACTGAATGAGAAACGGACATCTTCCTGCACACTTCTCTAAATATTTTGGCTGTTTCAAACTATCCTGCAAGCTAAAACACACCTGCTCTTTTAACTAAACACGTATGGTGTGAACCTATGAAACTTTTAACAGACATTTTGACTGACACCTTAAACAGATTCCAGAAATTAATTAAAAATGTACAAAATGGCATAGTCACAATAATGTGCTTACATTTTGTTAAAACTCTATAAATACAGTGCTTTCAGTTACTTGATGATTATACTCTTTACATTCACTCCTGCTCCTGGCACACTAAAAAACTGATGCAGAGCATTGATTGGATGGTAATATTACATCCTTTGCATACCCTAGGGAAGACACAGAAATGGGAATTATGGGTAAATGTTTAGAGCTAATCATTATACTTCGATTCCATTGAATTATTCAATTATATTGGGCTATGTAGATTAGCTCAAAGGTCTAAATATAGTTTATATTGGTTACAGTTTGTGCTCTCTGCTGAGGCAGACAAGAATTGGTTGAAAAGGACAAGGAAACGGAGTGGAATTATGAAATGTGGACTAGCGGTTACAGAGGACAGAGCGAGAAGATAAAAATGAGCAAGTACTTGTTGTGGTATAGTTGGTCCACGGTTCCGACAGAATAGCCGTTTTTTCTTAAATCCATTGGCCGTATCAGTCTCTGTGGGCACACTCGCACAGCTGTGGGGAGTTGGTGAGGTAATTGGGGTGAGCCACACCTGCACGTGAAGGTGCGATCTTTCTCAATTGCTTCATCGGCTTCCTGTGGTGTGTGATTGAGATGCTGTGCCCACGGAGGCGTACAAATACAGACCATCACAGGAACAGGAGGAAAAAAATGAGAGAAAGAGAAAGGCATGTAGAGCAAGAGTGTGGCAGTGGGGCAAAGAGAGAAACAATGAGCCAGCCAGTTAGAGAGAGAGAGAGAGAGAGAAGGCAGTGCGGTCAGGGACCCCGCAATGGACCAAGGGATTGGCACTCTAGGGGCGGATTGTACTTACTGATTGTGCTGAGGAGTGGGTGCGATCGAGGTGGCGTCCTCTCCATGTATCTGAGGGACGACTATATGAGCGAGAAGGATGACGAATCTGGCAGACGCTGACGGGGGAAGCCAAGACGGAGGTCGGGATTGCAAGGACTGTGGCTGCTGAAGTCTCCCCAGCTGAACGAGCAATGGGTGAGCTGGAGAAGACTTGGAAAAAGCTGGGCTCAGCTCGATTGACCCAGTGGCTGGTGGTTTTTATTCTCGTCTTTAGCCTTGTTTTATTCACTTGGATTTTTTTTACTGTATTTATGGATTATTTATGTAACTATGAAGCACTGCACTTTCTTTTTGGACACAAATTGTTTTGATTTTTTTTTGTTGTTTAATAAAAGCACTGCCAGATCATCTGGTTACATTATCAATGGTGGCCCATTCAAGAGGCTCCCAAAACTGGAAGAGAGACCATGGAGCTGGACCCGCAATGTCACACTCGTGCCAATACCTAACCCAAAGAATTGTGAGCAAACTCATGCACGAATAAAAGCCAGAATTTCAATAAATTGTGATCATAAGTCTTTTCTTTCGAAAACATGCCTTTTTGATAATACTGCCTGGTTTAAATATCTGCACACTTCCTGGCATCATATAAATGTGACTTCTTGTCTGCACCCTACGCAATCCTGACAACCAAAACTCAAAATGGTGACATGCATACCAAAACAAAGATGGCATCATGGCACACATATCATTGATGACAAATTGACAATTAAAAATGTGATGCATAATGTATTACCTCAATGAAGGAAACTAAATAGACAATGTACCACAAAGTAAACAATTAAATCAACCATCAGAAAAATGTATTGAATGAGAAGCAAATTTAATAAGTGCAGAGTCAACATGAGGAAAAATACCAAAGGAAGGATGCCAAAGGTCTGACAATGTTTCATGAAATAAATACTGCGCGGAGGGGGTGGGCATGTTTCTACACCACTCTAGTGAGCTTAATTTAACTGAAAAGTATATATATACATTTTACCGTGTTATAGATTTCATTTTAAAATGGATAAATTTGCCTTTTCCACACATCAATTTATGTTCAATAACTTACAATTACAAAGTGAAAACATGATTTCAGGAAGGTTTGCAAAATAATTGAAAAATCAAAAACTGAAATATCTCATTTTAGAGGCATGAATAAGAGTAACGGGATAAAACCTCATGCTAAATACATTCGCCATAGTGAACTATGGTATGGGGGTACTTCTCAGTGGCAGTGGTCTGGACAGAGAGACTTGAGGAAAGGATGAATGCAGTCAAATAAAGAGAGGTCAAACCTAAAGAAAACCTATTCCAGAGTGCACACCACCTTAGGTGTGGAACGATGGACCACCTTTCATCATGACAGTGACCAAGGCATACAGCCAAGATAATGCTTAAATGGTTACAGGACAAGTCTGACTGTCCTAAAGTGGCACAGCCAAAGCTCCAACTAAAATTCCATAGACATTTGTCAAGAGTCCCGAAGATGGCAGTTTACAGATGCTTCCCATCCTGTCCAATAGAGCAGGAGAGGATCTGCCAAGAAGAGGGCCCAAATTCAAGTGTGCAAAGCTTGTAAGGACTCATCCAAGAAGCCTCTATGCTGTAATTACTGCCAAAGGCTTCTACAAAGTATCAAATGAAAGGTCTGAGTACTTAACTGAATGAGAGATTTTAGTTTTGGATTTTAACTATATTTGCAAACCTTTCTTAAAACACTTTGTTATTGTGGGTTATTGATTGCTGATTGAGGGACAAAAATGTCAAATGTATCCATTTAAAATTAAATCTAGAACACAGTAAAGTGTAGAAAATGAAGGAATTTGATCGTTTTCTGTATGCATTTCAGGTTGGCTATGAAGTATATTAAAATCCATAGTATGAAGCATGTTTGATAAAGTAGTTTTCTCTTAAAAAACAAAGAGAATTATTTCTGTTGAAAACGTTAAAATTCTTAATGAGGATTCATGATGGCAACACTTTAATGGAAAAAAGCAAACCATTGGTTTTCCTTGATAAGTAACTTCAAAATTGTCAAATTTATTTAGAAGAATGAGGCATAAATAACACAGAGAAAAAAGAAAGCATTTCTATTTAGAAGAGAGCTCTTGTGCTTTCTTCTTTTTTTAAACAAATAAATACACGTCACATTAAAGTATTAAATTAGGGTGAAGTATGATAAACATAAAATGTATCACTGCTTAGTCAGCAAGCCATAATGGCTAAAATCTGCAAATCTACAAAAACGTATCTTTATGTAATAAAGCAGCCCTGACAACATTTTCTTTTGGTAGCTCAAATCTTATTGCTGAAGCTAAAAACTGCGATTTTTACAATTTTGCTATGACGTCACCAATCTTGAACCCACATACACTGAGATTAAGATTATAGTAATCCCAAAAAAATATTTTTGGTTAGTAACTCATTAAAGTTAGATGATTTCATAAAGACATTATGAAAATACAATGCACAAATATAATAGTGAAGTGAAACATCACACACTTTAATATACGAGCCAATGCTTCATGAATGGCCGTATGATATCACAACGACGAGTATACATTTCACGATCTTGGGGTGTCTGAGCACATTTTCATGTTCTTTCATGGTTTTATCTTATTTTTCTTTTTTCAATATCTAATTTTGCATTTTGTCTAGTTTGTTAACCTTTCCATGTTTTGAGTCGAGAAATAATTACCATGGTTAGGATTTTGTTTCTTATTTATTTCATAATTTTTCCTTGGCCATTAAAAACCATTAGAAACCGCTTTTTGGGTATTTTGTAGGTCAAGGAAGATGTGTGTAACACATTCTATTTAACAGATTCTCTTTTCCCTGTTAGTCAATATACTGAAAGTTTAATGTGCTATCAAAGATTAAAATGGCAAATCAAGTAGATATGCAGTACAATACGTACAAGAAAATACAACTAATAATTGTGTCTCTGATGTTTATTATGAAATTATGTTATACATCAAGGAGGACCGCCGAAGCCCTTACCAGGCCAAGATGCCTTGATTTTGGAAGGACCGTGACAGAGAGCTTATTCAGGGCATTACCTCCCCCCGGAACACTAGAAGGCAGCCCCCCTGGCTTGCAGCAGGGTCATGGGCTTGGAGCATGGATGCTCAACCCTGCTGGGGCCCATGGCCACCGCCAAAGGGCACCTGGATGTTTGCTGAACCCTGTTTGGCAGCACTTCCACCACAGTGCTACCGGAAGAAGGTTGTTGGACACCTGCAAGGCATCCGGGTGTCCTATAAAAGGAGCCAACTGCCGCTACTCAGGGAGCCAGAGTCGGGAGGAGGTGGGTGAAGCTTGTGAGGAGAGGTGGAGGAGGAAGTGACCTGAGAGAGAGACAAGAGAAAAGAAGGACTGTGTATTGTGCTTGTACTGTGCTGTGCTGTGGGAAACAAGACAAAAGCATCTCCCCACTGAAATAAGTGTACTGAGTGCTGGACTTGTGTCTCTGCCTATCTGTGTCGGGGTTGAGGTGGCTGGAGTGCCCCCGGTATTCCACAACATCTACCACCTGAGATTCAAGGTGACACAATTCTGCTGGTAATATCAGTAGAATTGTGAGTGTTTTCAGAAAGCCAAACGCTGGTTTGGTTCTGTTGTCATTTTAAGTATTGTCGACAGAAAAGTGTGCATGTAATAATTTTTGTGAAGTAAACACTTTATTAAATTTACTTTTAGAAAAGCATGTGAGATGTTTCCTGCATTTCTGTGATAAAGACAATTTGTTTCTGTCATTTTATTGGTGTGAAGCTATTTTTGTGTCTTCCTGTAATGTCTCTCTTTTTATTTACAGATGGCATCATTTTATGGATTGTTTATTTGTTGCTAAGATTGGACATCTAGAGGTGCATAGCACATGCTGTCAACATCATGATGAGATAAATGTCAGAGCAGTATACTCCCGGGTTGTCCAAGACTGTGGATAAAACAAACCTCTTACCAGATTTTTTTGTGTTTAGTGGTCCCGATTTTGATTTTTGACTCTTGATTTCTTGACAACATTTAGTTAACTTGGTTTTTCTGACAATATTTCACCTCCTGATGCCTTTTTCCTGTTAATCTGCCACAACTTCCTTTTCAACAGAACAGCAACACTCCTACTGTAATGTAAGTAAATATAAAGTATTCCTTGTAGGAAGTTTTAGTACTAGGGTGTTGTACCGTGCTAGCCATTATGAATGTAGTGAAAAGTCAAGCAAAATGACACCTTTTATTGGCTAACTAAAAAGATTACAATATGCAAGCTTTCGAGGCAACTCAGGCCTCTTCTTCAGGCAAGATGTAATCAGGAATTGTAGGAAGTGGAAATGTTAGATTTGAATACACAATGGTAAATTTGAAAATTGAAAGTACAATTTATGAGAAGGATTTAGGATTCGTAGTAGAACCATCACTATCAACTGCCAGGCAGGGTTCAGAAGCCATTAAGAAGCCCCCTGTTAAGAAGGCTAACAGAATTTTAGGTTATATAGCGCCTTGATGTGTCCTGCAGTGGGTTGGCACCCTGCCCAGGACTGGTTCCTGCCTTGTGCCCTGTGTTGGCTGGGATTGGCTCCAGCAGACCCCCGTGACCCTGTGTTCGGATTCAGCAGGTTGGGAAATGGATGGATGGATGGATAGCGCATTGATGTGTAGAGTAAAAGTCCAAGGAGGATCTGCTTAAGCTTGATAATGCACTGGTGAGGCCTCATCTTGAGTTCTGTGTGCAGTTTTGGTCTTCAGACTACAAAAAGGACATAGCAGCACTAGAAAAAGGTCCAAAGAAGAGCTACTAAGTAGATTCCAGTGCTACAAGGGATGAGTTATGTGGAACGATTAAAGCAGCTCATGCTTTTCAGTTAAACAATTTAAGAATTTAAGAGTTGATCGAAATGTTTAACTTTCTGAAAGGAATTAGTACAATGGATTCAGGCTTTTATTTTAAAATGAGTTCCATAAGAACGTGAGAGTAGAGTTGGAACTTGTTAAGGAAAAATTTTACCCATGCACTAGGGACTTTTTCTTCCCACATTGACACCTGGAGTAAGTTACCAACTAATGTGACACAAAGTAGGGCTTTAGGGACCTTCAGAAATCGACTTGATGTTATTTCAGAGGAATTCATTGGATAGGACTGGTGAACTTTGCCAGGCCGAATGGCACGTTTTTGTCTAAATCTTTCTAATGTTCTAATGTTCTAACTGAACAACAGCTTGGTGAAGTGTACTTGTTCCAGAGTTTAGCAGTGTATTTCTTCTTCTGGGTGGTGTTCCTCATAGCCACTAATAGTGATCTATTCTACGTGTTCTTTAATGTAAAAAGCCAAAGAAAGGTCAACATTATCATCTAGTCCTCAGCGTTATTTAAATACATCCCATCCTTGACACAAAGAGGTGCCTAAGCTTGCCCCAAAGTGGCAGTATTACTTTCCAAATAATAATGTGCAAGGTTCCTATCATAGTGTCATATATCAGGTTGAAAGCCGTGCCACTCAACCATTAAGACTGCTAATGAGCCAAAATGAAGGGGAAAGAATTGTCCAGATTTGTCACCATTAATATTGCTGACAGCTTGAAATGAACACATTTAGAAAGACTTGATTTATCAATTGTATTATTAGAAGCAGTAAGAAAAATGTTAAATATCTTTCCATTTGTTTTGTAAACCCAAAATGGCATGTTTACAGTATATTGTGAAATTGCAATTGTATCCATGTAATTTTTGCAAAACAAAATGTGAAAGACAGAGGAAGCATCCTTTCCTTTAACAAAAGAGTAACACTAATACCTATTGCTGTCATTTTCCACCATGAAATAAAAACTGATGAATTTTAGGAAAGAAAAACAAGTTGTTTTTTTTTCTGGCTTGTAGAGGAGACAGCATTTCTTTCAAGAATGTGTTTAAGAAGTAGATGTAATTGCAAATGTTGCACCCACCTGCTGCTTCATATTTTCGTTCACAGACACCTATTTGACATGGGTGGTACAAAAGACAGCAATGAATAAGTAATACTGCTGAGGTTAATAGCTGACATGATTGAAAGGCTGGATACATTCTTGCCTCCCAGGAGTAGGTCTTGTAAAAATATAGCATTGCAGGGACATGTTGTTGGAAGTCACTTTGGCAAACCATTCACTGCAGTAAAAGCCGACTGTGCCTTCATCCACCACCCGCATGCCCTAATGGGGATTTCTTTTTTAAATATAAATGACTACAAACTCTAAATCCCTTAAATAATCATTTTTAACAATTTTATTTTGAATTGACAGGCAGAATTTGCATTTACTGGAACGTTCACATTTTCAAAATGTTTTACTGTGCTTACTCTTAAAATCTTAAATTTATTTATAATGAATCATCTGTCAGGATTATTAAAGCTTTAAGGGTCTTCATTGTCACTGTTGGGCTGGATTTATACTGCAGGATGAAAAATATATTTCTGCTTTTGTCTTCTGAGATCCAATCTTTGACTTGATAATAAAGTAACCGGTCTTATCAAATGATCTTACTATCATACACTAAAGAAGTAATTTATATTAATGTTTTATTTTTTTCTGAGTATCATTTGCTTCTTTGATAGAAACTGCAGACTGTAGAATAAAACAGTACACACGCAGTAAGTATGGTGTGACTATCAATCATTTAATGACTCATTTTGTACTCTGTCAAAAAAATGATGGCTATTTCTCTTTGTGCAAAGTTTCTTTATTTTGGTGAATTCAAATATATCTGGAATTTGTATGTCATTTTGTTTTGCTGCTAACATTCCAATCACATGTCTACTTATCTATAGTAAGCAGAAACGAAAGGCCATCTTAGCAGCATCAGGCTCAAAGAAGCTGCAGCTCTGGGCCACACTGTCCACTGGTCTACTGCACCGATTACTTTTTCATGAAATTCTTTGGAATGTGGGAAGAAATTGCAATACGTTAAAACAACAAGAACATTACAAGAAAGTGTACTTGGCCTGGGTGGTATTCAAACTTTGTTTCCCCTGTTAAAGTTGTGAAAATGATCTGTAAATTCTACTCACCCCACATTATTCTGAAAACACTGCATCAACACATTATTTGATGCTTTACCTTTTGAATTTAATTGTTTTTTTTTTTAGAAAATATACATTCATGCCAAATCTGATTACTGCAACACACTCTAAAAGAGATACGACAGTCAAGTGTTTACCACTGTGTAGCATCAGCTTTTCTTTTCAGCACTTGGTTTACGCAAGTTGGTTAAGTTTAGCAAGCAGAATGTTTCCACGTTCGTCCATTATACAGGTCTTCACCTGGGCAATTGTACAGGGGCCTTCATTGACTTATTTCTCACTTCATAATGTGCCACGCATTCTCAATCAGACACAGAACAGGACTGCGAGCCATACACTTGCACTCTCTGCTTTCATAATTCGGACAGAATCTGATTTGGCAATTTACTGTTGGAAAATGCAAGGGCATTCCTGGAAAAGATGGTTGTCTAGACAGCAGCATGTGTTTCGCCAAAATTTGTACATGTGTTACTGCATTAATGAAGCCCTTACAGATGGGCAAGTTACCTGTACCATGGGCACTGACACATCCCTTTACCTTGACAGATGCTGGCTATTGGACCTGACATTTATAACAGCTTGGATGATCCTTTTCCTCTTCGACTCGATGAGAATTTAGGCAAAATGACACTTTTTATTGGCTTTACATCTTGTCTGAAGAAGAGTCCCGAGTTGCCTCAAAAGCTTGCATATTGTAATCTTTTTAGTTAGCCAATAAAAGATGTCATTCTGCTTGACTTCTCATTGCATCCATAATGGTTAACACAGTACAACACCCTACTCTTTGACTCAGAAAACACAATTGCTGTTTATTCTAAAACTACTTGAAATGTTGACTCGTCAGACCAGAAAACATGGTTTCACTGTGCTACTTTACATTTCAGATGAGACTAAGCCCAGAGAAGTTGGCAGCCCCTCTGGACAGTGTTGATGTATTGCTTCTGCTTTGCATAGTGTGGAGGATTGCCGGCTTTTTACTCTGGCCCTCACCCCCAGGCCGCCAGGAGGAGCTCTCCCAGCAGCGTGGACGTGCCCCGAGTTCCAGCAGGGCCTCGTGGACTATGTAGTTTTTATACACAGCCCTGCTGGATACCTTGGGGGCCAACGGGAGTCGCTGTAGGGGGGCTCGTGGACTCTTATGTGCCCTATAACCCGGGAGTACGTCACGGTCACGTGACAGGAAGGAGCGACGTGCTCCCGGATTGAAGAAAAGGACTGTTTACCCTGACCCGGAAGGAAAAAGGAACTGTGGACTGATTGGACAGAAACACTTCTGGGTCAGGGGATATAAAAGGACGATGGGAAATCCCAGATGTTGAGCTGAGCTGGGTGGAAGGATGGCAACGCGTCTGGGAGTGTGGAGGATTGATTATAGTGTATTGTTTATTAATTTATTAATATTGTGGAGGGTGCTTTGTGCACATTATTGTCTAAATAAAAGTAATATTTGATCTTTTACCTGGTGTCTGACGACTAGTCTGAGGGTTCAAGGGGTCACGGAGACCTTAATCTGTCACAATAGCTACGCCTTAACTTGCATCTGTGGATGGATGCAGCAGCAAATGGTGTTGACCGACAAACATTTACCAAAGTAGCCCATGTCATGATATCCATTAAAAATGCATTATTCCTAGAATAGTTAAATTACGTATATTATACAAAATCCTACCTGAGTATGCTTCAGAAATGAGCAAACAATTGGAAAATGCAGTTTGATGAAGAAAAGTGCAATGTGCTACTTGTTGGAAAAAGTAACATCTCTATATATAAAATCCAACATTTGCCTGTCTGTCTGTCTGTCTGCATGTCTGTATGTCTGTCCGCTTTTCACGAGAGAACTACTTAACAGATTTAGATCAGTTTTTTTTTTTCTAAAATTTGCTTGAACATTCCAGGTTGATTTTGCGATTTCTCTCATTGTGCTAAGTATCATAGTTCGCTTACAGTACCGATTTATTTCTGCAAATCCAAGAGAGATGCAGCGGGGCGAGAAGTTTGCCCTCCTCACTCACACACCAGCCTTGGGGCATTCCTTACCTCTGCTTAGCTAGCAAACGAGAGAACTACTGAACGGATTTAGATTGGGCTTTTTTCTAGAATTCGCTTGAACATTCTGGTTGATTTTGCGACTTCTCTCATTGCGCTTAAAATCATAGTTTGCTTGGAGGAGCGATATATTCATGCTAATCCAAGACAGAGGCTGCGGGCCGAGGGGAGGGGGAAGCATGAAGTCAGGAGTGGAGAGCCAAGCAGGACCCTCCTCACTGTACTGTTTCACTACTAAGCGGGCAGAGCCCCGGGGGATAGCTAGTTAGTTATAAATACAAGATGGGAGGCACTGTCCCAAAGGAACGAACCTCTGAAAAGGATTTTGGGGTTAATTTTGACACAGCATTTTCATCATCTCAACAATGTGCTGAAGCTATTAAAAAGGCAAATAAAAAGTGTTAGGTTATATCGTAAAAACTATATAAATCAATGCACTAATAAGACCACATCTGGAGTATTGTGTACTGTTCTGGTCACCAAAGTACACAAAAGACATAGCAGTACTTGAAGCTGTGCAGAACATCTCAGAACTTAAGGACATGTCCTACTCTGACAAACTCAGAGAATTAAACCAGTTTGTCTTGAGCAGAGAACATTCCTTGGAGAACTAATCCAGGACTTAAAAATTTTCAAAGGCATTGATAAAGTAGATCCAGCAATAGTCAAAAGTGACTAATGTACACAAGGACACCACTGATAGATAAGGGGAAATGGATTTAAGACTAAAGACAGGAAGCACTTCTTCACGCAAAGATTTTGGAATAAACTACCGAGTCATGTAGCTGAAGCAGAAACCTTGACAATGTTTAAGAAAGATCTAGATGAGGTATTGGGACAACAAACAAATAAGCTTGATGGACTGAATGGTCTCCTATCAAGTGTCAAATTTCTTATGCTGTTATGATGGATTATTCATTGGCACTTATGTTGGCAAACTGGTAAGCCTTGAGCCATCCTTGCTCTTGAAGGAATAGGCCATTTTAGGATATGCTATGTGCTACATAATCACGTTACATGATATAACATTATTGCCTTGCATGTTTATCATCACCTCTTTATTTCAACACGTCACATTATTGTTCGCCCTACATCAACCCATCCCAACATTTTAGGCATCAATTTCAGAATAAATGTTCATCTTTGGAAAACAATGCACTTGATTAGGTAAAACATGAAACACCTTGTAACGTGTTGTTTATGTGAATACAAATCAAAGTAAATCTACAAATCACTCCTTTCTGTTTTTATTTGTGTTTGTCACACAGTCCCAAGGTTGTTGGAAATGGTGTTGTATGTTTGTATAAGTTTAAATATTTTGAAATCAATACAGTTAATATCTAAGAGTTTTTGACCACAAGCTGTTGTTTTTTTATACAGGGTGTCCATAAAGTCTGTGTACAATTTAAAATAGTTGTAACTTTGTAAGAATATGTAATAGAAAGAATTTGTAAAAAGGATTAGAAAGTATTCACAGCGCATCACTTTTTCCACATTTTGTTATGTTACAGCCTTATTCCAAAATGGATTAAATTCATTTTTTTCCTCAGAATTCTACACACAACACCCCATAATGACAACGTGAAAAAAGTTTACTTGAGGTTTTTGCAAATTTATTAAAAATAAAAAAACTGAGAAATCCCATGTACATAAGTATTCACAGCCTTTGCTCAATACTTTGTCAATGCACCTTTGGCAGCAATTACAGCCTCAAGTCTTGTTGAATATGATGCCACAAGCTTGGCACACCTATCCTTGGCCAGTTTCGCCCATTGCTCTTTGCAGCACCTCTCAAGCTCCATCAGGTTGGATGGGAAGCGTCGGTGCACAGCCATTTTAAGATCTCTCCAGAGATGTTCAATCGGATTCAAGTCTGGGCTCTGGCTGGGTCACTCAAGGACATTCACAGAGTTGTCCTGAAGCCACTCCTTTGATATCTTGGTTGTGTGCTTAGGGTCGTTGTCCTGCTGAAAGATGAACCGTCGCCCCACTCTGAGGTCAAGAGCGCTCTGGAGCAGGTTTTCATCCAGGATGTCTCTGTACATTGCTGCAGTCATCTTTCCCTTTATCCTGACTAGTCTCCCAGTCCCTGCCGCTGAAAAACATCCCCACAGCATGATGCTGCTACCACCATGCTTCATTGTAGGGATGGTGCCAGGTTTCCTCTAAACGTGATGCCTGGCATTCACACCAAAGAGTTCAATCTTTGTCTCATCAGACCAGAGAATTTTCTTTCTCAAGGTCTGAGAGTCCTTCAGGTGCCTTTTGGCAAACTCCAGGCGAGCTGCCATGTGCCTTTTACTAAGGAGTGGCTTCCGTCTGGCCACTCTACCATACAGGCCTGATTGGTGGATTGCTGCAGAGATGGTTGTCATTCTGGAAGGTTCTCCTCTCTCCACAGAGGACCTCTGGAGCTCTGACAGAGTGACCATCGGGTTTTTGGTCACTTCCCTGACTAAGGCCCTTCTCCCTTGATTGCTCTGTTTAGATGGCCGTCCAGCTCTAGGAAGAGTCCTGGTGGTTTCGAACTTCTTCCACTTACGGATGATGGAGGCCACTGTGCTCATTGGGACCTTCAAAGCAGCAGAAATTTTTCTGTAACCTTCCCCGGATTTGTGCCTTGAGACATTCCTGTCTTGGAGGTCTACAGACAATTCCTTTGACTTCATGCTTGGTTTGTGCTCTGACATGAACTGTCAACTGTGGGACCTTATATAGACAGGTGTGTGCCTTTCCAAATCATGTCCAACCAACTGAATTTACCACAGGTGGACTCCAATGAAGCTGCAGAAACATCTCAAGGATGATCAGGGGAAACAGGATGCACCTGAGCTCAATTTCGAGTTTCACGGCAAAGGCTGTGAATACTTATGTACATGTGCTTTCTCAATTTTTCTATTTTTAATAAATTTGCAAAAACCTCAAGTAAACTTTTTTCACGTTGTCATTATGGGGTGTTGTGTGTAGAATTCTGAGGAAAAAAATGAATTTAATCCATTTTGAAATAAGGCTGTAACAAAACAAAATGTGGAAAAAGTGATACGCTGTGAATACTTTCCAGATGCACTGTATCTAGTTTTTTTTTTTTGTCGTTAGAAGTTTTATTTTTGTCATATTTGGGAAACTGAAAACCCACATGAGTCTGTTGAACATGAAAGAGATTCTCCCAAAGTTAATGTGTGGTGTGCTTTGGGAAAAAATCAAGTTATAGGGCCATTCTTTTTTGAATGGCGTGTTGCTAATGGTGATAGCTATTTAGAAACGCTGCAAAATTAATTTATTCATCAACTTGAACAATTAGGACTGATAGAGAATACAAGGTTTCAACAAGATGGTGTTCCTTGTCACTTTGCTTTGCATGTTAGACAATTTCCACATGAGAAATTCCTTAAAAGATAGATTGGAAGAGGTGGACCATTTTCTTGGCCTCCACGTTTGCCAGATTTGACTCCATTGGATTTCTTTTTATGGGGACATGTGAAAACTAATGTTTATTCAACCAAACCTCGATCTTTAGAAGACTTGCAAGCTAAGATAACTGCTGGTGTTACTGAAAATCAGCTTGAAAATGAGAACTACAGAATCATATTACCCTTTGTATTAGTAATGATGGTGGACATGTTGAAAATTAACAAGAACAATAAAAATGTAAGTGTTTCTTCTTTCTAATTCTCTTTACAGATTCTTTCTATCACATATACTTACAAAGTTAAAACTATTTTAAATTGCACACGGACTTTATGGACACCCTGTATACAGTACAAAAGGCAAATGACCTCTAAGCATTCAGATCATCCCGTCCTGAATTAAAACAATGCCCTATTGTGTTTAGATTGCTTGTTTGCAAATTTGCTGACTCTCGGTTAAACTCAGCAGTAATTCCAGGCACATTTCTATTAGCATAACTCTTTGCATTTTTGTGCTATTCGTGGATATTTAGAGTAACAAGTAATTTCTTTCTCAGACAGCTGACTTACAGATCTCTCCTCTGCTGTGTCAGAACTTGTTTTCACTGTGCCACATAAGCACGTTCAACTGATGATATTTGCAGTAATTATGCATTCTGGCAGACTTCATTTAAATTTACCACTGGGGAAGTGGCGTCTGAAGTCATTTTAGTACGGAATAAATGGATAAATTGCCTCTCCTCCTGCAGCATATATTGAAACATTAAAGCGTAAAATTAAAGGCACATTTAGAAACTATTCTTATTTCATTAAATTAGATTTTCGGTAATAGTATGATTGATTCAGATGCGGTTAATGCTTTGTTTAAATCAAAGCGAGCCTGTAAGCATTTGCACACTGCAAACTGCTTGTCTGAGGCCAAGACTGAAAGCAGGTGTCCTATCTGAGAAGACAGACTATTTCTTAGTTATTATTTTTTCATCCAAGGAATTCTACTGCATTTCTGCCATGAAAATGAAATTAATATCATCTGCCAAAAACAGAATACATTAACAAATTTCACTTACTGCAAACTAAATATCTTATTTAATTATTATAATGATAGAAAATTCCTACAATATTTATTTTGTTTAGATAATAAACATTAAGGTAAATACATCATTTCAGACGTGCAGTCACAAATAAATGTTTTCCTTCTATCGTAATGTACACTTGTGTTTTTTTTTTTCAGACGAGGTAGTCTTTTACTTGTAATTTAGTCACTGCTTTCAGGATAAACGTAGCATTGCATTTATTTTGAGAATGTAACAAATCTTGGCATTGAAAGCATCTTTGAAGTTTTACAATACATAAATATAAGGAGTTCTTAACGCTGCGGTGGGAGAGATAAAATGTAAATGATATTCCACTGAGTAGGTTTCTTTGCGGTTTCTTACCCACGTATTAACCCTCACTTTCTGTCACCCCACATCTTCTGCTTCTCTCCTTAACCATTTGCATTGCGGAAAATTGACTTTGTCAAAGAAAAGCTAGCGACCACCTTAGAACACATAGGTTTGAGATATAGAGATAAAAGAGATACTATCAATTTTTACTATACAATACAATTTACAATACATTTTATTTTTGTATAGCCTAAAATCACACAAGGAGTGCTACAATGGACTTTAACAGGCCCTACCTTTTGACAGCCCCCCAAGCTTGACTCTCAAAAAAACTCCCAAAAAAAAAAATTTGCAGGGAAAACAAAAATGGAAGAAACTTTGGGAAAGGCAGTTCAAAAAGAGACCCCTTTCCAGGTAAATTGGGTGTACGGAGGGTGTCAAAAAAAGGAGGTAAATACAATACAATACACAGAACAGAACACAAGTAATCCTCAATACAATGCAATAGTACAATAGTAATATTACAAGTACAGAGCAAAATGCAAGAGTAGATGATATCACATAATATGATTCAGATTTGTTTACAGTCCTTGAGACTTCGGCCATCAAACTGCCTTCCCCTTACTGACCATTCCACAGCTGAATCAGTGGTGGGATGGCTAATATGATGAGAAGACCCTTCTACCCAATGATTCCAGTGCTACTCCATTAGAGATGATACTATACAATAGATAATAGATACTATATTATAGATGAGGGCAGCACGGTGACACAGCGATAGTGCTGCTCCTTGTAATAAGAAGACCAGGGTTAGCTTCCTGGGTTTTCCCTGCATGGAGGTTGCATGTTCTCTCCGTGTCTGTGTGGGTTTCCTCCGGGTGCTCTGGTGTCCTCCCACAGTCCAAAGACATGCAGGTTAGGTACATTGGCGATCCTAAATTACCCCTAGTGTGTGTGTGGGTGTGTGGGTGCCCTGTGATGGACTGACACCCTGTCCGGGGTTTGTTCCTGCCTTGCACCCTATGCTAGCTGAAATAGGCTCCAGCAGACCCCCATGACCCTGTTCAGGACAAAGCAGGTTAGAAAATGACTGACTGACTGGTAATTATTAATGGTAGAAATTATTTCAATTCATCTACATAAAATACTTAATGTTACCTTTTCTTGCTTGGAATATGCCTACTTCAATATATAAAATATTGCCTATCCAAAATAATTTAGCATTTGAAATAAGTTAACACGTCTTCAGCCATTTAATTGGGCATGCATGAATTTATCCACAAACCTCGAGCCTCTGCCAGTCTGGGCTTTCTGAATGTTTGCATATTTTTGACATTGAATGTTATTAGGTTGGGTAGCACTGTGGCACAATGGTTACATCTACAGACTCGCCGCTTTGAAGGCTTCAGTTTACTTTATTTTTACACTGAAAATTTTCATTTTAATGCCTAAAGCATTGTACACATTTAAACAATATTGTATATGTTGAAATAAAACATTACAGCATATACTGTAGCTCCAAACAAAGATGCCATTCATGAACACAAGAATATCATGTAACGTGCACCTAAAAATTCAGCTGCTGTTGTATTTGTTTTTACATGCCCAGAATACTTTTACAATTACAGCCGACTTAGCAATGAAATATACAGTACCAGACAATGCAACATGTATAGAAACATGCAGAACAGACTCTATAACTGTTACCTGCCTTAAATATCTAATCTAATCTAATCTAATCTAATCTAATCTAATATCTACTCTCTCTCTCTATATATATATATACAGTAGAGTCTCGCTTATCTGACATAAACGGGCCGGCAGAACATCGGATAAGCGAAAATGTTGGATAATGGAAGGTGTTAAGAAAAAAACCTATTAAACGTCAAACTATGTTATAATTTTACACATTACGAGCCTAATATAGTGGAACCTCAGTTCACGAACATCTCTGAACACGTACAAATCAGGCTATTACCAAAAAGTTCGCCAAACTTTTGCCTCTGTGCACAACCACACACTCGGTATAGGAACAAGCCAGTTTCCCTTTCAGTTTGTGCACGCCGATGATTTCTGCACGTGTTCAGTCTCTACCTGTGCATTCCCTGTGCAGCGTTAGAGAGAGAGCATGAGAGAGAGACACAGACAGACACATGCACACGCAAGAGAGAGAGACACATGCACACATATGCGAGAGAGACACATGCACACGCGTAAGAGAAAGAGAGACACATGCACACACACACACGCGAGAGAAAGAGAGACACATGCACACACACACACACGCGAGAGAGAAACGCACGCACACAAACGCACGAGAAAGACACACACACACACGCATGCGCGAGAGACACATGCGCGCACATGCACATGCACACACACACACGCACGAGAGACACGCACGCCAGAGAGGGCCAGCCACATAATCCACTGTAATCATGTTTTACAACAAAACAACAGAAAAATTTAACTGAATTTAACTACGCTCACGCTCGCAACTTGCAGTTCTTGTTGCCGATTGATGCGGTTTTTTTTTGGTTTTTTTTTTGCGCTGGGACGTCAGATAATACAGAATGTTGGATAAGCGAAGGTTGGATAAGCGAGATAATAACCTAAACCTAAAAGTGCAATGGAAGTGCAAAGATGTCATTTCTAATGTCACGTTTTTTGTCATGCTTTAAATCGGGCTTATTTTAAAACCTACATATATCTGTGGCATCATTCTTTTCAGAATTTATCAAACTTTAATGTGATGTTGTTAGATTTTCAGATTCTTACTCTGTTTTTAAATTAAAAACTAAAAAATATCAAGAACTCATGTCTTACGAAATGGGACTTTGTGCCAAAAGATTGAACCACGCCCAGGGCCGGAAATAAAATACAAGCAGTAGGACAGCTGCTATACAGGCTTTTAAATATTTGAATCGCCGCGCAAGATGCAGATCACACAGCATGGCAGCAGCAGCAGCAAGTCAGCAGCTGATCGAGCAAAGAGTAGATAAAAAAAACCTGTATTTGTTTCCCATTGTATCACCATTTAAGAGGGGGTTTTGTAGGAGCGACCGCGTCTCCTTGGGGTTCATTCAGACCCCTTCTTTACAACACGAGCGGCAGAGACACAAAGTGGCTTGCAAGTGAAGCGAGCGGGGGGTTGGTGAGCGAAGTGAGCAGGGGGTAACCCCCTAGTAATATAATATAATATAATCTTATACATAAACGTCTATGCATGGAAGTGTGTGTGTGTGTCTGTCTGGCCCGGAAGTGAGAGGTTGAGTCAGGGTAAGGGCTTCTCCTCCGAGGAAACAGAAAACTCGCTTAGCCGCTAAAAATACAAGCGAGGCCGATTGCACATCAGCAAAACGAAACCTCAGAAGAAAGACAAAGTCACTTAGCCACTAACATTGGCAAAATGGTATCCCTTTTACTTTTCCTCCCGGTGGTAATGCACAAGCGAGACGAGCACATCGCCAAAACGAATCCTCCTAAGAGAGAGATGCCCTGAGTAGTTCCTTTCAATTACCTGACATCTCTACATTTCAGGTTTTTTTCTGACGATTTCAGTAGTTTCTAGGACCCCGAGTTTTTTACAGTATGGGCTTACACAGCTAGTATAATATAATATAAAAAGGACTGGATGTGACAAATCATGACCAGTTAGCAATGTAAATGAGGAAAATGCAATGTTTCCATTTTCCATACCTCTCTGTTCTATTACAGGGTAATGGAGGGCCCATAGTCTGCTTTGGCAGAGGGTATTGAAAAACATTTCAGAGAAAATTAAATAAATAAATGAATACACAAATAAAGAAATGAATTGTGAAATGTGACAATAAAGAAGCAATACCAAAATGATATGGGAGCATAAATAATTAAATTTGTCATGAAATATGTTCTATGTTGTTTATTTCGTACACTTATTGAATTATTTCTTCTTTGATTTATTTCAGTGACACTGCACACAATTATAGAGGAGTATTTTGGACAGAATGAAATAAATAAATAAGCAAATAAATAAAAGTATTATGAAATGTGACAATAAATGAAAAATAACTTGAAATAATAAAATTTGTCGTGAAATATGCATTTTTCTTGCTCATTTCTTTATGTATTTATGGAATTATTTTTTCATGTATTTATTTCCGTGACACTATACGCAACATGAAATAACCACTGAAATTAAAACTGTCACTTTCACTCGTTAAAGCTGACAAGGTGGGCTCTAGTGACAACTGCTTTTTGATTACTGTTTACGGAGGGGATCAGGATATCAGAATGTAGTTGGGAGTTTGTGTTGGATTCATAACCAAAGAATGCATGCCTGTCAAGTTCAAAACACAAGGCAAAATCAAAGGTTTAAAGAAACAAAACAATTCAAATACCAGAAAGTCTTTTGACAAGTATTAAGTTTGTACATCAATACTGCGTTTATCTACTGTTCGAGTATGAAAAGGTTGTGAGCGTCACTCTTTATACTGTCTTTGTGGTGACGACATGCGCTGCGCATTCCTGGGTGCTTCTGGAGTAGATCGCTAAAATGGCAATTTTCCTTTCCTTTTGTATTTCATGTTGCATATAGTGTCACTGAAGCAAAAAAAAATTATGAAAAATTGAATTATTTATGCTTGCATATTATTGTGCTTTCATTTATTTATTGTCACATTTCACAATAGACTTATTTATTTGCTTATGTATTTTCTTTTGTCCAAAATATTCCTCTAGGCTGTGCTGCTGTACTCACCCACACCACACAAGTTTAAAGTTACTGATTAGCTCAGGGGGATAACATGCAAACTTCATGTGGACATACTGGCCTGTGCAGGATTTGAATCCAGGACTGGGTGACTTTTAACAAAGTGACATTTCCCCTTTAACATTTTCTGTGTTTCTAAACAAGTAAAACCTTAGTGTGAGACATAAGCTGTCATCACTTTTACTGCTGTTGCCTTACAAAATATTGCTGCAAATAAATCGCCCGATCAATATACAAATTCAATATTTATTTGCATGCATTAAGAATGTTTATTTTCCATTGTAAATGAAATCACTAAAAATTGTAATCAATGATCTGTGTAAAAAAAAATCATTGATGTGACAGTCTTAAGGTTATCCTGACCTTCACAAAGCTGAAGCAGCATTATGGCTGATTGGTGGGCAGCTCAAGTAGCTGCACACAAAAGGATGAGGGCTCAAGTAATCACTCCTCAATGCAAGAAAGCCCGTCCTGTCAAATATCAGTAATACTCATTCCAATAAATAAGGAAGAAAAAATTACAATTGTTTTTGGTTATTTAATTCAACAGCAGTGATGTAAGAAGGAAAAATTTTAGTTTTTGAGCAACCTCTGACAAGAAATAAAATAAGCAGCCATACCATTTCTTTTGTCATAATACTATTCCTTGTTTAATTTGACATATAGAAGGACATTAAATTTCATGCAGTAAATTTAGTATTTTTTGCAATTACGATTTGATTACAAGTAAAACATATCTAAGTAAATACAGAAACAAGGAAGCATTGTGTATTTTGACTTGCCCTGGTTGAGAAGGTGCTCATTTGCAATGAATAAATATATTCACTGTTAACTGCATATAAGATAATAAATAATCCTATACATTGTGATAGGAAACTTCCGATTCAACATGTAATGGAATTTGGGGTTTATGGATTATGCTTCTGATTCACTGAATGCATCAATTTTAACCTTATATATATTTTTTATCACGTTTTGTTTATTTTCACCATTATTTTGTTTCTCGCAGTTGCCACCATTTTCTAGTTTGGTGGTCTTGCTCTTTTTAGCAACACTTTTCATTGCTATTATTTGATACCTGCAAGGGACACTATAGATCAGGCATGCCAAACACGCAGCCCCCGGGCCGCATGCGGCCCGCAACAGAAATCTGTGCGGCCCGCATGACAGATCCTAGTTAGCACTGAACTTGTACAAAATGATTGATTCAATCACAATCGACAGTATTCTGCATCTTCGGTGTTACTTATTGACTTTTCTTACTTCTGCCTTCTGACAAAAGCGCATTTTCCCATGGCATTACGGTACCGGAAACGTCATCTGCTAGTATAGCCACAAGCCTTGTCCAAATTTAATGAGCAGCAGCATCACAACTGAAGTGCTAGGCTGCAGCAGGGGTGGCCTTAGGCATGTGCAAACTGTGCACCTGCACAGTGCCGCCAAATCCCAGGGGCCACCACGCCAATATATTATTATTGAATATAAAACAGAAAGAGAAAATAACGACACAGCTGACGGCAATGTGGCCGAAAAATATTCTGTTTCTTGTTAATTAGTACGCTGTATTTACAAATGTCACTAGAGTCGGAGCAGTAAGCTATATGTAGTATTATAATGTTCTGCCGTAATGAGAATATCATGGGTCGTCACTTGGTTTTCAAGTTACGGACACGAGTATATAGAAGCGTGTCATGAACACGAGGTGGCTATGCAGTGTCCGCAACGGATGTGGCCATCCGCCGTGCATAAGATACCGTATTGACATTGCCAGGCGAAGGGGCCACCAATTCTTTCTCTGCCCAGGGCCGCCACGAGCCTAGAGCCGCCCCTGCTAAGGCTACACTGACTGGGTTGCTGAGACTGGCCACTGGGCAGAACTGACCATCACGAGTAGTAATAGCCCGCATATTTTCACGTCTTTTTGCTCTAGTTTCATGTAGTTTTGTGCTAGTATTGTAACAAACAGTTAGTACAGACTACAGCTGAAGATCTAAAGTGGACGCGAGAAGTTGGTGAGTTGTTTATTAACATTTTTGTGATTTTGAGTTTGTAAAATTATTGTAGGTCAGGTGGCTTTTTGTATATCAGCTTATTTTACAATATAAACTTTGAAGTAAACTTAGTAAAGTAAAATTTGATTTTTGGAGGATTTGTTTTCCAACTTGAATTACTGAGCAATGAATTCAGTGAGCATTTTCGTGATGTCAGTTCACACAAACAGGGCATTGCGCTGTTCTCTTACAACGTTGAGAATGCGCCTGAGAATATCCAAATGGAATTGATTGAACTGCAGTCAGATTCTAATCTGAAGGCAAAATACAACGAAGTTGGTGTGCCAGGCTTGTATGCTTACCTGCCACCCTCGTATGTGCAGATCCGTAAGTTGGCACCGAGAGTACTGTCAATGTTCGGAAGCACTTACCTTCGTGAGCAATTGTTTTTGTTAATGAAAGCTACCAAAACCCCACATCACTCAAGACTTACCGTCGAGCACCTTTCATCCCTCATAAAAGTTGCAGCTGCACAAGATTTCAAGCCTGATATTGACGAGCTGGTTACTAACAAGAGATGCCAAGTGTCGGGACAAAAGTAATAAATCTCACACTGTAAGGCTCCTATATAAGCAATGAATATAATATAATGAATATCAATCATCAAGACACTATATAAAAGCGGTCGGGATTGTCCTTCCGTCCTGTGAGTGCAAAGCGTAGCGGTATTCCGCTTATCATTGACTTACTACTTGCGGCTTGCGGTACGAAGCGACGCGATGTGAGCAGAGTTCTGGTGCTCCCATCATTCCCTTGCTTTTGTGCGCGACGCGCTGGAAAAATAGACAAAATTATGTCTCTGGAAATAATTAATGTTGATGGAGTACAAATGCCTCACCGCGTAGTAAATATCAGGGGAGATGGTGCTTGCTTATTCTCATCTATAGCTTATTTAGTGCATGAAACTCCGTCTTTAGCGGTACAGATTCGGGCTGACATTGTTCGACATGTTTTAAGTAATTGGTCAAGGTTTCAGCCATTTACAATGATGCCGTCAGGAACCTCTTATACAAATGAGCTTCAGTATCTCACTGAAATGTCAAAGACTCAAACTTATGGTACCATTTCTGAGCTAATGGCAGCGGGGGAGTTGTTCTCCTATGAGTTTCAAGTATATTATTATGGAGTCCTACACTCCAAGTTTGGACAGGCACTCGAGGGGAAAAAAAACTTAGGTTTTCGGAAGATGTTATGAATGGGCACTTTGATGTTCTCATTCCCTACACTTACATGCCTGATGTACACATGGAGCACACACAAATTGAGGATAAAAGTCCATCACCTTAAAAGGTGGGTGAGCCTAGTAATATAATAAGGACCTAGCTAAGAGGTTAAGACTTTAATTCTACACTGTTGTATGGAGACTGCATGGAAATAAATTGCTTTTCTTTAAACTTTAAACTTTAAGTGTTACATTTTTTAAAGTTTTCAGTATTGGAAAGAAAGCTACAGTAACTTTGTATAATAGTATAATAGTATTTGTTACAGTACGGCCCGCCTGATGCACGTATGGCAGTCGAAGCGGCCCACCAATGGTAGTGAGTTTGACATGCCTGCTATAGATTATGTTGTCACCGGGAGAGTATTCAAGATTGTTCTGCATTAACCCCGGCGTCCAATTTTGCATTGTGCTTACAAAATCTCTTTTTTAATTTCATATACAGTATACGAAGCATAGGGAAAGTATTATACTAGTCCAGAAATTCAAAGCTGAGATTTTGATGAACCTCGACATTTTAGACCTCCCCAACTTTCTTGTATATAAAGTATGTGGAAAGTATTTGAATCCTCCAAAAATCTAATGTTGAGATTTTGATGAATCTCGACATTTTAGACCTCCCTGAGTCTGAAAATACCATTTTTAGAATTATGTCTGTGTGTCTGTCTGTTTATGTGTATGTAAACATGATAACTTGAGTACGTTTTCACTTCGGTCAACCAAATTTTACATACAAGTATTAGGTACAAAACATAGATTTCTATCAACTTTTGGGCTATTTCCATTAACCAGAAGTACCTCAACACATACTCACTTTTTTTTGTTTATTCATGCAGCTGCAGAATCCAACTTATTCAACTTTACTTTTATAATAATAGTTTAATATATTATTAATTTGATTTGATTTGTTGTTGATGGTTCTTTGATGTAGATAATATAAAAATATAATCATTGTTTTGAGGTTTACTCCTCAAATATCCATCCCCATATCTGAGTATACGAGAAAGTCGAGGGGAGACCACTCCTGATTTTTATTTTTTTAAGATTTAGGCTATTGAAGTTTACGTGAACGCTTCGATTTTGGTATATTGGTATTATTTGTTTTTTTGTTTGATCACTTCCAATTTTTGAACTTGATTTATTTGACTGTTTATTTCATGATTATTTTCTCTCCAAATGACCTTTTCTCACAAGGAGGTATATACAGGTATGAGGCTGAAACTCATACAGTATAATTAAATAAGATTTACAGATACAAGGAGCATGGATTATATGAATATGAGCTGCAGCCTAATTAATGACTGAGTTAACCTGACCGATTTAACCTGACAGTTATAATTCCTTAAATATAATAGCTAATAGGGATGCATATCCATGCACTTAATGCATGCAGGGTCATACATTATTGATTGAAAGTACAAAGTGTTTTTCAAAATGAGTCTGCTGGGTTTGCTGCTGATCTTGTTTGCTGAATTTATTCCTTGATAATTTACCATGCGTCTGGCTTAGACAAACTTTTTCCCAGTGTCCCATGATGATTTGCAAGGCCAGCGTGATATCACAGAGCAGCAGCAACCATGTTGGATGTGGATATTTCTGCCTGATTTGTGCCATAGATATAGACACAAAGATGCCTCTGTACATATCTATTCTTTATGCATGCATGAATAATTTATGGCATATATACGCATGCAAGATGTCACTATCCAAACAGATTTGCACCCCGTATGCATTTAAAAAAAAACAAAAACTGATAGTATTTGTATTCAAGGGGTACATTAGTGGACCATAATGAGAATATTATAAAACTACTTTGTTGTTCTACATAAAATTACATTGTACATTGTGTTTGCACCACTGGATTATGAAGGCTATACCCAGATCGAGTATATAACACTGACCCCTAGGATTACATGCTCTGTGGGTGTTAGTTAGTTGTAGTGACAGGAGCTTGAGACATGAAGAGAGAGATAAAAGACTCAGAGTATTGTGGACATTGAGAATATTTTTTTCTCAGTGAGGCACGATGGTGCAGTTTATTTCTTAGGTGGCTTTCTTGTGTTTATGTGGTGGGGGGTTATGGCTTTGGCTTTCCTGTAAGGGGTAAAATGCAACATCCTATCAACCTCTGGACAGTGTTAAATAAATATCATCATAAGCAAATTTCGATTCTAAAAATAAGAAACTGCTGACTGAGCAAAAAAAAATATTTAGTGTAATGTTAGTGCAGTAATACCTTTATCAGTCTGTTATCTTGTAACAATATTTTCCAGCAGAATGCAGGTACTCCATTCCTGCAGTACACTGAACTATTATGCAGTTGCTACAATGCGTAAACGGTATCCTTTGTGTCATTGTGAAGCCCCAGGGCTGTTAACAGCCATACCCAAAGTTTCCAGCTAGTGTTTTCGCCATAGTTGTATTTTAATGGAAAGCACAGCAATAAAAATGTTACCATTCATAAAATGAATAATTAACTAAAGGAAAACAAAATGGACTCGGAAGAAATATATAATTGTACTGAATGCTAACTATGACCAGAACCTCAAGATACTTATATAGCCAAGACATTGTGTTGTTCAAAGAAGCACAAAGAAAACTACAAGTTGAACGATGAGTTGTCTCAAATATAAACTTGAATCTGAAAAGATAGAAATATGTAATCTTCATGGCTGAGGAGTAACACAATAAAGCAGTACATTAAGCAAAAACTTAGTAATAGAACTTAGTAATAAACTTCTCTACTGTGTTACATTTGCTTGACTGTACCTTAATATTTTTTAAAAATAAAGCACTTTACTTTCCTTAAAAAAAAAACAACATTTATATATGCGTATATTTTAAAGACAAGTGGGACATCTGTTCAGCACTCACATAAAGGCAGCTAGCAGTTTAAGTGCATATTTAATTATGTCTACACTTCATACACAAAGAAAAGATCAATTTATGATATTGAGATCATTTTAAGAGTGAATGCTGCTTTGCCCACGTAATATCTTCATTTTCTAAAAGATGGTTATGAAATGCGTCAATACACATGTCTGTGCTTTTTCTGATTTTACTTTGGGTAAGAATAAATTGCTAACATGTGGTGCTCCAGGTTGTACCACTTTTTCTTAATTTCAGGAAATTTTTCTTAAAATTTTGAAGTGCTTACAGCTATGGGAGTCTAATTGTTTCTTTTTTAAAGAAAGTGGTGTTTACTAAATATTCAATAGTTCATCCAACTGTAGTTAGTACTATGGTTAGACTGCCATCGCACCGCTCCAAGGACCTGGTTTCAACTCCTTGACTGGTCAGTGTAGCTTTGGAACATTCACGGGGCTTTATATTTTTCAAACATATTAAAACATAGACAGACAGGAAGATGTTGGTGTTTAATTATGAATAAACAGCATAAAGTATTACAAGAACATTTGCTGTAGTCAGTATATGCTTGCCAGCATATATTATCTAGATTAAGACATAGCAGTTTGGCAACTACACAAGTGCTGGGAAGTCTGCGTTAGGCACAGCTGTGCAAATTTTAAAGAAACTAGCCAAATAATATGAAGAAATCCTATAGTTAGTGAATTTCACTGTTATATTTAGCTAATTTGTTTTTTTTTTAAAGAAACACTTTCAAAATATTTAAATTTCTCCCAGGATTAATAAAGTATCTATCTATCTATCTATCTATCTATCTATCTATCTATCTATCTATCTATCTATCTATCTATCTATCTATCTATCTATCTATCTATCTATCTATCTATCTATCTATCTATCTATCTATCTATCTATCTATCTATCTATCTATCTATCTATCTATCATATAAAAAAATCTTGGGTCAAGACGTGATCTCTTTGACGTCATGCGAGACTAAACATTACAACCTTAGAAGGCAAAACCCGTGAGACGGTGACTTTTGCACGTCACGCCCTACTTACAAACAATGTAAAATAAGTTCACAGACATCTAACCTTACAGTTGTTGGAATGCTTTTGGCAGACACACTTCATGTGCTCCCAGCTCTTAAAAATGTTATATGTTCCAAATGGCACGTGAACAACTAAGTGAAGGAGAAAGAGCAGTACGTTGAAAAGAGACACAAAAGCGTTGGAGAGAAAAGAAGGAAAAAAAGGATGCACAAGAGAACAATAATAATCTATGTGCAAATTCAGAAAATAAGGAAAGTAATAATCAGCCCGGACGTCCTGTGAGAGACACTTTGACGTCCCGCGAGAGACAAAGCAGTTAGACCAAAGGACAGCTGCTGTACAGGCTTGTAAATGATCGACGCTCAGCACGATAAGCAGAAAGACAGTAGCTGATCCGTCCGCATCTCCTTAGCGTGCATTCACACCCCCACCACCCCTTCATAACACGAGCAGCAGAGATGCAAAGTGGCAGGCGCTTAGCTCACCCCAAATGGGGGGTGGGGCGGAGGGTAGCTCGGACAGCTGCTGTACAGGCTTTGAAATGATCGATGTGCAGCATGAGAAGCAGAATACGCAGCATGGCAGGAGGAGCAGTAAGCAAACAGGTGATCCGTCTGCATCTCCAAAGTGTTTGTTCAGCCACCCCCTTCACAACGTGAGTGGCAGAGACGCGAAGTGGCTAGTGTGTGGCATGTCCTGGGGTGGGGTGGGGCTTGCTGGGCTCACGAAGCAAGAAGGGGGCAAAGTATATATTATCATGGATGGCCGGGGTCCTTGCCCAGCCAGGACGCCTCTTCTCTGGGAGGACTGGGTGAGCAAGCCTGGTCAGGACAGTACCTCCCCCAGAATGCAAGATGGCAGCCCCCCTGGGTTGCAGCAGTGCCTAGGACTCCCGCAGGGCTTCATGGGAGTTGGAGTTTGGTGCTGCCCTGTTGGGATCCATGAGTGCCACCAGGGGGTGCTGCAGCTGCTGCTGAGCCCTAGAAAGCAGCTCTTCCGCCACACCTGGAAATTCTGCCGGAAATAAGTCATCAAACACCTGGAGCACTTCTGGGTGGGCTATAAAAGGAGCCAGCAGCCACCACTCCAGGAGGAGTGGAGGAGAAAAAGAAGAAGAAAAAGGAAAAGAATTGTGTTTTGTTATTGTGCTTGTGTTTGGGATTGTTTTTTCCAGCTTGTGGGAGACGAAGAAGTTTCCCACAAGGGAAAAGAAAAATATAGATAGAAAATGCATAGATAATAGATAGATGGCAGGATGACATTCTGCATATGTGGCACCATTTATCTTTTCAGCATATGATCGGAATGTATAATAATAACAAGAAATTTAGAATATATTAAAACATGAGTATAAACATTTCCTTATAGGACTGAGTCTTTTCGAAGTTATAAACATTTTGCCAAGAAAATTTTTTACTGACAAAAACCTCATGTAAAGTAATCAAATGCATTTCATAGAAAACTCAATGTAATTGTGATACATATTTTTGATTTTCTTTGTAAGCAAAGTTTGAATATTATAAATTAAATAGCAGGGGGGCTGAACGCACAACTAGAAGACATGGACGCACCCAAAAAAACCCCTCTTAAAAATGCTGATAGACTACCTTCACATTGCTCCCTTACTTGCTGGGCTTACTTGCGGCTGCTCTGTCGCATGATATGTTTCTTGCGCGGCTGTACGCATACTTAAAAGCCTGAACAGCACCTGTCCTTTTTTGGCTGATTGCTTTGTTTCTCTCTCCCCCAGACATCCTCTACTCCTGTTGCGGGTCCTGCTCTTTTTCTGCTCCCCGATGATGTTTGCCTATTCTTTTAACTCTTTGAGGGCTGAATATTTTTTCCAAAAACTGCGATGGTTCCACACATAGATCAACATTAAACATCTGTTACGGGGAGCTGTGGCCACCAGTTTGCCATCTCTTGTGGCTCGAGCCACTCACGGGCGGCACGACAGCAGACTGGCTTTCAGGCGCAGTGCAATGCAATTGGGTTTGTATCTCTTGTCATCGTAAGTGGCTGTTGTTTGCTCTTCACTATTCACTCGAGTGCAGGGAATCTTGGGTCAAACCATCAAAAACTAACTTTCATTCTAGCAAAGTGAGTCGAAGTAAAATGTAAGAGTCCGGTGTTGTCATTGTTTATAAGTTGATTACCAGCCTCAACTCCTGCGATTGACAAAAGTCGACATCCGCCCTGAAAGAGTTAAACAAGAACTAACTCCATACTGAGCTTGTTTTACTTCTGAAAGAGACATGTTTGTTTGAAGTGTTTGAATAAAGTTCCTGTCTCTACAATCTTCTGTGTTTCTGTGCAATTATGTGACCCAAGCATGACCAGTGGTACCAGGAGTGGTTGCACAGATGGATTCTCAAGACGATGTGAAAGTTCTGGGTCTGGTTAGGGGCTCTGCGCTTTGCCAATGTAAACTGGACCACCCTGTTCATGCTCAGTTGCAAGATTTAATTCATCCTGTTCACCGCTGGTTTGAGGGGGACTCGATCGAGCGGATTGTGAAGAAAGTAGCCAGTGATGCGGTACTGGTGAGGATTCCTGAAGTTCTCTGGGACGAGTTTTTTCGCCATGATATTGACTCGTTCTCCACCTTTGACAAACGATTGGAAGGCTCCCAGACTGCTTGGAGAAAGGGTGATGCATTTGCTTCGCCAGGAGCACACTCACAACCTGCCCGAGATCATCACAATGAATAGCAGGCTCAGGGCCCTGAACATCCAGTTTCCTCAGAAAGACAATCCCAGGCTCCCGTTATTGCTGATGTGACCACATCTGGAGAGGCTCCTGGTCATGGATGCTGACGTGCGTATTTCTGTAGTGGTGCCGAACGCAGATGTTTCCGGTGTGATCAGGTCATACACCTCGCCAGAGAATGTCGCCTCTCCCCTGCTCTGTTCTTGTAGGTCAGCTTAGCCAAGGTGTGTTGCTCCCATGTTCCTTCTACTTCACTGAAAAAGGACTGCTTAATGATCTCCATGATGTTTTCAGGCCACGAGAGCGCTACTTGTTGGACTCAGGTAGTGACCTTTGTGTTGTAGGACGTGACTGCCTCAGCAGTACATCCCCTTATAGCACTGAGACTGTGGACATATGCTGTGTACATGGGGATGTTAAGGACTATGAGACTGTGCTGCTTCCTTTAAAATACAAGGGTAGGAACTTTAAAGTTTGGACTGCCATTTCGGAATCCTGCCCATGGCACTTTCTGATCGGCAGGAGGAACGCACTATTCTCTAGGCTCTTAGATGAGTTTGGTGCCCAGCCCTAGAACCCAATGTTATCATGAACGAAGGGGAGGAACTGGTGGCCGTCGGAGAAGGCCTCGAGCCCCGATTTAACATTGAACTGATCTCTCCAGTGATACCGGGAGTGACTCCTCCAATTTCTTAGAGCGGCTGACTGGCCCATTTACAATCTTCACAACTTGCAAATGCCTCTGAACACAAACTGAGCACTAGCGAGCAGACGGATTTTGTGCACTTACAGCATGCTGATAGCTCATTAGATTATGCATTTAAACAGGCTTTCTCCGCCAGTAACTCTTTTTACCAACAGCGTGCCTCTGGGGGCTTGAAAACCCTACACTTTCTTGAGAAAGACGGCTGTCTTTTTAGTAGTGATACCAGATCATTTAGTGGGGGAATTTTTTCAAAAATTAGTTGTACCTGAAGTACATAGGGAGATTCTTTTGCAGTTAGCCCACTCTCACATCTTGGGTGGGCACCTGGGGGCTGATAAGACTAGAGATTGTTTATCAAAATGATTTTATTGGTTGAATATGAGAAAAGATGTTGAGCGATTCTGTACTTCATGTCCTGATTGCCAGATCGTCTCTGCTAATAAACCTCCTCAGGCTCCCCTTTTTCCTATGCCTATTTTGGAAGTCCCCTTTCAACAGGTTGGATTAGATATTGTAGGCCCTCTTCCTAAGAGTAAAAATGGGTATCAATATATGTTTGTGTTGGTTGACTATGCAACACGATATCCGAAAGTGGCTGCTTTGAAAAAAGCCAATTCCTCTGCTGTTGCCAAGGCTCTATGAGAGATTTTTACTTGTATTGGCGTCCCTAGAGAAATTTTAACTGATCAGGGCACACCTTTTACTTCTCGTGTGATGAAACAATTGTGTGACAGCCTTGCTATTAAGAAATTAAGTACCACTTTTTACTATCCACAGATGAATGATTTGACTGAACAATTTAACAAGACTTTAAAACAGATGATCAGGCAAGTCAGTCACGATGACCCAACATCTTGGGACTCTATCCTGCCTTTTATTATGTTTGCGGTGCGGGAATCGCCGCAGGCGTCCACTGGCTTGCATCCTTTCGATTTGTTGTTTGGTAGGTGCCCGCGAGGCATCTTGGATGTTGTACGTGAGGAATGGACAGGAATTGGGACAAAAGCTCATGGGCCAAGCTTTGCGGATCGGTTAATTTCATTGCAAGATAGGATTTCTAAACTCTCTTCTATCGCTGTGGAGCATCAGTGCCTTGAGCAGGAAACCCAGAAATATCTATACAATAGGCGCTGTAAGTTCCATGAATTCAAACCTGGTGATCGTGTTCTGGTTCTGATTCCATCTGACCCGCACAAATTCCTAGTGAAATAGCAGGGCCCTGCCATTATTGAGGAGCATATGGGGCCAGTGAATTACAAGGTTAGAATACTGGGCCGGCGCAAACCATTCCAGATTTTACATGTTAATCTCTTGAAGGAGTGGCATGACCCGCAGGGGGTTTACGCTTCCTTGGCTGGTGTCTTTCAGACCGATATTGCCATTGGTGACAATTTCACTGACTCGCAAAAGACAGTTGTTAGCTTTGCTTGAACAGAACACTGATGTTTTTTCAGACTTGCCAGGTGTGACTAACCTTGCAGAACATAAAATCACTACTGAATCTAGTGTTAGGGTGCAGATGTGCCCATTTCAGATCCGGGAAGCGCGACGGAATATTTTGCGTGAAGAAGTCAAACAGATGCTGGCGTTAGGTGTAATTCGTGAAAGGAAAAGTGACTGGTGCAGTCTGGTAGTATTGGTCTCAAAACAAGACGGTTCGGTTCACTTCTGTATCAATTTCAGGTGCTTGAATAAGGTCTCTAAATTTGATGCTTATCCAATGCCCTGTGTTGACAAACTGTTGGAAAAACTGGGTCAGGCGACCTATATCTCCATGCTAGATCTCACGAAAGGTTACTGACATGTGCCTCTTGAGGCTGGCAGTTGTGAGAAAACAGCATTCACGACTCCAGATGGACTGTATGAATTTACTAGACTCCCATTTGGTCTTCATGGCGCGCCTCTAACTTTCCAGCGAATGATGGATCAGATCTTGCGTCCTCATTCTGAATATTCTGGGGCATACCTCGATGATGTTGTGATTTTCAGCAATGATGGGCAAATACATTTAGAACGTCTTCAGGCTGTCTTTGAAAGCTTGAGACAGGCTGGCTTGACAGCTAACCCTAAGAAGTATAAGTTGGGTATGTCTGAGACTCATTATCTGGGTTATTCAATGGGCAGGGGTTTACTCTGGCCACAATTTAGAAAACTGGAAGAGATGCTTGCTTACTCACGTCCAGAAACACAAAAACAAGTTCGTGCTTTTCTGGGGCTTGCTGGTTATTATAGAAGATTCATCCCTGACTTTGCAAATAAGGCTGCTCCTCTTTCTGATCTTACTAGAGGCAGAAAGAACTGCCCTGTTTTATGGACAGAAGTTTGTGAACGTTCTTTTTGTGATTTGCAAACTGCTTCGTCTTCTTTTCCGGTTTTGCGGAATCCTGATTTCTCTAAGGATTTTGTTCTACAGACGGACGCAAGTGCATTTGGTTTAGTCAAGTCAAGTCAAGTCAACTTTATTTATAAAGCACTTTACATACAACAGCCGCTGACCAAAGTGCTGAACATAGGCTAAAATAAATTTTAAACAAAAACAAAATAATAAATAAGTAAAATAAAATACAATAAATGAAACTAATTAAAACATAGTAAACACAAGTAAACAGAGTTAAAACAGAGTAAAATCAACTGCTCACACAGGATCAAACGCCAAACCAAAGAGGTAAGTCTTAAGAGCAGACTTAAAAATGGGCAGTGAGGAGGCCTGTCTAATGTTTAGGTTTAGGCGCCGTTCTGTCTCAGGTTTTTGATGGGGAAGAGCACCCTATCACTTTTTTGAGTAGAAAATTACTTCCAAGGGAACACAATTATTCAACTATTGAGAAAGAATGTTTGGCGATTAAATAGGCTGTGGAAGTGCTTCATTATTACTTATGGGGTCAAAATTTGACATTAGTGATTGATCACGCTCCACTTCAATGGTTATACCATCAGAAAAATACAAACTCTCATCTCATGAGATGGTTTTTGAGCTTGCAACCTTATAGTTTTACTGTCAGGCATCGACCTGGCTCTGAGCACGTTAATGCTGATGTTCTGCCATGCTTGTTTGAAACATGATTTGGAGTGTCGCTTAATTCACGAAAATGTAAAAAATGCTGATAGACTACCTTCACATTGCTCCCTTACTTGCTGGGCTTACTTGCGGCTGCTCTGTCATGTGATATGTTTTCTATATGATATAAAGCCTGAACAGCACCTGTCCTTGTTGGCTGATTGCTTTGTTTCTCTCTCCCCAGACATCCTCTGCACCTGCTGCAGGTCCCGCTCCCGTTGTGTTCCCCTATGACATTTGCCTATTATTTTAAATGAGAACTAACTGCATACTGAGCTCATTTTACTTCTGAAAGAGACATGTTTGTTTGAAAGAGACACAATCTTCTGTATTTCTGTGCAATTCTGTGACCCAAGCGTGACAATATATATATATATATATATATATATATATATATATATATATATATATATATATATATATATATATATGCATACATGTGTGTGTGTGTGTGTGGAAACAACATTATTTAAGCTTCTGCAATGGGCTACATTTAGATAATAAAGGTGTGAGATTTTCAATTAACATAAAGTAAGGGTGTCAAACTGAAATCCTGGAGGGTGCAGTGGCTGCAGAGTTTCATTCCAGCCACTTTTTTAAATTAGTAACCATATACTGCTACTAATGGACAATACTAACCTTTTGTTAATTTTACATTCTTTTTTTTTTTAAATGATGAACCCTTAATTGTTCCTTTCTGCCTTAACCAGCAACCAAACAATAATGAGATGCAAAAAGTATTTTAACACAATGCATTTTTATACACATTAATGATTCATATTACATTTCTTCCAGAGTTCCAGTGCTCACTATGTAATACATTCCTGAACAATACGATGT
The DNA here is from genome assembly GCF_900747795.2 of Erpetoichthys calabaricus. Taxonomy (NCBI): domain Eukaryota; kingdom Metazoa; phylum Chordata; class Cladistia; order Polypteriformes; family Polypteridae; genus Erpetoichthys; species Erpetoichthys calabaricus. The sequence goes on from NC_041402.2 coordinate 26,251,864, forward strand.
ACCACTGTTCTGAGGAAATAAGGAGCCAGAGAATGATTAATTCAACTTCCTTATGAAATCATTTGGTATCTCCCAGGCTTCAAAATGTTAAGGCTTATCCTCTTGTGAAACCCACTGAGTTAGCCTGCCTTTCATTTTTGTGTTCATTTCTGTGTAGGAGCGGAACCTATCCAAACTAATTTAAATGTGATTAATTACCTTTAGAGATTTATTAAACATTAATAAGAAGCACATATTAAAATATTAACATTTTAATCTTTATTCAATAAATATTTTATGATCACACAGAGAAATGATTACTACCAACTTATCTATTTGTGTGACCAGATAAGCTAAAGCTGTACCTTTCAGCTCTGCTGCTATAAAATCATCTTCCTGTGGCCCTTTGAATATGGTTAGCAAGATCTATCACTTGCCTTTAGTCTAAAACTTTATGTTTTTATATACAGTACATAATTAAATTACAGAGTACAACGTTATAACGTTATATTTTAAATAACGATGGATTATTTAACTTAAAACTACAGATGGCTTGAAGGCTGGTTCTTGATATTTTCAACAAGATAAACGTGATCAAAAGAAGAAATATCAGGTATGTTTGGTCTTCTAGAGTGACTTGATGCACTGATGAGTTATGAACAGGAGGACATTAACTGAATATTAACTGCATATGGAATGAAACCATTCATTAGTGAGCAGAAGAATATTCTACAGCAGGGCCAATAAATAAGTTTGGGTCAGATCATGAAAATGAAATTGGCAATTTCACTTTAAATATCATAAATCAACAAAACAAATACACATCATTTTTTTCCATTGTTTTGCTTAGTTGTCGTAATATTGTACATTTTAAACATACAATTTTAAAATGCTACAATTCATATGATAAATACTGAAGTAGTCGTGTCATTCAATCAAATGCAATACCAGTTATTATTTTTGTTATGTCTGAAGTATGAATTCTATACATTTGTAAACAAATAGCAGACTTTAGATGCAATGTATTTTAAATCCTTGCTTTCTTTGGATTCCGTTATCATAAATTCATGTACCTATTATCATAAGAGTATAACCCATTTCCTGACACCCATGGTCTCATCTTGTCTATTCATTATCATGCAAACTTCTGGTCATGACGTTAATCTAAATCCAGCCCTACAAGCAGGTCCTCCAACTTACAGGGAAAACTGGGGGGTTGCTGGGAGGATTGGCACGCTAGCCACTGTAAAAAACATCACACTGGAACATTGAAAAGCTGAGGTGTCACCCACTGCACGTGGGTCCCAATCCAAATGGTTCATCATGTGGTGGGTGCAGTATCGCACTATCAGTGCATGCTCCAAATCAGTCTAGTCAGTGATCATGCAAAGTAGAAGAATTCTAGGAGGTCCATCGCAGAGTAGACACATGAGAGATTGAGTAATACCACATCATTGATGCCCTTAGATGTATGGCGATGCACATTCACTATGTTGAATGGATGGACACGTGTCTATCCCGCACAATGAAGTGTGGGTATGCTGTTCAACCCCTCTCATGATGGTGACCAGGGCTTGCAATTATTCCCTGCTAACAAGGAATTCCCAATAAGTGTGGGTCATAAGGTTACACTGATTAAGACTGTGCTCTTTGTCCACATCACCTGTCACTACTACTGCTTGGATGGTTTAATTAGGTCCTCAGATCAGCCCCAGTATGGTCTCTTGTGGTCTCTGGTGAAGCACCAGGAAAATGATGAGGAAGTAAGAGTTGTAGCAAGGTTTTCATACAGTAGGTGAACCTGTGGAAGGATCATTACCAAGCCTCGAGGGTGTGAAAGCAGAGTGTCAATGTTCCATCCGACCCACCCTACTTCTGAGCACGAGAGTCCTGCCCACTTGTCTCATGCAAGTTGGAATGATCAAAATGCATTAACTCCCTCTATCCCACAGAGGCCTGCGTTCCCACTTGTCTGCTTTGCTGATGTGGTTTAATGACTTCAGTCTTGTGGCTTCTGTTGTGTTAACAAGTCTCAGTGTTTTGATAGTATTCCACATGTTTTCAGTGTTTTACACTATTTTTTAAATATTTTTGTTAAATTTCAACAAAGGCAGTGAAGCGTAGTGCTAACTAAAAGTGTTTTGCCAAGTACTCCAAAGTTATACTAACAAGTAGTAAAAGTGACTTGTGAATAGGGTCCGCATGAACCCAGCCCCAGTTCCCCATGGAATTGTTGCTTCAATATTTGCAGTGTTTTTCAGGGACATAGCCCCAGTGGATAATGGGAATTCAAATGGAGACATTATGTGTAAAGGGAATGGCTTGTGGCAAGGCCACCTTCAGCAAGATTTTGTTCATTCTGTTACTCTAAGACTTTTATCTGTAAATGAGTATGCCAGGGAAGCAAAGAAATTGTCGTATTATTTCTATTATCAGCCACACTTGAAGCAAGATATAAATTATTTTCAATAATGGAAAAAAATTGCACTTCATGGATTATTATTGAAAAGGAGCAAAATTAGGCTTGTGTAAAGTCAGGGTAATGTGAAGACCCTTATGGGCACTAGTGAAGGAGGGACAACAGTATGTTTTTAAGGTATTCACATGTATATTCATTATATATAGGAGATTATTATAGCAACAATATATGGATAACCATAATAAGCATTCTTATGTGTGGAAATATTTGTTGGTTCATTTCCTCAGTCCAGGTTTTTCAACAATCCACAGACTGGATTGTCACCCTCAGGCCATCTAATGACTGGGTGTCAATAAGTTATTTTCTGCAGTAATTGGAAGAGGGAAGATTTAATAGAATAGAGTCCAAGACATGAGATGTAGTTATGATAATCAAGCAAAGTTTGGTACCAAAAGCCACTGTCATCAAAACAAATCAAAGGAAAATATTATAACTAAAATTACTTCACAAGGAAACACTAATAAAAGAAATTCTCACATGGAAATTATTCACAATCTCGGATACCAGAAAGTTCACCACACTGACTTTTTTAACCATTGCACTGATGACATTATGGGTCACAACCTCCCAGCTTGATTTCCTAACAACAGCATAGTAATCACTTCACAAAATGATGGCACCCATACTGAACAAAATGGCTTTGGGAATTGAAGCAAAAACAATTCGACTGTTTTGAATACATTTCAAAACAAAAAATATTATCAAAACAGAAATCTAAATATTTCAAAGGACTAAATGGTATGAAAAAGATCATAAAAAGATAACAACAGAGAGAAAAAAATAAAATCAGACCTACTGCATAAGAAGCTAATATTGCCTCAATCAGTGATGCTAACACCTACTTTAATTTCTTTGCAACTTTCCACTAACATCAATGGGGTTGTTATTGTCCTTATGTCAAAGTTTGCTTTTAGTTCATCTAAAAATCCTGTCTTCACTCCAAGTATCTGTGCAGTTCCAGTGTTAATAAAGCTGCAGAAAGTAAGTAAATTAATCATTTTAGCAATATGATGTCATTCTGGGTAAGCTAATCTGGTGTGGCTCTTGACACTTGTTCAGGGTTGAAGAGATATCTAGGTGGATTTCTTGAATCACAACTTCCAGAACATTAATAGTTATGATCAATTTATTGTCTTAACCCAGGTAATCCAACAGAAGGGTTGTAGAGAGCCAGGGCTTGTTACGAGACAAACCCACAAGTTACGGGAAGCCAATCTATTACAGGACCCGGTGATACACAGACAGTCACTTTGAGCTAATTTAGAGTTGCCATTTCACCAATCATATTTGTCTTTGGCATATGAGAAGAAAACCAGAGTACCTGGGAAAAAAACCCATTCAGACCACCAGGGCCGAATTTGAACAGTTTTGGAGGTATTATGCAGTGCTAACCACTCCACCAAAGTAGTTGCTAATCTTATTTTGAAAAACTTCATCTTTATTTTATAGCTTTTTCTACTAAAATATAATAATATCATTTCAATCAAAGCAATGAGTTTTCTCTTGTATCGTTTTCCTTCACTTTCCATCATATTCAATTTATGGAATGAGCACATATTCATTTTGTGCATCACTTTGTACTGAATGTTATTTCTCTAAAGAAATACGGCTTTGTTGCCTCTATTTATATAATAAATTAGACTCTTACATAATCAGAAATGTCATGTAAGGCATTCCTAAATGTTGAGCAAACGTATTGCAGAAAGTAAAATGTCTGCTTCCAAGACGCATTGTAAGATAATTATATCTCAGATTTACATCATTGCTTCAGCTGCAATACCACTGAAAACAAGCTGAAAAGTACCTTAATAGCATTGGTGGAAATCTGAATTTCATGAAGTCGTCTCATTGTCCCATCTCTGTCGATGAAATATGAAGATGCCAGCTGATATAGCGCCTCCACACTCTGAGTAGCATTGACTGTTTTTCTGTCCAGTTTACTTTTGTCCATATACATAGTCAGTGCCTCTTCACCTAGACAGAAAATGATAAGTATTTTTACTGTTAAAATCTTATTAACAAAGTATACTGTACATTAAATGTGCCATCAATAACAAACCTCATTTCAGTGTGTCTTTAATTGTTATGAATTAATAGTAAAATAATGATTTACAATGGATGTAGTTATTACATTGCTTAATTCTTCATGAATGCAAGATAGATAGATAGATAGATAGATAGATAGATAGATAGATAGATAGATAGATAGATAGATAGATAGATAGATAGATAGATAGATAGATAGATAGATAGATAGATAGATAGATAGATAGATAGATACTTCTGACTTGGCAGTTACGATCACAGTGAGGCATTATGCAGTACTGCCGCAGGTAGAAAGGAGACACTGTAGTTTTTCTTCAGCCAAATAATTTGTTAGCTGAAAGTCCTCAGTGTTAGTGTGTCAGAGAGAGGATGTGCAGCATTGTTCATAGTGGCAATTCTGTTTTAATTCTCTCATTTGCTACAACCTCCTGGGGGTCCTGAGTGCAGCTCATAAACTGTGCTTTTAATTAGCACGTTAATTCGGTAGGCCTCTCCTGAAGTGATGTTACCAGCCCAGCACACCACAGTGTTGAAAATCGCACTGGCCATCAGAGTTGTGGAAGACGTGAGGGATGCCACTTTCCATATTAAAGGAATGCAATCTCCTAAGAAAAATGGTCTACTCTGTCCTTTCTTATATACAGTAGTTCAGCAGTGTTATGAGAACAGTCCAACCTGTCACTGTGGTAGTACCTGTAAGAATCTACCACCTCTACATCCACTGCTCAAATAGTGACCAAACATAGGGGCTGTTTGGTGAGTTGAACGTCAATAACCAGTTCCTTGGTTTTACTGATGTTAAGATGCAGACAGTTCTCTTTGCATCAAGAAACAAAGTTTTCCACTTCACTCCTCTCCTCTGTCTCATCCCCCTTATCAATATAAAAGTGCAGAATCGTCTGAGAATTTCTGCAAATGACATGACTTGCTGTTATACTTGTAGTCATAGGTGTACAGCGTGAAGAGAAAAGCACTGTTCCATGTGGTGCTCCAGTGTTACTCACACAGTCCTTGAGTCTCACAAACTGTGGTCTGCCTGACAGATAGTCCATTTTCCAGGACACCACAGGCTCAGCCCATCCACCTGCATATCTTTGAGTTTACCCCTTAACAGAGATGGCTGGATGGTATTGAAGGTGTTGGAGAAATCAAAAATCAGAATCGTCACAGTGCTGCCAGCTTTGTTCAGGTGAGAATAAGCCTTGTGGAGCAGAGAGATAATTGCATCCTCCATTCCAAACTTGGTTCCAATAGGCAAACTGCGGTCAGTCCAGGTGGTCTACCATAAGAGAACTCATATTGCCCAGGACTAGTCTCTCAAAGGTCTTTATGATGTGAGACATAAGTAACAATATGAGTGTGATTATTGAGAAGACAAACTATTTTGTCAGAGCAAAAAAACAATTTGTACAAAGCAGTTAATTAAGTTTTGTTTGTGTAACTTTTAGTATTATTCTAAATATTCTTTAAGGATATTTTTGTAAATAGCATTTTGACCAGAGATGTTGGTCTCTATTGCTGCTGGTACATTCAATCTGCCTTATTTGCTTTAATATTTTCACTCTATCAAAACAGAGGCAAGTTTTCCTTGTGGTAATATAATAAAGTACATTTCAAGTTATCCATTTAGTAAAAATAAAGCTGTTTACTCTTTCTCTTTATTTTCCACAAATTTTTCTTGTTATTTTTGCCACACTTTCTCTTGCAGATCTGAAATGTTACAGTTTTTTCTAAACATAATGATAAAAACACTATATAGAAATATTAAATTTCTCTACAATAAAATTTTTATAACAATAACAAATAAGCAAGGTAGAAAAAAATCATTCACTTGAAAAAGGATTTCACACTTGGTAAACAAAAGAGGAAAAAAATCTGGGATGCTAAAGATTGTGCACGTTGTCCTCTGCAGTGCTGAAAAATGCTGTTTCAGCAACCCGAGAAAATAAGTATTAAAGGATAGCCTCAAACATTCTTGCTGTATGCATTTAGACATGTGTTTAGGTGGAGATTGGATTTTTGATTTATGATCAGCCTAGTAAAAGTGAGGTGTTTGCTCTAAATCATTAGACATTCTTCTATACAAAATGTGAAAGGCTTATTTAACCTCTTGCCCATTTTTGCAGTTTTTGCCTGTGATATAGATAAACAAACATTAAACACATTTGGATGAGCCTATCCAATTGTAGCCAGATACTGTATGTACCTCATTCTTATCAAAAATGCTGCACCTGATGGACATATAATGATGCAGTTGTAAACAAAAAGGATTATCAGTAAGTATGGTTAGGGAGCTCGACTCTACTATGCAGTGTCACAGGATCATATTGCAGAACGACGATTAAAACATATGGCACATAGCCATCTTTTTCTTCTCCATTTATCTGTATTCATTTATTAATTCATCTATTTACTTATTTTTACTAGCTTTAAGTTTTATTCTGCTTCCCATGCTCTCTTTCTCAGGGGTGGGGGTTGATTTGTTTTCAATCGTATTTTTGTAAAATTGATATACTGTATTTGTATGGAATGTTTTGTGATTTCAATAAAATCAATAAAATTATATATATGAAAAATAAATAAATATAGAAAGAGCAAAACAAATTAACTCTATGAATACATGAAAAGTTCAGGCTTAAAAAACTCCAACAAGCCAACAACCCATCCATTCACCTCTTCTATGACACCTGTTTGCTCAGAGGCAATATCCAAACCATATTCCTCACAATTATTCGGTTCTTCCACTTCTCATAGTACCCCAAAAGACAATTCACCAAAGGACTTTCTTTCACTCTTATTTGTTCCCAATGCCAACCATCCACTCTGTTCTGCCATTGGGAGAATTAGCAGACAGAATTAAGGGCACACTGGGAACAGAAGTAAAAATGTAGGCAAAGGATTGAAACCAGGGGCCTTGTTTATAAATCTGTGTATGAATTCCAGCAGAAAGATATGTGCATGGCAAAAACAAAATTGGGAAAATGCATACCAAAAAAAAAAATCAGATTTATAAAATCTACCGTACGCAATTTCTGTGCTATTGACTATTTATAAATTACTATCACCTATCACCTTAGCATAAATGAACACGCTTCCAACACCGCCAGGAAACATCAATATATGGAGCATGAAAATCAACCTCATACATATGCAATCACGATACTGCAGAACATGTTTAGACCCCCCCCCTTCCCACCACTACTTACTGAGAGCGTAAGATCATGTGCGGCATTATGGTGCCTCTCCCTCTACGCTCTGGGGGACCAGGAAAGGCGAAAGGCATCACCATCTGAGCAGGTAACCACTATTACCTGGCACATGTAATGATGAGATTGCTGTTACAATAAATAGCACAGGACATATGATACACTAAGGGTTCAGCTAGTTACCTTACCAACCAGCCAACCTCCATATACTCTGCCATCACATTGTTTTCTGTTTTTTTATTTTACTTCTATATTTTATTTATTTGTTATATTTATATGTTTAGTTCTGTGGTGGGTTGGCACCCTGCCTGGGATTGGTTCCTGCCTTGTGCCCTGTGTTGGCTGGGATTGGCTCCAGCAGACCCCCGTGACCCTGTGTTTGGATTCAGAGGGTTGGAGAATGGATGGATGGATATGTTTAGTTATGCTCTCTTTCCCTTTAAAATTGAATTTCAGGGGGTGGGGCCACCATAACAGACAGCTGCAGGACCACACAGACAGAAGGTTTGGACCAAGCAACAGAGAGCAAGATAAAAAGAAAATGAGCAATAGGGAGTCACAATACTACCATATAATTATAGCTGTAACAAGACTAAGACGAACATCAGCATCCAAAATGCTTTGTCTCTACAACAGCAGCTATTCTGTATAGGAGAAGCTGAACAGTCTCAAAATATTTAATGGGAAGGTGTGTCTTCAAAAGACGCTTAAACATGAGTACATTTGGTGCAATTTAAATAACCAAAGGAAAATCATTCCACAGCTTTCGAGCAAGAACAGAAACATATCGTCTCGGCACATCTGGCAAGAGGAGGAATGGCGAACAGACAGGCAGAGGCAGAAGGGAGACTTCTTGAAAGGATGTATGGAGAGACCAAAGACTGGAGATATGCAGGAGTAGAACCTGTCAGAGAACTATATGTCATGACAAGAGTTTTGAACTGGATCCTTGCAGTAATAGGAAACCAGTGAAGAGACCAAAAGCAGAGGAGTGGTAGGAGTGAAGTAAGGAACCAAGAACATCAATCGAGCAGCTAATACTAGACAAGCAGGAGAGGTCTGATGGCAGCTAAAGAAGGTTCCCCCAGCAGGGAGTTGCAATAGGCCAGCCGAGAGAGAGCCAGTGCCTGAACAGAGAGCTGAGTGGCATAATTATTAAGGAAGGGTTGAATGTTTTCTAAAAATTATAAAGAAAGAAATGACATGACAGGATCATTGAAGAAATATATTCTATGAATGAAAATGAGGAGTCCAGTGTCACACAGAGATTCCTGACTGTGACCAATGCCGATAGGGTAACATCAAGAGCAATGCTAAGAGATGTATCTGAGTGCATATAATCAGAAGGCAAGTACAGGATATCTGACTTTGAAACATTAATATTGAGGTGATGACATTTTATCCATAATTATCAAAGAGTTGAACACCCATCTATGTATCTGCCTTCTGAACACACATCTTCCAGTATGAGAATCAGAGAAGCACAAGACTGACTCAACAGTCCATTGTTGAATTTGATTTGTAAGTCTTTTGCTACGTACTATTATGCAGCTAAATTTGAGTGTTTCCAAAATAATAAGATAGCTTAGCAAGACTTTTGTGGCAATCACAAAATCAGAAAATGAAGGGTTAAACACTTTTGTGGAAAATCATTTACCTGCCTGTAGGCCCCTTTCCCAGACTGTAAAAAAGTGTGGGCTTTTGCAGTCTGGCTAAAGGCCCGACTCATACATGGAGAAATATGGCAGCCAAGATTGAGGAAAACTCAATAAATCTTGTTGTATACACCTGTGTGATAAATCTCTGACAGCTGCAGCTAGGTTTAAGCTTTGATTGAGATGTCTATAAAAAATGATATACTCATCTTCTTTGTTAACTCCCACTTCTATGAGTAGTGATTGTGATAATATGGGATGCTCATCTTGATGATAACTTATATTCTCAGTGTATCTCTGAAAATTACTTTCATTATGATCTCGGAGTATCTTTAAGTTGTCTGGACCAAATGTTCAGAAACATTAAATTTTTTTCTTGGTAAATTCGTGTAAGTAGAACATAATACTTAATGTTAATTAGCTGAACATAATGTTAATTAGTAGAACATAATACTTAATGTTAATTAACTTAATGGTAGAACTTTAGGAGAACTAGCATAATACTGAACTAAACTGAAGCTTTGAGACAAATCCTAAAATAGACTGCATTGCAGTTGCTTTACATATCACAATCTAGGATTCCAAGCAAATTGCTTAACCTTACCATGTTCTTCTTGTAAAAAATGATATAAAAGCAGTTGTGGTGTATTCTGATCCTGAAAGTTGCCTTAGGTAAAAGCCTCTGCCAATTATAGACTAAAAAAAAAAAATAATAATATAGCTTTCACAATTGGAGCACCGGCAAATTGAGTGATTTTCTCAGGGGTACGCAGTGAGCTGAACTTGAGGATTGAAGTAGTAGAACACAAGTGACAGCATTATGTCATTTAAAGTGCATCTTCTGACATATAAATGTTCTTTTTCAGACTAGAAAAATTGTAAGTCCCTTCTTCTTTTATAAGAAGGGCTGTATCAATTAAAATATTTGCTTTTAACGATAGATAGATAGATAGATAGATAGATAGATAGATAGATAGATAGATAGATAGATAGATAGATAGATAGATAGATAGATAGATAGATAGATAGATAGATAGATAGATAGATAGATAGATAGATGCTCAAAAATACACATATTATAACTAACCACAACCCTCCAAAACATGCGTACAAGAACTTCTGGCTTAGAAAATAAGAGAGCTGCTGCCATCTGATAACAGGCTTTTAGGTGGGAAGAAGATGTGGTTAGATCTACCCAGTTGTACCACAGGTTTACATTAAAAGGCATTTAAGCTAAAGTAGGTCCAGCTTGTTGTGTCCACAAGTGGAACATGTTTTGTCCCTTCCAAAATTTCCCTGGAGAAACTCACCAGCATTCTAGGGTCAGAATGAATCATTATGAGAGTGTTTTTCTGTTGCTATGTTAATAAACATTAACTTATCTCCCTAGGCAGTAAACCGGACGAACTTAGTTGGCATTTCGGTGTCTGGACCATAACGTGGTTGCTTTTTTATATAATTTTTCACATGGATGTCAAGTCCCACTCCTGCTTTTTACATTCTATCTGATCAATTCAGATGAAACCTGTCAAGCATTAGAATGGAGTCTAAAATAAAATGTTTAAGCAGGTTCTATGCAATACCCAAAATGCCACAGTACCTGAACTCACTATGAAATGTGACAGTTCATTCAACTTATTTAAAAGCAATCAAGCACTCCTTATTTTATGGAGACAGAGAAGATCTGAAACCTCTTCATCTTACTTTTAGCTTTGCTCTGAAACTGCAATGTGAAGCCATTTTCTTGGCTAACAACCTTCAAGATGAAGGGCGAGGTTTGGGTACAATGCCAATTTAATGTCAGGCATAGGCAAAAAAAGTCCTAGACAGACTAGACCCCTGGCAATGGAGACTGGATTTGGGAACATTTCCAATTGTGCCAACCTTGTGCCTTGGTCTGAACTAGAGTCATATTGGAAAAAGGACGATAATATATCAGTGGATTCCCTTCACTTTGTTCCACAGCTCTCTGTTGCCTCACTTTGATATCTGCATCTTCCCTTTACTAAACCTTTTATTAAAACTCTAAAATTCATTATAGGCACTTTATTCATAGGTTTACTTAGACTTTACATTACTATTCCATCATTTTTAAGGCATTAAATATTTAGTTTAAATTCCTTTTCTTTTTGTAATCTGCCACAAAGAAGAGATGATCCTAAAAATTTTTAAATATAAATTTCCAGTTGTGTTGATCTTGAGCACTGGTCTATAAAAGGACCATATTGGACGAAGGACATGAAGACTTGGTTGAATTCTATTGCCTTTGCATATTAACAATATCACTCTGACATCTCCATCATTCCCTTTAATATATTTGTTTTACATGCTAATTTATTGATTACAGGTTCACATTGTTATCAGTCTTTAATTTAATATTGTCTTTATCAGTATGCTGCTGCTGGAGTATGTGAATTTCCCCCTGGGATTAATAAAGTATCTATCTATCTGGAATTTAATAATTAGTTAAAATTTAATTAAAAACATGTTGACTAGTTTTGAATTTACCATTTCTAAATATGTCAACCTTGTGCCAAGGTCTGAACCAAACAAGAGCCAAATTGGACAAATGACAATAACACACTTTTAAAGTTTCATTAGTTTGTTCTGCAGCTCTCCATTGTCTTTGCCTATTGTTTGTATTACTATGACATCTGCATCTTCTCTAACCAAAATTTCCTTCAATTCATTTGCTCCTTAGAGTCCACAATTGATTGTTATTTTTCTCTTTTTATTTTATTACATGCAATTGTATTCTTTTTATATTTTTTGTTTTCTAGAGAAAACTGTACTATTATTTTTTTTCTGTAACTATTTACCTGCGAGGGAGGACCCAAAATTTCCCTGAATTGTTAAAAAAAATTATTATACATCTTACAGCTTTTCCATTTTAGTCACCATCAAAATACTCCCCTTGAGATGCAGTACCCTTGTCCCCGCACTTATTTCATTCCTGATAACATTTCCTGTACTCATCTTTTGTATCCATGTCTACAGCCTCCTGTGATTATTTTTTTCTGCATTTTTAACATGGTAGCAAATCGTCGTCCCTTCAGTCTCAATTTTAATTTCAGGAACAAAAAGAAATCACAGGGAGCAAGATCTTGAAGATTTGGGGGTGCAAAGGAACAACCACACTGTTTTTGCTCACAAACACTTTGACTGACAATGCGGTGTGTGCAGGTAAACTTGGACCACTACTACATTTTTTTTTCCTGATCCTTTGTCGCAATTATATACTCTCTCTCTCTCTCTCTATATATATATATATATATAAAATCCTAAGCCTAAAAGTGCAACGATTTTGTGCAATGATTTTATGTGACGTTTTTATGTCACCTTTTTGTCACACTTTAAATTGGGCTTATTTAAAAACCTACATGTACAGTGCATCCAGAAAGTATTCACAGCACATCACTTTTTCCACATTTTGTTATGTTACAGCCTTATTCCAAAATGAATTAAATTCATTTTTTTCCTCAGAATTCTACACACAACACCCCATAATGACAACGTGAAAAAAGGTTACTTGAGGTTTTTGCAAATTTATTAAAAATAAAAAAAATGAGAAATCCCATGTACATAAGTATTCACAGCCTTTGCTCAATACTTTGTTGATGCACCTTTGGCAGCAATTACAGCCTCAAGTCTTTTTGAATATGATGCCACAAGCTTGGCACACCTATCCTTGGCCAGTTTCGCCCATTCGTCTTTGCAGCACCTCTCAAGCTCCATCAGGTTGGATGGGAAGCGTCAGTGCACAGCCATTTTAAGATCTCTCCAGAGATGTTCAATCTGATTCAAGTCTGGGCTCTGGCTGGGCCACTCAAGGACATTCACAGAGTTGTCCTGAAGCCACTCCTTTGATATCTTGGCTGTGTGCTTAGGGTCGTTGTCCTGCTGAAAGATGAACCGTCGCCCCAGTCTGAGGTCAAGAGCGCTCTGGAGCAGGTTTTCATCCAGGATGTCTCTGTACATTGCTGCAGTCATCTTTCCTTTTATCCTGACTAGCCTCCCAGTTCCTGCCGCTGAAAAACATCCCCACAGCATGATGCTGCCACCACCATGCTTCACTGTAGGGATGGTGCCAGGTTTCCTCCAAAAGTGACGCCTGGCATTCACTCCAAAGAGTTCAATCTTTGTCTCATCAGACCAGAGAATTTTCCTTCTCATGGTCTATGAGTCCTTCAGGTGCCTTTTGGCAAACTCCAGGCAGGTTGCCATGTGCCTTTGCAGTGGTAGTGCTGCTGCTGCTGTTTGCAGTAAGGGGACTGTGGAAGATTGTGGGTTCGCTTCCCGGTTCCTCCCTGTGTGGAAAGCGCTTTGAGTACTGAGAAAAGCGCTATATAAATGTAATGAATTATTATTATTATTTATTATTTATTTTACTAAGGAGTGGCTTCTGTCTGGTCACTCTACCATACAGGCCTGATTGGTGGATTGCTGCAGAGATGGTTGTCATTCTGGAAGGTTCTCCTCTCTCCACAGAGTACCTCTGGAGCTTTGACAGAGTGACCATCGGGTTCTTGGTCACCTCCATGACTAAGGCCCTTCTCCCCCGATCGCTCAGTTTAGATGGCCGGCCAGCTATAGGAAGAGTCCTGGCGGTTTTGAACTTCTTCCACTTACGGATGATGGAGGCCACTGTGCTCATTGGGACCTTCAAAACAGCAGAAATTTTTCTGTAACCTTCCCCAGATTTGTGCCTCGAGACAATCCTGTCTCGGAGGTCTACAGACAATTCCTTTGACTTCATGCTTGGTTTGTGCTCTGACATGAACTGTCAACTGTGGGCCTTATATAGACAGGTGTGTGCCTTTCCAAATCATGTCCAATCAACTGAATTTACCACAGGTGGACTCCAATGAAGCTGCAGAAACATCTCAAGGATGATCAGGGGAAACAGGATGCACCTGAGCTCAATTTTGAGCTTCATGGCAAAGGCTGTGAATACTTATGTACATGTGCTTTCTCAGTTTTTTTATTTTTAATAAATTTGCAAAAATCTCAAGTAAACTTTTTTCACGTTGTCATTATGGGGTGTTGTGTGTAGAATTCTGAGGAAAAAAATGAATTTAATCCATTTTGGAATAAGGCTGTGACATAACAAAATGTGGAAAAATTGATGCGCTGTGAATACTTTCTGGATGCACTGTATATGTTTGGTATCATTCCTTTCAGGGTTTCTTGAACTTTAATGTGATGTTGTTAGATTTTCAGATTCTTATTCCGTTTTTAAATTATGAACTAAAATATCAAGAATGTCATTTGTATTTAGGAGATTTAGTTACAAAGGTCGAGTTACGATGACCCACTGCATACCACTTTAGTTTTCACTTGATTTTTCCTGTTATTTAAATGAGTAATTTTTAAAAAAAATATATCAATAAGAATGTCAGAAGTTAAAATGAATGGATCATTTATTTTGTCTCTTATAAATACTCATCGAACATAGTGGACCTCCATTTAACGGGAATACTCTAATCAGTAAGAGAGTAAATATTTTATTCTCATTTCATGATTTTTACTCTGTGAAATAATAATTAATTTTTTTTTTACATATTTATAGAATTTCGTGATTTTGGACGCAAGTGGGGCGGCATACCAGAGCTCCCCTAGTATATATACTATAGATAGATAGATAGATAGATAGATAGATAGATAGATAGATAGATAGATAGATAGATAGATAGATAGATCTTTGATGTTTAATGCTACTGCCTTTTCTTTTTGAAGATTGAAATATACTTTTTTGTTTTCCTTCTTTTTGAATAATTATTATTTATTTTGTTATCTGGAATAGTTGATTGTTCTTACTACTTGCTCTTTATTTTTCATTTCTGTTGTCTTTATAAGAAATTAATAATTACTTTAGTGATGGTTATTAGCATATTGGCTTGTTTGAAAGCCCACGTTCAACATGTGATTTGCATATACTCTCATTTGAACTTACTATTATTATTTTTGTTGTTGCTGGTTTATACCACTCAGTGCTCCTTTCACATACCATATGTTATATGGAGCAAAAATAAAGTAGCTTTTGTGCCACAACAGAGTTATTGCCCTCACCTCCAAACCCACCAAAGGGTAGTTTGTGGCAATGTTGGCTAAGCTGGCTGGGGCCCAACACAATTAGAAAGGCAAGCTGTTCAAAAGCAGGCTAGAGAGATGAATCATTTCATTGACTTAGCCATAAATCTTGGATGTAGTACACCTATGAGACTCCAGGAGGTACCATTTACTAAGACGCACTGCTAGTTTTTGCTGCACCCCTGATCCCAGACGTCACTCTACTTGGATGTTTAGGGAATTTTCCACAGGGCTGTGTCATAAAGTATTCAGATGTGAAGTAGCAGACTGCAGCTCCAGGCAAGTTAGTAATATGATGAGACATTTAAAGGCATTTTATTGAAGAAAATGAAGCAGAGTAGTGTGTTTTTCATATACTGCCTTTTAGAATGGGAGAGTCAAATTTAGAATTTGTACATTCAGTCCTATATAATGGTAGGTTAATGAAAGTTTAGTTTTTGTGAATGTTGCTGTTTATGCAGTTTCTTTCCGTTTTTTTTTTTTTGTGAATTTATATTTCATGATTGTTAAATAAATATATTTAAAATTTAAAGTTCTCTGTATCTCTATCATTTATTGTGGGGAGTCTTATAGCTTCATGACTGGCAGTGGCCAGATGTAATGTTTATGCAGCTTGAGAGACTAAAGACTCCATTCAAAGTCCTGAAGGTTTCCCTTATAATCCCCTTCAATGATATCATATCAGACTTTTAGACAGTATGAAGAAAAACAAGAAAGTCAATTTGCTGAAGTGCTTTTAATGTTGTGTGTTTCAAATTATTCCAAGGGGAAAAAAAAGTAAAAAGGTATTTTTTGTTTTAGGTCATTAGATCATTAAATGTTAACAAGTGGGTACAGGTTAGGTAACATAGCAATTCAAAGTCAGTCATGCTAATTCAGCCTAAAGCTGCAAATCCTAAAAACAAACCACAGTGTTAAAACAGAGGAAGAAACCAGACTCACAATTAGGATATGCCAAGATCATATGCCAAAGTATTAAGAGTGAGATGAATTTTATTTTAACACAGCTGTAATGGATTTTTTTTAATGTGTGATCCAGCTGTTGGAAAAACATCTCACTGGTAGCTACTTTTCCAACTTTCAGTCCAAACCTTTAATGTTCTAGATCTTTTTGCTGTTCACAGTTGTTCTTACATTTTATGTATTTTTTTGTGCTGCTGCCACCACTACCTGATCGAGGCACTGTGCAGTCACCTGTGGTGCTTGAATGAAGGTGGATAACTCGGCTGGCCCACAAGTCCCACTGCATTGAACCCTCTGGGACAGAGCCTGGAAACAATGAGGAGCGAGTTAAGAATTTTTATGTTAGGTAGAATGCCCAGGGGTGGGGGGTTCATTGGTCTTTTGGCCGTGCAGGTTTTGTTTTTTCTCCAGCTTAAATGGAGTGTTTTTGTTCTTTCTGTATTCCAGCCCAGGTGACCTTATCATCAGGCTCATCTTAAGACACTTAGAATATGATACCATATACAGTATAACTCTACTATAACTCTATATAACTGTTTCTACTAATTATATATCTATTTTATCTAAGACCCTTTTTGTTAGTTATTTATTATTATTCGTACCTAATTCAATTTGGTTTTCTTTTCTTGCAAATGTTTCTTTGGCATTTTATAAACTACTTTGAGCTATGTCTTGTACATGAAAATGTGCTGAAGAAATACATGCTGTTACTTTTAGATTTTCTTAACTTGCCTCTAAAGCAGCGGTTCCCGACCAACCCCTAGAAAATGTTTGATTTATGTCCACACCACAATGTTCTAATTTTTGAGCCACAAATTGAACTACATACTACATTGCAAATGAAAAAAACTGAAATAAAACTAAATAAATTTTTACCTCAGTGAGTGAAATTGAAATATGAATTGAGCAGTTCACCTTTATAAGTCTCAATAATCTTGTAAATATGTCTCCCTGAAGCTTAGACACTTGGTTGGGGTATCCGCAAAGTATCAAGCTCTGCGAACAAATGACACATGATCAATGATCGAGGGGTTATAGGGACTGGAGACCAGCGTGAAGCAATGGGTGCTGGTGCACCACTAAGCAGTGAAACACAGTCGACAAGCTTTGTCCCTCAATAACACTTGCACTGCAGTTCAAAAACAGATGTGCCACAGGAGAGACGGGCTTAGTGTAAGTAGAAGGCGTTGCATCCAATTCAGTTCCCCTTGTACCTGGCAATCAGACCTCGAAATCAGTGAAGTTTCACAATCAGGGCTTGCACGGAAATCAATACCAGACCTCGACATTCTCTATTGATCATTGCAAGGTTTAAAGTCCATTCTCTTACACAAAGCTATTCACCTTTACAAAAGCTACGCCCACAGCAGGGAACCAGTGAGAACGTGCATTTCTGTGGCCTATTCACAGGTGACAATTGCGCATACAATTCTCAGTTCTTTTCATATCATAGAACAGGAGCATTAAGAAATAAATAACCTACAAAAGGCACTGATCGCACCATGATAAAGTTAGACAACATACCATGATCACTTCCTCTTTGTCGCACCCCCTGAAATGCCTTCTTGTACCACCTGGTGTGTATGCCCCCCAGATTGGGAACCACTGCTCTAAAGTTTTGTCCCAAACATTCAGAGTTCCATTGCTTTCATGTAATCTCAGACTAATCTATATATGTATACAGGGTTGGGCAAAGGTACGTTTAGAGCTGAGAGTACATGAAATACAGTTTACTCTTGTAACATTATATATTTATTAATGATTGTACTATTTATTTGTATTATTCGCCATCTTCTTATTATTATTAAAGTGTGGTTAAGAGGAGTAATCAAGTCCCAGTTGCGCCCAGTCTGCCGCTCATGTTGTGAAGAGGGGGGCTGAACGCACCCCAAGGAGACACAGTCGCTCCTCCGAAACCCCCTCTTAAACGGTGATACAATAGGAAACAAAATACAGGTTTTTTTACCTCCATTTTGCTCGATCAGCTGCTGGCTTGCTGCTGGTGCTGTGCCGGATGATCTGCATTTCGCGCGGCACTTCAAACATTTAAAAGCCTGTACAGCAGCTGTCCTACTCTTTGTCTTTTATTTCTGGCCCCAGGCATGGTTAAATCTCTTGCCACTCTTGGTTAAGTCTCGTTTTACGGGATGTGAGTTCTTGATATTTTTTAGTTTATAATTTAAAAACAGAATAAGAATCTGAAAATCTAACAACATCACATTAAAGTTCGATAAATTCTGAAAAAAATAATACCAAACAAATATATGTAGGTTTTAAAATAAGCCTGATTCAAAGAGTGACAAAAAACATCACATAAAAACGTCACATAAAACCATTGCATAAAATCGTTGCACTTTTAGGCTTAGGATTTTATATATATAGAGTAGATATCAAGTCAAGTTAAACAAACATCTGTTTCAGAAAAACAAAGTGAAATACTCATAACAGATATTCTTAAATGAAAGAGAGAATGTCAACAAATTAGAGACAGCTTAACAAAGCAAAAATCTAATTGTGGCCTTACTCCTTTATTAACCATGTTTCATCAAATTTTCAGACCAGCAGGTAGCTTTGTTTTCCCACAGTAAAACTGAACAAAAGACAGAGTGAGAAACACCAAATGCCAAATTAAAGTATCTTAATTGATGGAACTTGCAGGTTAAAATGTCTACTAATGGTTGTAAGTCACAGGTTAAAAAGCAGAGTGTGCACAGAGTACAAAAATAAAAAAACGGGCTCTCTAATAATCAGCAAAAATATAGCAAATGAAAATCATAAAGGGAAACTCCGTTCAGTTATATTATCTTGCTTATCCATTACAGGGTTATCCACAGGCAGAACTTTTCAAATGGATGAGATGTTATAATAAGGAAACCGATGAATACAAAAAAAAGGAAAATTTGTAATTTGTTCAGTTTCTCATTTCATAAGTACTCCCACGGTGTACTTTATGCATTGGTGTTAACGATGGTGAACGTTCTCCTCAGTCTGTCCGTGAAGCAGGACAGTGACAGCAGTCTGTCGCTGAAGCTGCTCTTCTGTCTGGAGATGATACTGTTCAGTGGATGCAGTGGATTCTCCATTATTGACAGGAGCCTCCTGAGCACCCATCGCTCTGCCACGGATGTCAAACTGTCCAGCGCCGTGCCTACAATAGAGTCTGCTTTCCTCACCAGTTTGTCCAGGCGTGAGGTGTCCCTCTTCTTTATGCTGCCTCCCCAGCACACCACCGCGTAGAAGAGGGCGCTCGCCATAACTGTCTGATAGAGCATCTGCAGCATCTTATTGCAGATGTTGAAGGACGCCAGTCTTCTAAGGAAGTATAGTCGGCTCTGTCCTCTCTTGCACAGATAATTAGTATTGGCAGTCCAGTCCAATTTATCAACCAGCTGCACTCCCAGGAATTTATAGGTTTGCACCCTCTGCATATAGTCACCTCTGATGATCACGGGGTCCATGAGGGGCCTGGGTAGGTGTAGGTGGTTTGAGTTGCACCATTTAACAAAGTCCTTGATTAGGTCCCTATACTCCTCCTCCTGCACACTCCTGATGCAGCCCACAATAGCAGTGTCGTCAGCGAAGTTTTACATATGGCAGGACTCCGAGTTGTATTGGAAGTCCGATGTATGAACAGGCTGAACAGGACTGGAGAAAGTACAGTCCCCTGCGGCGCTCCTGTGCTGCTGACCACAATGTCAGACCTGCAGTTCCCAAGATGCACATACTGAGGTCTGTCTGTAAGATAGTCCACGATCCATGCCACCAGGTATGAATCTACTCCCATCTCTGTCAGCTTGTCCATAAGAAGCAGAGGTTGGATGGTGTTGAAGGCGCTAGAGAAATCCAGAAACATAATTCTTACAGCACCACTGTCTCTGTCCAAGTGGGAGAGGGATTGGTGTAGCATATAGATGATGGCATTCTCCGCTCCCACCTTCTCCTGGTATGCGAACTGCAGAGTGTCGAGGACATGGCGGACCTGTGGCCTCAGGTGGTGAAGCAGCAGCTGATCCATGGTCTTCATCACATGTGACGTCAGAGCGATAGACCGGAAGTCATTCAGCTCACTAGGACGTGATACCTTTTGGACTGGGGTGATGCAAGATGTTTTCCAAAACCTTGGGACTCTCCCCTGTTCCAGGCTCAGGTTGAAGATGCGCTGTAGAGGACTCCCCAGCTCCAACGCACAGGCCTTCAGCAGTCATGGAGATACTCCATCTGGACCCACTGCTTTGCTGGCACGAAGTCTCCTCAGCTCTCTGCTTACCTGGGCTGCTGTAATTGTGTGTGGGGGGAAACTCTCTCCTATGCTGGTATCAGCATAAGGATGGGTGGAGGGTGCAGTACTCTGAGGTGAGAGTGGGTTAGGGTGGTCAAACCTGTTAAAGAAGTTGTTCATCAGGTTTGCTCTCTCCATATCTCTCTCGATGGTGGCACCTCGCTTCGAGCTGCAGCCAGTGATGATCTTCATCCCATTTCACACTTCCTTCATGCTGGTATTCTGTAACTTCTGCTCCAGCTTTCTCCTGTACTGCTCCTTCGCCACCCTGAGCTGGACTCTGAGTTCCTTCTGCACGCGCTTGAGCTCATGCTGATCACCACCTTTAAAAGCCTTTTTCTTCTGGTTCAAAAGGCCTTTGATTTCACTTGTAATCCATGGATTGCTGTTAGCATAGTAGTGTACTGTTCTTACTGGAACTACAATGTCCATACAGAAGTTGATGTAGTCAGTAGTGCAGTCAACAACCTCCTCAATGTTCTCACTATATGATCCCTGCAGGATATCCCAGTCCGTAGTTCCAAAGCAGTCTCTCAGAACCTGCTCTGCCTCAGGGGACCACTTCCTGAATGAGCGTGTGGTTGTAGGTAGCTCCCTCACTCTTGGTTTGTAGTGAGGCTGAAGCAGAATCAGGTTATGATCTGTTTTCCCAAGCGCAGGCAGGGTGGCGCTGTATGCGTCTTTAACGTATGCATACAGTAGATCAATAGCCCTATTTCCCCGGGTGTTACAATCCACATACTGAGAGAAGGCAGGTAATGTTTTGTCATTTGTATGACATAATCTAGGACTATCTGAAAATAAACCTGATCCACTTCTCCAGTGCTCATTCGTCACATGTCACACTTTCATCCACTATGGGCAAAAACTTTTGAACAAGAAAAAAACATACAGAAGCATGGTGATAATGTGTAAACTCCACACAGACAGCAGTTGAGATGGTTCCCGAATATGTAAGGCAACATCTCTGCCCACTTTGTATCTCTTCGGCCTGTAACGTTATACTGTAGTCATGTCATTTTCTAACCTGATTAATCCAGAACAGGTCCATGGGAGGTGCTGGAGACTATCTCAGCTAGCACAGGGTGCAAGGCAGGAAACAAACATTATAGTGCCTGAATTAAAATACAAATTTTATCTATCTATTTCATATCCTACTTATTAGAGAACAGGGTTATTAGGAAACATGGACAGAAAGGTTTTAGGACATACTAATGTCCAAAGCCCAGTCTCACTTTCAGTTAACCTATTTGGAATAACCAGTCATACAATGCTTTGAGATGAGAGAAGAAAGCCGAATACCCCCAAAAATCTTAACAAGGTCATAGCAGAAATGCGTAAACTGTATAACTGCTTATATACAGTAAAACCTTGATTATCCATCACTCGATTAACTGTCAGTTTCCATTAACCATCTGGATAAAAAAAAAATCATTTTGCACACCAGTGCCTACCTATTACAGTACTACTACTGTCATGTGATACATTATGAGCTCTGCACATTGGAACAGGTCTTCCTTCTGCTAGCGCGTAGTGTTCATCCCCAGCACCACATGTCATGTCGATTTTGAAATCATAGTGTCAGTTATGTACCTTCAGTTTTAATACTATTTCATAGCTTTTCTCTTTTGTTATAATTAAGCTACTGTTATGGCCGATAACATATGCATGTGGTGTTGGAATTGTCACAAAAAACTGAAATTATTAAATGTTTACAAAATGGCGAAAGTGCTCAAATATTAATTCAATTTATGGTCTAAAACTATTGATGGTAATGTTATTCTGTCTTAATGTTAATGTTCTTCTGTATTGTAATTTTCTTTTTAAATTCTGTTACGTTTTATTAATACAGTATATTGTGACATGCAGGCAGCTTGTGATGCACTGTGAGGGAGCAGAAAGGATGGAATGAATGCTGTGTAAATGATGGGACTGGGTGAAGGGCTTCTGTTCAGTAAGGGGCGGACATGCCTCTTAGGAGATGAGTGACAGGAGAATATAGGAGAAAAAGGAAGGTGCGGCGGATCAAAGTTTTGAGTAGGGAGTCAGGAGGCAATAAGCAGATGTGTTTGCAATGCAGAGAAAGACAGAATGTAAGTGGCAGGAGATAAACTGATTGGTAGGGAAAGCTTTCTTTTATTGTTTTGGAGGTGTATTCTGTAACCCAGATAACAGAGTATAAGACAGGTGTGAACGTTAGGGGTCGCTGTTGCCCCTTTAAACCCAACAGACAGACGCTCAGGACACAGGGTAAAAGCAATGAGAAGTATTTGTATTCTTTTCTTCTCTAAACAGTGCTCCCTAAGCACCTCAGCTACAATAAAAGGCAATTCAACAATAATAATCACATTTCTCTCTCCTCCACATCTTCTAGCAAGTGTTGTCTGCCTAATCCCGACTCTGGCTTGCTTGCTGGGTCTTCAGCAGTCCTTTGCATAGTTTTTGACACGGAAGTGCTTTTGTCCTTCCATCCACATAACTTGCTAGCACTACTGGGTCAGATGGGGAACTTGCTTTTTTTTTCTTCAGTGTGGGAGTACTTTCGGGCTATGAATAAGGCATGACTCCTCTGGTCCTCTTGCAGAGTCCCCTGGCAGCACCCACAGTACTTAGTAGGGCTGCGTTGTCGGACTCCATGTCCCATAGTGTCCTGGGGGAATCTGGGTCACCGCTGTAGTCCAGGGAAGCTGCCATCTAGTGCTTTGGGGGAGGCAGTGTTCACAAGTAGCTTCCTTCCCCCATCCCTTTATTCTTTGGGTGTCCTGGCTGGGTTGAGATGCCGGTCGTCCATCACACAGTATGTTACAGAATGAAGACCCCAAGTTAAACATAGAAAACTCCAGTACCTCTGACTTGTGTTTACTTATTATGCTGGTCACAATATTATATGAATTATTTCATTTTGTTAATACAATATTATATTTTGTTTGTATACTTTTGTTTTGTAAAACTAATTTACTGTATATCATTTTTACAGTAGCTGTTCTGCTGTCCATCTTTTCTCTTATCCACCATGGCTTCTGTCCTGACCACTTACATATATATATATATATATATATAATGCTGTCTGTCACACAAAACCCAGTGGGCCTTGAACCTTAATCTTGGCCTTAATCATGAGCTTATTACGTGATATGGGTAGGTGTGTGCTACCACTGTCACGTATTTAGGCTTCAGGTCCTTTTCACGGCAAGAGCAGCTGTACGTTATGTTTGACAGGAAAACAGCAGCAGCACTGGCAGTAACATCTGCTGACAGCAAATCTCTTTCCACAGGTTCACTGATAGTTTTCCTCCCAAACACAAGTCATGCCTTCCGAGTACTAAAGAAAATCATACACAACCAAATAATTGCAAGGGTGGGCTGCCACTTCCACATAATTAGGCTTCAGGTTCTTCTTTCAACAAGCTGGTGCCATCACACTGCATGACTGACAGAAAAAGAACCACAGCGACATCCTAGAGAGAGTCATACCCATGAAAGAAGTGGTGGCACTCTCATCAGATTGACATGGGGGGCTGTGTTTCTTAAGAAGCATGTGCACCACCATTCTTCCAGGACTGGAGGTCCAAGTGTGTCCTAGTATATACTCTATAATGACCAGTCCAAAAACTGAACCCTGGCCACTGGAACTATGAGGTACAAGCCACCATAGTCTACACTGCAGTATTTGAGTATCTACCGCAAATAAAGTATTTAAAGTATTTTTAATTTTCTACTAAATGTTTTTTTTAATGAAAACCAGATAATCTGTAAAAAAGGAAACACAATACTGTTATTAAGTCAAGATGAAATATGTAAAAAAATTGGTCCTCAAATAAGGAAATGTGTGAAGTTGCTTATTTATCTGTTCACCTTTTCATCTTTTCTTATAATCTGCTTTTCCATTCAGAGTTGCAGAGGGCTATCTTGCATGATTTTCAAATCTTCTTGTTATTCCCCTGTTATATGGATCTTCTCAAAGAATTAACAACCTTGCTCAAATCATCTGAGGGTCCTACTCTTATTGTTTTTATCAATTCCCTAAACACTAAGCAGGGCCACATACTTTAAATTAGCTGTCCCTGAGTGGCCTTCTATTGCTCTAATTGCCTTTGTGCCCAGCTTTAATTTGCAGTGTTGCGTGATGAAAAACCTTACCTTGCTGAAAAGCTTGTAAGATTGATTTGTGCTGAATTGGCTTGTTGCATTGAAAAGCCTATTTTGTAATTAAATAGGGTACTTTGCTGCCATCTTTTAGATCAATGTGCCAAGTCTAAAATGCTACATTTGCCTGAAAGAGCACAAGTGAAATATACAAAAAAAAGTAAATAATACTAAAAATTAAAGTAGGTTTAAACAGCAAATTATAAACATGAATACAAGTATAAGTAATATGCTGATCACTCTAAATTTCACCTGATATATTTCATAATAAATAATGCAAGTTTCCAAAGTTAACAAGCCCGAACCTTAAATATAACTAAATCGGATCATTCAGATAAAAGTGGATGTGAATTAACCTTCTGGTTTTACTTTCTGCTTTATATAGATTCCATCCATCCATCCATCCATTATCCATCCATCCATCCATTTTCCAACCCGCTGAATCCGAACACAGGGTCACGGGGGTCTGCTGGAGCCAATCCCAGCCAACACAGGGCACAAGGCAGGGAACCAATCCAGGGCAGGGTGCCAACCCACCGCAGCCATCCATTATCCAACCCGCTATATCCTAACTACAGGGTCACGGGGGTCTGCTGGAGTTAATCCCAGCCAACACAGGGTGCAAGGCAGGAAACAAACCCCGGGCAGGGCACCAGCCCACCACAGGGCACACACACACACACACCCACACACCAAGCACACACTAGGGACAATTTAGAATCGCCAATGCACCTAACCTGCATGTCTTTGGACTGTGGGAGGAAACCGGAGTGCCCGGAGGAAACCCACGCAGACATGGGGAGAACATGCAAACTCCATGCAGGGAGGACCCGGGAAGTGAACCCAGGTCTCCTAACTGCGAGGCAGCTGTGCTACCGCTGCGCCACCATATAGATTTCAAAGCATACTATTTAACTTGCTACATTATTTTTATTAATTGTGTTCTGTTATAATTTTTTGATTCCAAAGAAAAAAGAAAAAAGTAGAATTTATCTCAGACCTGTCCATTTATTTTCAAAGAAAGCCGGGATTGTGTCAATGCAGCACACACCCACACTGACTCATAGTGGGCCAAATTACAATCGCCTATTAACCTAATGTGCTGTTTCCTCTCTTTAGGACCCTTTTCTATGCACCTGAAGACCCCAAACCATTTGTATATAAACATACCAGCCTGTCACAGAGATGCAGATGTAAATTGCAGTTCCAATTGAGTGAATCGGCCTTGACTACACTGATAACTTCACTTTTTCATTTAATCTTCTGAGTACAAATCAAACAGAAGACTGGGTTCAAACTTTTATGTATTCATAACATTATAAAGGTTTCAATTCTAACCATGCCTAGATAAAAAGCAACATGAGACGGGCATGGCAAACACTGCATACAACTTGGATGGATAGCAGCTCTTCTTCCTGGAAGGTAAGTTACAGAAAATGCCAAGATCTCAGGTAGCTCTTTTAATCTCATATTGACAGGTCTTTGATCTGGCATGGCCTTTGCATGGACTCGATGGAAGGAGAGAGAGACCCTGAGATACTGGTGGACCCTATATTTATTTTAGTCTTATACTTCCTTACTATAATAAGGCAAAACTCTGGATTTACCAGTCCATCTACATCTCTACCCTCACCTAAGGTTGTGAGCTTTGAGTAATGATCAAAAGAATGAGATTGCAAATACAAGTGGTTGAAATGAGCTTTCTCTGCAGAGTGGCTGAGCTCTCCCTTAAAGACAGAGTGAGAAGCACAGCCATCCAGGAAGAGGCTCATGGTATAGCAGATGGCCCTCTGCATCAAGAGGAACCTATCGAGGTGGATCGGGCATCTGATCCAGATGCCTCCTGGATGGCTCCCTGTGGACGTTTCACAGGCATGACCAGATGAGAGAAGAAACTGGGGAAGACCCAGGGGGATTAAATCATCGAGACAGTCTGGGTACACCTTGGGATCCCACAGTATGAGTTGGCAAGTGTGGCTGGGAAAAGGAATGTATGGACCTCACAGCTAAGACTGTTCCCCCTGTAATCTGGTTTCGGAGTGGTGAAAAATCCATCCATCCATTATCCAACCCGCTATATCCTAACTACAGGGTCACGGGAGCCAATCCCTGCCAACACAGGGTGCAAGGCAGGAAACAAACCCTGGGCAGGGCACCAGCACCAAGCAGGCACAATTAGATTTGCCAATACACCTAACCTGCATGTCTTTGGACTGTGGGAGGAAACCCACACAGATAGGGGGAGAACATGCAAACTCCATACAGTGAAGACCCGGGAAGCGAACCTGGGTCTCCTAACTGCGAGGCAGCAGCGCTACCCACTGTGCCACCGTGCCGCCCTTATCACAGTAATGATGTATGAAAATACTAAACAGCACTCCAAACACTTGCTTACAGTCTGACAGTCTGTTCCTATATCATGCGTATATTCTGTGTGGAAGAAAACTGGAGAGAAAAATGCACACAGGTGTTAATAGAAGTTCAGACCAGAACATCCTAAAGGAATTCATTTAATTGCACATTTTCCCTATTTGCTTTTGCATTAATGGTTCACAGGTAGCCAGCGCTATCCAGAATGATCAGGGACAAGGCGGAATCCATGCCTGGATGATATGTCTTTTTCAGTGAACTAAACGCATACACCCACACGTATTGCCCGAATATAATCCCTAATTAACTTAACAAACTTGTCTTTGAAATGCTAAAGAGAACCAGAATGCCAATTGAATGACAGAATGAAAATATTGGAAATGAAACCCTGGAGGTACAGAATATATACTGTAGAAGACAGCGGCACTCACCATTACACCACCATTCTACTTTTCATAAAAGTGCTCATGATGTGGCACACTTATTCTTCAAGATTTGTTAGGAAAGTTTTCATGATGACATCTCAATAGAGTGCACTGTACAAATGTTTGAAATTGAGAACTATCCTATGACACTTCAAGTACGGATTAGTTTCCTTTTTCAAATTTGCCCTGAGTGACGTCACTTCAGCTTGTATATTTTGTATTACTTTCCTTTTTCAATTGACCGATGGCTCCTCCTAAGTCCACACATTACAGTAGTTTGTACTTGATGCTGCCCATAGAAGCTGCGGCAGCGACTTCTACAAACCTCTGTCACACCAGCCTGTTTCTCCTTCAGGCTGAAATTACATGTATAAATTGCATGACCTTCATGACATTTAAAGCAAAAATGCATGCAACATAATTCACCTAAAATGAATGGAAGAGGAATCAAACTACCTAAGCATGAATCTATATCTCATTACGCATGTGGTGAATAAAAATGTACTGAAAACAACCTCATTGCTGCATTATCTACACATTATAATCGTTCAGTATTTTTCTAACTCTATAATTTACTAATTTATAATCTACTATCCATCATGGTCAGTGGTTGACCAACATTTTTGGGGCCTTCAAGCTTGAACTGTTAAAGAAGCCCCTTCACAACCAGCAACAATCTCTGGGTAACTAGTTATCATCTTCATTGTGGTTGTTCTACGACAGATCAACACATTTCTTTTTTAAATTTAACCACTGCATGTAGAGTTTTTGTGGGCGGCACGGTGGCCTCGCAGTTGGGAGACCTGGGGACCTGGGTTCGCTTCCCGGGCCCTCCCTGCGTGGAGTTTGCATGTTCTCCCCGTGTCTGCGTGGGTTTCCTCCGGGCGCTCCGGTTTCCTCCCACAGTCCAAAGACATGCTGATTAGGTGGATTGGCGATTCTAAATTGGCCCTAGTGTATGCTTGGTATGTTTGTGTGTGTCCTGTGGTGGGTTAGCACCCTGCCCGGGATTGTTTCCTGCCTTGTGCCCTGTGTTGGCTGGGATTGGCTCCAGCAGACCCCCGTGACCCTGTGTTCGGATTCAGCGGGTTGGAAAATGGATGGATGTAGAGTTTTTTTTTTTTAAACTTTTTTATACTGTAGACATCCACAGTTTTTAAGCAATATGGACTAAAGTCGCTTCTGGGGCCCCTCTATGTTTAGGGGTCCTGAAGCTTAATCTTCATTAGTTTCATCGTAGATCCACCTCTGATCATGGTCCATGTCAGTCAACGATTTTAGCTTGAGACATCAACATAGATTTTACCTCAATTGGGTAATTCTTTGAAAAATTTTACACTAAAGAAATATAAACTATAATTAGCCACACACCCACCACAACAAAAACTAGCAATAACACATCATTCCCTGTAAATTTTACATCACTTGAGTTAGAATATACTGTTTATGAAAGCTATTTTAGCTGCCACAAGCCCTTTTGAGTTCTGTGTTTAGTCACAAATTATTGTAAAGTGCTGTTAAAAACATATTACATTAGCCACACTACCTGTTGAAGACAGGTAATAGCAAATATTTTTAAATTACTCTATCTCTTACCATATGTGCACATTCAGCTACTTTCCTCAGTATTCGCACATGTGTGAATGTTTCTTCACCGGCGCTTTCTCTCTCAAGCCTGTTCCTGTAAAGCCTGCTTCACAGACTCTGTCATTATATTTGAATAATGACCCCCTGTCTGATTTTATACTTGGTAACTCTCTGCGTGCCTTCATGCCGTTTTCTCCTCTTTGTGTGTCTCACACTCACACTTCCTCTTTGGATCGCATCACCAAAGACAAAACTAACCAATCACACCAAAGACAAACTGACCAATCAGATTGCTCAGACCGACTGGAAAAAATAGACTTTACGGTTTTAATATATAGTAGATGTACCCTACTAATTCCATTCTGTCATCATTGTTATTTTTAATATGACTCAAATTTACAAAAACATCATGTAAAACAAAGTGTGATAACTGACACTTTGATGAGGGAACTAAACAACAATTTAAATTGCTCCAGCGTTTTGCTTTGAATACTTATATTTGCTCCTTTAGTGCTTTACTTCCATTCTGTGCCATGAAAGTTTTGGAAAAGAATTTTATTTTAGCAAAGCTACAGTGTTTAAAAACAGCTGCAGGGAGAAAGTGCACCCACCAAAGTATGTATATGTACAAAATTTTAATAATAAATAAGTTTCTTAAAGTTTCAAAAATTCTATTTCTAGATCACCCCACCACTTAGCCCAGCTCTGAGATATCTGCAATGTCTCATGGCTCAGGCAAAACACTGACAGGTCCAGAATAATGCCCACATATTTTATTTATGTACTCCTGAGTGAATATAAGGCTTCTACTGTAAGGTTCAAATACATCTAAATAGAAAACAAACTGTACAATACAGTATTAAAAATACAAATCTAGAAGATGTATGATAAATTGCATCAATATTCTACACACAATATGAAGGTAATTGGTTTACCGGTAGGTGACAAAGAGTATAGATAAAAGGAGAATGCTCCATATGGAGTGAAGTCCCTCAGGGGTCTGTCCTTGGACCCTTATATTAATGACATTGATTCGGGTATAGTTAGTCAACTTGTGAAACTTGCAGATACTAAGGAGGCAGCAAAAACTACTCAGAAAGACCTGAATAAGCTTCAGAACTGGATAAACACTTTGAAAATGCAGTTTAATTTTGAAAAGTGCAAATGTGGGCAAAAGGAATTTTAATTATAAATACAATAGGAAGTAACCCCTGGGTAGGATTTAGGGGTATATGTTGATACATTTTCATCATCTAAACAATATGAAGAAGCAGTTATAAAGGCAACTAAAATGTCAGGTTATATCATAAAAACTGTTGAATATAAATCAAGAGATGTTAAATTCAGACTATATAATACACTAGTAAGACCACATCTGGTGTATTGTGTGCAGTTCTGGTTACCATACTACATAGTGGCACTTGAAACTGTGCAGAGGAGAGAAATCAATAGCATGCCAGGACTTAAGGACATGTTGTTCTCTGACAGACTCAGAGAATGAAACCTGTTTAGTCTCGAGGCAGAGGAGACTGTGTTGGGACCTCATCCAGGTCTTCAAAATCCTCACAGGCATTAATAAATTAGATCCAGAAGAATTCTTTCAGCTTAAGGATGAATCATGTACTAGAGGACATCAGTGGAAATTAAGGGAAAGTGCATTTAAGACTGAAGCCAGAAAGCACTTCGTTACGCAAACAGTTGTGAGAATCTGACACAAACTACTGAGATATGGAGTGGAGGCAGAAACCTTAACAACCTTAAAGGAGGATCTGGATAAGAAATTGGGAAAGCTTAGCTATTAGCTAAACAAACGGGCCTGATGGACTGAATGGTTGCTTCTCGCTTGTCATATTTCTCAAGTTCTTATGTAATTTCCCTGATCTAATTTTAGATCAAACATAGCTGCATTTCTTTATGACATGATATGTGGGAAACATTGTCTGCGCTGAAGAAATCTTCCTCTTGAACCAACAGAAGTGATTGGACATAACAGATATGAAGGTATGAATGGCACTCACATCAGGACTTTTAAAGTATGCAGAACAAATGTCTTCTGTACATTTGTATGCAGAAATTGTCTAATATTTATTAAGATATAACTTTTTGAATTGCTTTCACCTCGTGCACACCTTGTCTCTATTAAAAACCATTCTACCTTTTGTTGTGAGGTTTATATAAAAGGCTACAAGTATCTTAGCGAGTTTTTAATGCTATTGAAATTAGGTGGAGCAATTATAACAGACACAGTGGAGTTCAAAACAATTCCAATAATTGCGTAAATATGTTTTTGCGAGACTGCCAGAATTCATTTCTATTTAATTTATAGCTTTCCTTAAACACCTGCTGTTTTGACAACTCATCTGTAAATAAAAACATAGAGAAAAATGACTGTAGCAGAGTGAAAGTAGAGTTGGGCAAGACAGATGTACAGGGTTAGTGAAGGACTGTGTTAGCTTGTGCATCTGCAAAAGGAAAAAAATACAGTGTCTATAAAGGTTTTTACATTTTATTAATATATAAAATTGAATCACATTGGGTTTAATTTGGCTTTTTTGATACTGATTAATACTGAGGTCGTAGAGCTTTAAGACTAGATTTCCAAGAGCACAACTGCCTTCTTAGTTCTTAAATCGAAGACGTTTGGAACAACCACAACTCTTCCTAGACATGACCACCCGGCCAATTATGAAAGCAGGATCATGGTAAGATTGGTGACCAGTGCTCATTCTTGCTGAGCTCCATAGAACTTATGTGAAGATGGGAGAAAGACAACCATCCCTGCTACACTCTACTGATCTGGACTTCATGACAGAGTAGCCAGAGTGAAACCTCTCCTTAGTAATA
Source organism: Erpetoichthys calabaricus (assembly GCF_900747795.2). Classification (NCBI taxonomy): domain Eukaryota; kingdom Metazoa; phylum Chordata; class Cladistia; order Polypteriformes; family Polypteridae; genus Erpetoichthys; species Erpetoichthys calabaricus. The sequence continues at coordinate 26,283,933 of NC_041402.2, forward strand.
GATACATGAAAACCCACTTGCTGGCAAAAATGCACCTAAAGGACTCCCAGACTGTGAGAAACAACTCACACATGAATGTCATGAGAGGACTCAGTTTTCGTGGACGGCTTGCTCTAGGCAGATTTACAGCTGTGTCATACTCTTTCCACTTCTTAATGATTTATTGAACTGGAGTCCAAGGGATATTCACTGACTTACATGTTTTTTTTGCCTCCATCCTTGAAACAAGCTTTTCATTCACCTTCTCATGGTGTTGTTTGGTGTATTCTTTTGTCTTTATTGCTTAGGTTAGGCCACCATACTGACTCACCACAAATTGGGCCTTCCACATACAGGGACATTTATACTACAATCAACTCAAACCCCAGATAGTTGATCTTCATTGAACTCATTCTGTGACTTCTAAAACCAATTGGCTGTATGATGGGTTACACTGCAAAAAATGAAATCTAAACAAGTGAAAAGTATTTATATCATAATGTTAAATCTTGTCAGCCAAGACAGTCCTACAACATCCAGAGCCTTGAGGAACTCCGGGCGTATCTCATCCACCCCCGGGGCCCTACCACCAAGGAGTTTTTTGACCACTTCGGTGACCTCAGTTCCAGAGATGGGGGAGCCCACCTCTGAGTCCCCAGGCTCAACATCGCATGGACATCAGGGACAGTGCCTCTGGATTGGCAGACCGGGGTGGTGGTCCCCCTCTTTAAGAAGGGGGATCGGAGGGTGTGTTCCAACTACAGAGGGATCACACTCCTCAGCCTCCCTGGAAAAGTCTATTCAGGGGTCCTGGAGAGGAGGGTCCGTCGGATAGTCGAGCCTCGGATTCAGGAGGAACAGTGTGGTTTTCGTCCTGGTCGCGGAACAGTGGACCAGCTCTATACCCTTAGCAGGGTCCTGGAGGGTGCATGGGAGTTTGCCCAACCAGTCTACATGTGTTTTGTGGACTTAGAAAAGGCATTCGACCGTGTCCCTCGGGGAATCCTGTGGGGGGTACTCCGAGAGTATGGGGTACCGGCCCCCCTGATAAGGGTTGTTCAGTCCCTGTACGATCGGTGCCAGAGCTTGGTCCGCATTGCCGGCAGTAAGTCGAACCCGTTTCCAGTGAGAGTTGGACTCCGCCAGGGCTGCCCTTTGTCACCGATTCTGTTCATATCTTTTATGGACAGAATTTCTAGGCGCAGCCAGGGTGTTGAGAGGGTCCAGTTTGGTGGGCTCAGGATTGGGTCACTGCTTTTTGCAGATGATGTTGTCCTGTTTGCTTCATCAGGCCGTGATCTTCAGCTCTCTCTGGATCGGTTCGCAGCCGAGTGTGAAGCGGCTGGGATGAGAATCAGCACCTCCAAATCCGAGACCATGGTCCTCAGCCGGAAAAGGGTGGAGTGCCCTCTCAGGGTTGGTAGCGAGATCCTGCCCCAAGTGGAGGAGTTCAAGTATCTCGGGGTCTTGTTCATGAGTGAGGGAAGAATGGAGCGTGAGATCGACAGGCGGATCGGTGCGGCATCCGCAGTAATGCGGGCATTGCATCGGTCTGTCGTGGTGAAAAAGGAGCTGAGCCGCAAGGCGAAGCTCTCAATTTACCAGTCGATCTATGTTCCTACCCTCACCTATGGTCATGAGCTATGGGTAGTGACCGAAAGAACGAGATCGCGAATACAAGCGGCTGAAATGAGTTTCCTCCGCAGGGTGTCTGGGCTTTCCCTTAAAGATAGGGTGAGAAGGTCAGTCATCCGGGAGGGGCTCAGAGTAGAGCCGCTGCTCCTCCGCATCGAGAGGAGTCAGATGAGGTGGCTCGGGCATCTGATCAGGATGCCTCCTGGACGCCTCCCTGGTGAGGTGTTCCGGGCACGTCCAACCGGGAGGAGGCCCCGGGGAAGACCCAGGACACGCTGGAGGGACTATGTCTCTCGACTGGCCTGGGAACGCCTTGGGATTCTCCCGGAAGAGCTAGAAGAAGTGGCCGGGGAGAGGGAAGTCTGGGCATCTCTGCTCAAGCTGCTGCCCCCGCGACCCGACCTCGGATAAGCGGGAGACAATGGATGGATGGATGGATGTTAAATCTTGTTTTCCTTATTGTAAGAATTACAGTGATCCCTCGATATATCGCGCTTCGCCTTTCGCGGCTTCACTCTATCGCGGATTTTATATGTAAGCATATTTAAATATATATCGCGGATTTTTTGCTGGTTCGCGGATTTCTGCGGACAATGGGTCTTTTAATTTCTGGTACATGCTTCCTCAGTTGGTTTGCCCAGTTGATTTCATACAAGGGATGCTATTGGCAGATGGCTGAGAAGCTACCCAACTTACTTTCTCTCTCTCTTGCGCTGACTTTCTCTGATCCTGACGTAGGGGGATTGAGCAGGGGGGCTGTTCGCACACCTAGACGATACGGACGCTCGTCTAAAAATGCTGAAAGATTATCTTCACGTTGCTATCTTTTGTGCAGCTGCTTCCTGAAAGGACATGCTGCACGGTGCTTCGCATACTTAAAATCTCGAAGGGCACGTATTGATTTTTGACTGAAAAACAAACTCTGTCTCTCTCTCTCTCTCTCTCTCTCTCCCTGCTCCTGACAGAGGGGGTGTGAGCTGCCGCCTTCAACAGCTTTGTGCCGCGGTGCTTCGCATACTTAAAAGCCAAACAGCCCTATTGATTTGTTTGCTAGAGATTGTTTTCTCTATCTATGTAACATTCTGTGCTCCTGACACGCACTCCTTTGAAGAGGAAGATATGTTTGCATTCTTTTAATTGTGAGATGGAACTGTCATCTCTGTCTTGTAATGGAGCACAGTTTAAACTTTTGAAAAAGAGACAAATGTTTGTTTGCAGTGTTTGAATAACGTTCCTGTCTCTCTACAACCTCCTGTGTTTCTGCGCAAATCTGTGACCCAAGCATGACAATCTAAAAATAACCATATAAACATATGGTTTCTACTTCGCGGATTTTCTTATTTCGCGGGTGGCTCTGGAACGCAACCCCCGCGATGGAGGAGGGATTACTGTATTAACTTACCGAAAAATGTGTATTCACAAGTATTTAGCATACTTTAAGAAATCTAGTCAAGTAATTTTTGCTTAATCCATTGACAGATTTTTTTTTTTTTTGCTAAATGAAAGCAAAACAACTCCCATTTAAATTTTTTATTTGTCTAGTTTTTGCAATATAGCTGCGTCATATTGAGGGGGGTAAATACTTATGCAATCAATTGCTTATCTGTTGTATATTTGTAATTCATCTGGGTCACTTTACAGAGATCTGTTTTCGCTTAGACATTAAAGAGTAATTTTTTTCTGCTATTCACTATGACAGAAGTCAAATTAAAATCATCTGTGTTACATTTCATTTTATAGACACTGTAAGTAAATGTTATTTACACGGTGAAAGAAGGTTAGAAACAAAATTTTGGCTGTACAACCGTTACGTTTTGACTGTGTGTCACCAGTACACAATCGCCCATCATCCAAGACAACTAAGAATGATGACAAGGGTCGACACAGGGGAAAGTTTCTTTTGACAGGTAATGCACTCAGAGTTTAAGTGAGAGAAAGAGAGTGAGTTGTGGTGTCTGAGTTTCAGATTATATCCACCAGCCACCCCACTATGAAGTCAAGGACACATAATCTTGAATTGACTACTCATGGAATTCCTTACTATTTTGCCCTAAGATGGTTTTATGAGGGATGACCCAAACATTCCCAGAATCAGTCAATGGTACAGGAGTAGGATGTAGCCACTTGATATTGTATGCCCACAACATAGTTATTCTGTCTGCCGAGTGGCATTGCAATGAGTTGATTAAAAGACACAAATATGTACTCATTCTACAGTTGTGCATTTGACTTTACTTTGATTTTATTTCTTTAAGCCACCATTGCAGGTTTTCAAGAGACAATGATGATTGTGTTTTTCGCCATTGATGGACTTATTCATAAGGAGTTTATTCCCTGTGGAAAGTCTATTACTCAGTGACATTACATTGAACTGCTGAGGCATCTATTCTACAGGAAAGCACCAGAAAAACATTTTCATCGCAGTGGCGCACATAAAACAGCATTTTGCTCCATAATAGCACACCAGCACACACCATGTTGTTTGTCCAAGTGTTTTTCACCAAAACCAATGTGGTTGATGCTCCATGTGAGTTCCACTTTGCTTTTGAAGGGGAAGAAGATTTAATATTAGGAGGCTCTAGACATGGTAACAAAAGATGAGTACAGGAAATGTTTCAACGAATGGGAGAAGCGCTATGACAAGTGGCGGAGTGGTGGCTCTGAGGCTAAGGATCTGCGCTGGTATCCCGAAGGTTGCCGGTTCGAATCCCCGTCACTGCCAAAAGGCCACTGCTCTGCTGGGCCCTTGAGCAAGGCCCTTAACCTGTAATTGCTCCAGGGGCGCTGAACCTGCGCTCTGACCCCAAGGGGTATGCGAAAACTAACAAATTCCTAATACAAGAAATTGTATAAGGCGAAATAAAGAAAAAAAAAATGTGTTGTACACTATATGGACAAAAGTATTGGGACGCCTGACCATTACACCAACAGGGATTTTAATGATATTGCATTCAAACACATAGACTTTAATATGGTGTTGGTCCCCACTTTGCAGCTGTAACAGCTTTCACTGTTCTTGGAAGGCTTTCCACAAGATTCTGGAGTCTTTCTGTCGGAATTTGTGCCCATTCATTCTGTACATTTATGGGGTCAGGTACGGATGCTGAACAAGAAGGCCTGGCTCGCAATCTCGGTTCCAGTTCATCCCAAAAGTGTTCGATGGGGTTCAGGTCAGGTCTCTGTGTGGGTCAGTCATGTTCTGCCACACCAAACTCATCCAACCATGTTTTTATGAACCTTGCTCTGTGCACTGGTGCACAGTCATGCTGGAACAGCAATGGGCCTACCCCAATCTGTTTCCACAAAGTTGGAAGCATAGTGTTGTCCAAAATGTCTTTGTATGCTGAAGCATTAAGACTGCCCTTCACTAGGGGTAACGGGCCTAGTCCAAACCCTGAAAAACAGCCCCATATCTTTATCCCTCCTCCATCAAACTTTACAGTCGGCACAATGCAGTCAGGCAGGTAACGTTCTCCTAGCATCCAGCAAACCCAGACTCGCTCATCTGACTACCAAACAGAGAAATATGATTTGTCACACCATAGAACATGTTTTGACTGCTCCACAGTCCAGTGGCGGTGAAACTTGGCTTTGGACTTGGTGATGTGAGGCTTGCATGTGACTACTCGGCCATGAAAACCCATTCCATGAAGCTCCTGCCATACAGTTTTTGTGCTTACATTAATGCCAGTGGAAGTTTGGAACTCTTCAGCTACGGAATCACCTTAGCAGTTGTTGACCCCACTCTGTGACTTTACATGGACATCCAGTTCGTGGCTGAGTTGCTGGTGTTCCTAAAAGCTTCCACTTTCTAGTATTACCACTGATAGCTGACGGTGGAATATCCAGCCGGGATGAAATTTCACGATCCATCTTATGGCAAAGGTGGCATCGTATCACAGTACCACTCTTGAAGTCACTGAGCTTCAGAATGACCCATTTTGTCTCACAAATATTTGTAAATGGAGACTGCATGGCTAGGTGCTTGATTTTACCTGGGTCTGATTGAAACACCTGAATTCAATAATTAAGGGGGTCCATATAGTGTATCTCAAGGAGAGGGGTTTGAAGGTACGTAGCTAAAAAAGGAATTGCTGTAAGGTTTACAATAAATATGTTTGGGAATTTATGGGGTTCTATCTCAAATATCTGCATATTCTCCCTGTGGCAGCATGTACTTTTGCAGAGTACTCAGAAAATGTGAAATTTAGGTTGATTGGTAACAGTAAATTTGCTCAATGAATGTAGGTATACAATACAATACAATACAATTTATATTTTGTATAGCCCAAAATCACACAAGAAGTGCCACAATGGGCTTTAACAGGCCCTGCCTTTTGACAGCCCCCCCAGCCTTGACTCTCTAAGAAGACATGGGAAAAGGTATGTGTCCTGCATGAACTTATCATTTTTTTGTAGAGTGGGTGCTTGCCCCGTGCAAAATAGATTTAAATCATGGTAGTATGGTTCATTGTTTCTGCTAACTGGTGTTTGCATGTGACTTGGCAGGCTTGCTACCCTTAAAGGCTCCCATGCAGTTCGTACCAAAGCTGTGAACTTACATGATGAGCTCATAGTGTTGGTGACTTATCTCCCAAGCTGATGCAACCCATCAGCGTCATTACAATACGTCAAATTTTTTTTATTGTTTTTGGATTGATTTAGAGAATTGTGTTTTTAATTTGCCAGCACAGAGTTTGGATGTTCCAGTTTAGCACATTATGATTTCACAATGTAACACGATGAATTGGGCGACAAGGCATGACAAGACTAGCACTGGTGACTCATAGCGCTGAATCTTGGCCTTGTCTCTGTACTGTCTGTGTGGGGTTTGCATGTTCTCATTGTATGGCTGGGAGTTTTTAATCTGCCCTAAAGTCATGTTGGTTAGATTGGTCACTTTAAGTTGACATGGTGGGTGGGTGAGTGGGTAAGCTGAGCTATGGGCTGACACCTCTATCCAGGATTGGTCCCTGCCCAGGGATGCTACTGGAATGTCTCCACCTCCACATTTAGGGGGAAAAAAATAGGCTAAATGGATGAAATCAAAAATATAAGAAAACTCAAGGGAGTTAAATGTTTTATAACCACCACACATGCTAAAATGATACACACTCCTCTTTATTAACAGTACCAAGATGAAATCAATCCATTCTGTGTAATAAAGCATTTCAGTACGTTTATGACGTGATTCAGGTATGATGAACTACTCCAGAAGGCCTTAAAGTACCTCACCAGTTTTAATAACTCTTCAAGAAAAGATAACAAGGAAATTAAGCGATCCATTCAAGGTCATACACCGACTCAGTGACTCCACCAAAAATGAAATAAAACTCTGCGTTTCAAGTCCTTATCTTCAACCACCCAGGTTAATTCTCATCGTCTCATTTTGAAATCATTCAGCTTTAGAAGTCACCATTACTGAATAGTTCGAATAAGACCCAAAAGATTTGCCTGAAATTAATTTACCTTTGAGGCACATTACTGGTGTTCCTAGTCTGTCGTTTACATTATAGTAAAAAGCCTCTGTAATAATAAAAAAATACTATAGTGCAGCATTGCCAGTCATATGAAGTAGAAAAATCCTATAGGCAATAACAATTTTTCATCTTTTCCTTGCCAGAAATTGAGCACACGGTAAAGTGAAAATAGAGATTAAATCTTCTCATTGACAGATACTCAAATTTTCACATTGTCTCATTTTCTTCTCTCACTTCTTTTATCAAGTGAACAGCATATGATATTCTTGTGAAAAAGCTTATTATTTATTGTCCTACCAATTTCTCTCAGTACCACATGCCATTTCACAATGGAGAAGAAATATGTATGACTAGCATACTTAAATATTAAGGAGTTAAGGAAAAAAATATACTCAGCTAATTATTGTAGGATCTATTATTGCTTCAGTTACAAATGCCGGACCCATAGCTCACACAGACACAGACACAGCCATCTATAAAGGGCATTGGTGTTCACATTCGAATTGCATTGCAAACTGTTTTTAATTTGAAATAATTAACAAAGCCAAAAAAAAATGAAAGGCTGCTTTCTTCCAAATGCCAAATTTAGTTCATCCATCCATTATCCAACCCTCTGAATCCGAACACAGGGTCACGGGGGTCTGCTGGAGCCAATCCCAGCCAACACAGGGCACAAGACAGGAACCAATCCCGGGCAGGGTGCCAACCCACCGCAGGACACACACAAACACACCCACACACCAAGCACACACTAGGGCCAATTTAGAATCGCCAATCCACCTAACCTGCATTTCTTTGGACTGTGGGAGGAAACCGGAGCACCCGGAGGAAACCCACGCAGGCACGGGGAGAACATGCAAACTCCACGCAGGGAGGACCCGGGACGCAAACCCAGGTCCCCAGGTCTCCCAACTGCGAGGCAGCAGTGCTACCCACTGCGCCACCATGCCGCCCCAAATTTAGTTCATACTGAAGAAAAACTTTCAATGAGTTGCAATTAAAACACTGGCCGTGTAAATAGCCAACATACTCTGTTAGGAAACCTTATTAGCAAATCCCTTGAAATCAGTTAATTCTGAAGGTTGTCATAGCCGGAGCTGAAAGCGGTATATTAAGTATATAAGACCCCTAGCAAAGAAATACAATCACGATTCACAGCCAGCAGTACCGCCAGACAGTTATAAGCAACTTCTCCAAGGTACACAGAGAGTCTGGGCCGACCATCAGTCGGAAGAAGGCCAGCATTATGGGTCAGAATGTCAACATTACCACCAGCCATTACCATTGACAACTATGAACTGGATGTTGTCCACCAGTTTATGTATCACCAACAACCTCTCCCTAGAAGTGGAAATCAGCAAGCCCATCCGGGAGGCTGCCACAATCCTTGCTTGCCTTACCAGATGCATCTGGGAGAACCCCAAGCTCACAGTGAAGACCAAGCGCTTGTGTCACTAGTACACTAGTAAGTAAGATTTTTTCATAAACATTTTCATACTGTTTGCTGTTGTCACAATAAACTTACAGTGTATCATATCAGAAACTTTTTGTCTCCATTATGCATGAAAGCACGAGATTACATTTAGGCCATCACTACAAAATATCATTTCTGGGTTGAATGTTCCTTAAGCCAATTTGAAATTACATTGTTCTAAATGAACCATACATTGGATGTCATTTTCTCTGTGCAGGTGCGTTATTATCAAATGAGGTTCTCATTTAGTTTCTGTGAGTAGCTTCCAACAGATATTCTCATTATATACTGAATGATTCACTCTGTTGAATGAATTACAAATAATGCTGATGATTACAAATTTTATTCGAGTTTGCTGCAGTTATTTAACAAACTTTTATTCTAATTCTTGCCAGAAAGACAAAACAATCAGCCCTGCAATGGATTGGTGCCCCATCGACATTTGGTTCTGGCTCCCACTCATGCTGGTTATGGACTCCTGCCGCTTTAACTCTCAACTGGATTAAGTCATTTTGATTGTGGATGGATGGACAGTCACAATAACCAAATGTGTCATTTTTAAAGGACAATTAATGACATTCATACGGTTACATCTTAGCTGCTGATTATTTCAGGCATTTCAGTTGAATGGAATGTGCAGCTATTAAATGGTTTGTATCAGGATGAAACTTGAAATTGATTGTAATATTCACTAGTCACAAAATTTCTTCTTCCACCATCTTCTGCACCCCAGGAATGTGATTGTTTTGCTTGTTATCTTTTTAGAAGATAACTGAGCAAAAAAAACAGTTCTAATGTGGATGCCTGAAATTAATGGCAAGCTGTGGTTTCTCAATTGAGTGATACTTTTGATCACAGTTATCATCTCCACTTTAAATGTGTAATCATTTTATAATCAAGTTAGATTAATTGTTTCAACTACTGTAAGCCAGTTATATTTTTTAGTGAAAACAAATGTTGAATGTTTAAGAGCTGAATTGTGTGCAGTGATTCTTGAGGTAAAGAACTTATTTGACTCTTAGAGTTTGACAAGGCTCTACAGATAATGTGTAATTGTTAATATAATATTTGCCAGGCACTGAGGAGAACTGGCCACTAGCAGGCAAGGTATAAGGATGTCCAGTTCTGAAAGTTTCTCCTGAACTTGCACATGGGTGGTAGTCTTACACCCTGAGTGGCCCGTACCAGGCTGAGCGATCATTTAAAAATCTTTTGCTATATCATGCATGTGAGCTATGCCACACACCGACACAAACAATGCCTCGTTTGCAAGTGACGGGTGTCAACTTCAAGCTCCTAGTAATCAAATTATTATAATTTTTACGGTTGACTTTTAAACTGGTATGAATCATATGTAGGGTGTTTCATAAATTGTTACAAAAAAATTGAAAAATCATATGCATAAATCAAAAGGTCCCAAGCAATAGATTTCAACCAATGTGATGAAGCTCACTGACTGAGCAAACATGAGCTTCAGGCTGAAAACTGGAAACAGCATTAGACTACTCTGATTTTACGTCTGCTCTTGCATATTACTTTGCAAAACAACAGCAAATAGCTACAAATGGCACATCAGTACTTACAGCTTATTCTCCTGATCAAAAAAGTCTGAGCATATTATTGTATGATGCATCAATCATGAAATATAAGTGGAGGCGCAACTCCACTTTTGGCACATTCCACCTCCCATTTCCAGGTCATTAGCTCGGGCTGAATATGTCACACACTCACAAACCTTATACCATTGGATAGCAATGACTTCGATGTCTCCAACGATACATAGATGTCCATATACGAACACAATAAGACACACCTGGGGGCATGTGAAATGAACTATATGAGTCTCTCAAAGACGCATGGCTCAACAACACACAGAGTACACTACAAAAAATGAGTTCTAAACCAAGTGAAATGTATTTAAATCATAACATTAAGGTCAGTTTTTCTTATTGACTTATCTGTATTTGTATTTACGATTATTTAGCTTACTTTAAGAAATCTTGTCAAACTAGAGGCCGCTCCCCCGTCTTGCTTTGGGGATGGGTACCTAGGTACTTGTTATCTCGCAGCTGAGCTGCTTGAAGGGCATCGGGCGCTCCTCCATTAGAGAAAGCGATTGTATTTAAAGAGGTGGTATGTAGAAGAGTATACATGGCACGAGACGAAGACAGTTTGGTCCTTAGTTATTATAGAGAGAAAACCAGTTACAGTGGAACCTCGGTTCACGACCATAATTCGTTCCAAAACTCTGGTCGCAAACCAATTTGATCGTGAACCGAAGCAATTTCCCCCATAGGATTGTATGTAAATACAATTAATTCGTTCCAGACCATATGAACTGTATGTAAATATATATTTTTTTAATTTTTAAGCACAAATATAGTTAATAATACCATAGAATGCACAGCGTAATAGTAAACTAAATGTAAAAACATTGAATAACACTGAGAAAACCTTGAACAACAGAGAAAACTAACACTGCAATAGTTCGTGCTATAGTGCTAGGAACCGCTCGCTAAAAACACTTTTTTTAATGAGTTTTAAGCACAGGGGAAAAAATGACCATTTGAAAAATCCGTAATTTAATAAACTACCAAGAAAAGTAACATTGCAACAATGCAGGCTACGAACCGATCGCTGTAAACAGAACTGAAAACAAAAAGAAGCCTTATCTACCTTATGCGTCCAGTCCTCTCTCTCGCTTGCCCGCCCACTCGCTCTCTCTCTCTGGCGCCTGTGTGTGTGTGCGTGTGTTTCTCTTTTGCGAGCCTGGAGCGCCTGTGTGTGTGTGTGTCTCTCTAGCGTGCTCCTGTGTGTGTGCATGCGCGAGGCGCAGGCTCCTGTGTGTGTGTGCGCATCTGTCTGTCTCTCTCTCTCGCTGCCTGTGTGTGTGTTTGTGTCTCTCTCTCATGCTGCCTGTGTGTGTGTGTGTCGCGCTCTCTTCCTCGCTGCACAGGAAATGCACAGGGAGAGACTGAACATGTACAAACCGAAAGGGAACCTGGCTTGTTCGTATACCGAGTGTGTGGTCGTGAACCGAGGCAAAAGTTTGGCGAACTTTTTGGTCGTTAACCGATTTGTACGTGTACCGAGACGTTCGTGAACCGAGGTTCCACTGTACTTGAATATTTCGCCACAACTGTCTATTTTAAATACCCATGAATAATACAACGTAGTAAAAAGTAAAAGTAGAAGTTAAAAAGTAAAACATAATAAAAAGTAAATAAAAAATTTAATTACATTAATGCCTCATCAAAATTGTAATGTCCCTTTCCAGGCGGGAGAAATAAACCACACAGGTAAGTGATTGTGGCAGTCCAAAACGAAGGTTTTATTGCTCCACTGCTTTAACTGGGCAATGCAAACTCAGAAAAAAAGAAAAAAATACAACCACGTGTCAAACACCACTCAAACTCGTTTTTAAAAAAAACTAAAGGAACTTCCACCCCCCCCAGCTTCCCAGTGGCTGCTTTATTTAAGAGTGGCAGATGTGGCTCCACTGTCCGCCCCTTTCCACAGAACTCTGAGCCACCCCATTTGGCTTTTTAGGACACACTGCCTTGGTGGTAATTTCTTTTCCAGACTGTTACAATGTTATGAAATACTTTATTCTCTAATTTACAATTCTATAAACTATGGTTTTTTGCATTTCTGTTTGCATATCACTCGGGATATTTTTCACTTTTTTGTTTATTGGATGATTCTCTTTGCTCTTGATTTTTATTATATGCAGCTCTTATTTGTTCATTTTCTTTTTTTTTTTTTTGATGTTTATTATAAGCTCTTCCTGCTCTTTTTCTATCTCAATCTAAAATTCAATTATTCTTGAATAGAAAATTTGCTTTTCTGTCCTGCCATTATCACAGATTGAGTTGAAGGGCAATCGACCAAAACACACTTTGAGTGAATTCTATCCATCCATCCAGTATCCAACCCGCTATATCCTAACTACATGGTCACAGGAAGCCAATCCCAGCCAACATAGGGGCACAAGGCAGGAAACAAACCCCGGGCAGGGCACCAGTCCAGTGCAGGGCACGCACACACACACACATACCAAGCACACACTAGGGACATGAGTGAATTCTTGGAGGCCTATCTCCGAACACAGTGATAAAGACCTGGCTGATTTTGAGTCCAACACAGATAGCGGTTCAGAAGAGTTTCCTGCGTAAGTAAACTTTCTAAAAAATTACTCTGTGTAGTTCGTATTTAGTTTAATTTTGATCAATGTATATCGTTGTTACTCGAAATTATATATAATATGTATGTATATTACAATGCATATCTGTTCATCTCCGTTTATTAGTGTTGTATGAAATTGGCTACACAAAGCCATTTATATTTTTTACATGAAACTGTTTTGTGTTTATATGTTGATGTGTGTGTGTGTGTGTGTTTGTGTGTGTACAGTATGTGAGCAAAACTGCTTTTATATGTGCATGTGTATAAGCAAACTGTTTTTTATAAATATATATATATATACATATGTCTGTGTGTGTGTGTATAGTTGTTGTAACTGTGCAGTCTTAATGTCATTACTGGTACATGGAAATATACTTTATCACAAAACAAAAATTAAAAAAAAATTATTGAGTGCCTAATTTTTTCATAGTTTAGCAGTTTCTAATTAAAGGAATTTTAGTATTTTTGTTTTGTATCAAATTTAATCACATTTGTAAAATGATGTCACGTTCTTGTGAAAAATTGACTGTCCTTCCTTTACTTTTGGAATAATAAAGCTTTATTTTGTGTGTTCATTCCTGCTCTCAGGTTACCCATTTGGTAAGGTTTTTGGAGAGGTTTTGGTCCATGGTGTCAAATGCTGTAACTGTTTATTTCTTTGTGTTATCAACATAAAACTTTAGACAGATACAGTTGACATGTCTGGGAACACCTCAGACCTGGCTTTACTTGTACATAAGATATACAGCATCAGAAAACAAATATTTGAAGAAATTACTGCGAGAGCCTAGTTTTTTTTTTCCTACTTTAGCAGCAGTTTCTAAGTAAAGGAATGTTTAAATTTGACACAAACACATATTCTATAACATTTCAGTTATCTGTCAGGTTTTAGTGAAAATGGACTGTTCTTAATAAATAGGCTTTATTTTGAAGGTGGAGATTGTTGAACAATGGTGCATTTAATATTATTACTAGACTGATGCCTTTATCTAAGGCGACTTACAACACTTGACTTGAAGTGACTGCCTCATGGTCACACAGTGTCGCTAGCACAATCTGAACCTAGCAGCCATCAGGGTTTGAAGTCTTAGGCCCAAAATAATATTAATATTTTTATGGGGTCTAACCTTAACCACTAAAACACACAGCCTGACAATAGTATTACATTTGATTTAAAAAAATACAAATATTGTATACATAAAAACACTTATTTGCACTAGATACATAGTACTCCTGATACACCTGATTAATTGACAGTGCTAAAAGCAAGGCCAGTTCTTACTAAATATATGGGATGAAGCTGGGAAACACTGCTAGTGTGCTGTATATATAAAATGCAAAGATGACTGACTCACTCAGTCAATCAACAACCAAAACACTGTTTTCTGTTTAATTTAAAAGCTGAAATTTGGCAGGATTGTACATCTAGGGCAGTAGGTGTCCACTAAGAAAGGACATTTCTATATATCTATATATTTTTTGGGTAAAAGCATCCACTACATTTGAAAAACTAAACACCACAAAATCTCAAAAATGCTTTGAGTGATGTGATTGAAATTTAGTGAAGTTATAGAAAAGAGAAAATTAGCTGGCCAATGTTTTTTTATTTGTCATTAATAATAGTGTGGCAAGTAGGCTATGCTAACACACCACGTACATAGTCACCAAGGCACTAGACGAAATGCAGACAGAAGCCAACAAATGTCTCATACAGAAAAGTACTTCATTAGTTACAGAGACTTTTGATGCCCATTGTCTTCAGAAACTTCCCCGAGCAGCACAGAAAGTTTAATATACTGTATATTTTTTCAGATTTTTCCTGTCATTTAAGGCTGACGGTTTGATATGGATTTCTGTTATCTTGAAATACATCTTGAATTTAACCTTAGATGTCAAAAATGTATTTCACATGTCTCAAATGCAAGTCAGTTCCAAAATATTCCAAATGCATTTTATCCTTGAAGCCGTTTTTCTGATCTTGCTTTTTCCATTAAAGTGTCAGTGGGAGACCAAGCAGGCACAAGAAAGTAAATGCAAGAAGAGTCATACTCATGCATTTTAAACTGAAAAAGTAACCAAACTTGCAAAAACTAGCAAAACATTGGTACTCAATCTAGGTAAAAACTAGCTGTACGACTCTGTATAGTGCTTCAAATTGTGCCTGCCTTCTTAACTAAGACACTCTGCAACATTTGTTCACAGGCAACAATGGGATAATCATAATTGAATACAATTTATTTTTCAGAATAGCTAAAGAATCTTCTCTTCAGAGATAAATGTGTGTTCCAAAGACCTCTAGACTTCTAATACATTAACAATTTTGGGATGTTTAGATAGTATTAAAACATAGGTGTGTTAGAAGAATATACCATTTATCTGAATGTTGATTGGTGTAAACCGAAATGCTTCTTGACTGCTTTATATAAATGAACCTAACTTATTTAAGAATACTGCGCTGTTAGATTAGCAGTTTTGTCATTGAGCGGTTGCACATTGCAGGGTGCATCAGGCTTATTGTAATAAAGGACATCCATGTTGAATTCATTGTTAATGGTGATTCATGACAAATTTTTATTATTTTCCTTTACAAAAAAAAAGAGAAAGGCCATACAAACATAGGGAGAACATGCAAATGCCACACAGGAGACATGCTCATGGTGAATGAGAAGTGCCATATACCGTGTCATTTGACGGATGCAAATACATTGAGAAATTTCACAAATAAGAGGAGGCCATTCAGTCCATCAGGCTTATTATGTGTGAATTTCCTCTTGGGGATTAATAAAGTATCTATCTATCTATCTATCTATCTATCTATCTATCTATCTATCTATCTATCTATCTATCTATCTATCTATCTATCTGTTTAATTAATGGCTAAGTTGTCTCAATATCTCATCCAGATATTTCTTAACTTTTGTCAGGGTCTCTAGTTCAACTAAATGTTTTGGTAGTTTGTTCTAGATTCCCACAGATCTTTGACTAAAGAAGTATTTCCTCGCTTCAGTCCTAAATGTACATCTCCTTAATTTCCACTGGTGCGCTGGAGTATGTGACTGACCCTTGAGGTGAAACAATCAACATATCTGAATAACGTTGTGTCCATTTTATGATTTCTTAAAGCGAAACATTTTGTTCAGAAGACTGGCAGCACAGTGGCAGTGGAGACAAGACTGGTGCCTTATGGATCCGTCATTCAGGGTTTGAGTCCCTTGACCAGCTGTGTGGGGTTAATGTGTTCTCTCATTTTTCCTTCTATGTATCCAAAGACGAGTGTGTGAATGTAATGTGTATGCATTATGTAAGTAGTAATTTGTAAAGGTTAGGTTTAGGTTTATTTTGTAATGTTGTTCTTGCATTTTAGCTAAGAACTTATCACATCACTCTGAGCCTGCACTCAGTGAAGAGCGCTGTACGAAAATAGACTGAGTTGAATTAATTGGTAATTCCAAACTGACCCAGTGCAAGGGCCCATTCACACCTAAGCAATTTTCTAGCATTTTAGCGCTAGACCAGAATGCTCCTAAACCACTTAAAAAGTTACTTGCTGTTATTTCCAATGACACTATTCACACCTAAGCGTTTTAGCAACGAGCAATTAAGAAAACTGCATGCAGCAGTTTTCGAGTGTTTTCGGAGAATGTTTGCTCTGTTGACATCAATGGTTACGCTCATAAAACACTGGTAAAAGAAAACCTGTTTTTACAGGAACTCAGTGCCTCTTCCTGGATGAAGCAGCTCATTGAAACTAGAAAAAATAAAATTCCGGTCTCGTTGTGCATGTGTACTCATCGGTCTTGTAGTTATAGCTATTGAGGGACAGATTAAGTATGTAGCTTGCAGTCAAGTGACAGGAATTCAACAAAAGTTATAGGTTGCTATACATGGTGTGTTGGACGACCTCCTCACAGGTTCTGTCGAGGTATGTAATAACACACAGGGAAGAGATAGGGTGCTATCTCTGACACTGTCATCTCCTTCTTACCCCACAGTATGGGTAACTGACTCCACATCTTCCGGTTCAGCCTCCATAATAACCCAGGCCTCCCAGAAAGAGGTATCATCAGCAGGGGTCGCCAACTTTGGTCCTGGAGGATCACCATGGCTGCAGGTTTTCATTCTAACCTTTTTCTTAACAAGTGACCTGTTTTTGCTGCTAATTAGCTTCTTTTGAACTAATGTTAATTGACTTGTTCTTGAAGACTCAGACCTCTTAATTGTTTCTTTTTTCTTAATTAGCAGCCAAACAATAATGAGTTATAAAATGAGCCAAAACAACTGGTGTCCATCATACAATATCTGAAAATAAAGAAAGATGAAGGTCTCAGGAATGTCGATCTGCTCAGGTCCCGAAAACATTTTAATAGTGCTCTTAGAAAAGAGAATATCAACAATTTCGGAAATGTCTGCTAATGCACCACGTGAGCAGCAAACAAAGCCACAAAATTAAAGAATGGGTTTAATTAATGACAAGAATCAGCATCTCATTAAGCAGCTGGTTGGAGTGAAATTGGTTGGAGTTTGAGGCCCTGACTTAGTTGGTCTTCTGTTGGCTCCCTCACTTCACATTTCATTTCTGCTTGGGTGCCATTTAAGGAAAACAATGAAGCAATTCAGAGGAATGATGAAGAAATTCAGGGGAGCAAATCTTTAAAAAACAAGTCAATTAAAATGAATTCACAACAAGTTAATTAGCAACAGAAACAGTGCACCCATTAAGAAAAGGGTTAGAACGAAAACCTGCAGCCATGGTGGTCCTCCAGGACTGGACTTGGCGACCCCTGAACTCTGAAACAGAGTAAGCATACCTGAGAATTTTTTGTGATATTAGTTTAGAAACAGAAGCACTAGACATAACTTTGAGATGCATGTTTTGAAATTATTTTGATATTACTTTTACATAGACTTTTACTTTTACTGTTACTTTTTCATTTATCTATCATTAATTTCTGGCCATTTTAAAGGTCATAGTAGTCAGTATAAGTATTAGGTGAACAGCAGCCGATGTGCCTTTTTGCACTAAATTGCTGTTTCACATCTAAACTTGTTTTTTTAGTTACTGTAGTGCTGTGATGTTCAACTATCCATAGTATAAGATTGTTTTTATGCAATTGTTTTCTAGGTCATAAAATATAAGAGTGCTTACTTAGGGGAAAAAGAAACTATTTGCAGTAAATAAGAAATAATTATCAATCATGTGAAAAGGCAACCAATCCATATGCTGATACAGTCAAGAGAGGCTATGATCATAAAGTGAAGCCAGAGAAAATGAAGACCCAGCACTAAAGACATTAAATATAACACATTTCTTTTTATAAATGCTACTGAACATTGTTTTAAATTTGGAAAATTCAACATATAGACGTGTTTTGTATAAGAAGCTTCAGTAAAGAGATTTCTGTAAAAATGATCTGATCTTCAATCCAAAACAAATTTTCTAGCTCAATGCATTAGAGACAATTACTTACTTGTCAATTTATTTTCTAGGCCACATATGTCAGTACCTTCTGCTACACGCCAAAGCCTTGCAGGTTTGGTTGATTGGTAGCTTTAAATTGTTACTGAATGCAATGGAAAAGTAATTCATTTAGGGTTGGGTGAAGTCTGGGACCTGATTCTGTCAAATCTTGTTGTGGCAATTGGTGACACTGCTCTAGTGCCAAGGTGTTCTCCTGCCCATGAAAAGTCATTAGATACTGGGAGTATTGGCATCACCACATGTAAAGATTTTTAGACTCTGCTACAGACTCTACTGTAGAATGTCCAAGAGAACGTAAGGCTGCTAGATGACCGAGGTCTCGATGACTGTGACAGCGTTTGACTGTGTCTGCGACTCTCCCTGTTATTAATGGCCGTGCGCTGCCCCCAGTGGTTTATTTTTTCCAGAGATGCTGCTGACTGGATTTTTCATTTTCCTCTCCTCCATTGTCAACTGGTCACAGTTCAACAATTAATTAATGGGTAGATATTGATGGTTCCATTCATGTAAATTGGTTTCTATTTTGTTTTCCTGTGTGTGTAGCCTCCTTAGTGTTACATTTTTTCTCAAAAAAACATGTAAAAAGTGTTGCATTTTTTTGACTTGAAAAATTACATTTTGTTAAACCTCATCTTTCTACTGTAAAACATGCAAAACACTCAAAGTGCAAAATCAGAAGGGTAGAAAGTATAATAATGATACAAATAATAATCTGAACAGCACACTGCACATGTGTGAGTGACGCAAGTGTTAATTTTGAATTCCCAGAATCCCTTGCGGTTTCACTGATCATTTCAGTTTCACTGCCTGAAGACAGATTCACTTCATCATCATTGCTTATGAGATGCCATTTTGAGGCTAGGAGAAGACGCGTCTACACCATTGCCCGGGTAACTCTCAGGCCTCACGCCTACACAAGACAGGCCTGTACCGCTGCCTAATGGCACTAATGCTCTTTGCACTTTTACAGCCCCAGTAATCCTTGGGTCTTACACGAGACACATCTATACCATTGCCTGAGTAACACTTGGGACTAATGCTTTTAGCACTGTTTTGACAGCGCAAGTGACACTCGGGTCTAACGCTAATGAGGTTAAACAAATCTGTGTCTTTATGTGGGCCCATTCTATATTTAAAAATTTGTAAAATTTATACTTTATACTATACCTATCATAGTACTCTGACCCTGCACTCAGTGGAGAGCACTGTACAAAAATAAATTGAATTGAATTGAACAGCAAAGTACAAAATTAATAAATAGAAAATAAAGCCTTACAGCCTTTCTGGAGCTACATCATCGCATCTTGAATAAATGTCCATCTGTCTGGTGGTGTGTCCTGGACACTAGCCTACAAATAAGTACCACAAATAAGCTATTTCTCTCTAGTCTCACTGTCTGTGCCAGCCCCTTTCCACTTTCTGGATTCACTTTGACCCATCAGTGCCCAGGTCACTGGAAGTCTCGATAGAATAAGCTTTCATGTCCTAGCGATGGGACATTTCTTTATGATGTATATAAAACATGCATTTAACACTGAGGCCATTTTCACAAAAAAACAAGTTGTGTGAATCTTCTACCCACTGTGCCACCATGCCAACCTAAAAATTTTTTATTTAACATTAGCGGATTTAGAGGTTTTATTGAATGTGATCTAACAGTTGGCTTTCAACATGCCAGTAATTAGGTCAACAAAGTTATTTGTGCCGTTTTTCTGCATATACAGATAAAATAATAAAATAACACAGAAGATAATGTATTGCATGTGGTGAAATGAAGACAGCATTGATAAAGCTTGACCTCCAAGACATCTGCCATTCACATCAAAGGACTAGGAGCTGAAACACGTCTTGTACAAGAAGAGCTTTATGTTGGAATAGCAACACTATGAGCATGTAAATGAAGCTGTGCATGAATATAAATATTAAAACCAAAGATTCTAATTCATTTGTTTTGAACATAATTTTTTACTGAAAAACAACCCAAAGACCAAACTAACATAGGCAATGAATACCTACAAAAAAAATTGCATTCACTTTAACAGTATTGTGCTGAAAAATGGCAGAAAGTTCCAATTAGATATGTCAAGATTCCATAGTGAAACTCAATGCAATGTGTAAAATTCAAATTGGGTGTAGATTAAAGTAATACAGTAGTTTAGGCTTACCTCTTTATGCCATTTTGAACTAAGGTTCTACACAAAGGACTGCATGTGACCTGAACATCACTGTCAGCTGATCTCGAATTACAATGAGGAGTGTAAAAGCAAATCTTAGAAAGTTAAATTCATATAGTGTTTGCCTGACGACTCCTATAGAAGAATAGCTATTAGAGTATGGTATAGTCTTTTACACCCTGTATGTTAATATGAGATAGACTTTTCTTGCTATAATCGGTAATACAGAGTGTTAATTAAGTCTGTTGTTGTTTAGAATAGGCCCCATTGCTATCAGGGACTGAAAGACTCATTTACAGCATGAAAATGGGATAAGCATACAGTTTTCTAACTGTTTAGAAATTAATAAACTGTATGAGAGAACTTAAAGAAACATAAGCTTTAAACAGAACCTTCCTTAAAGAAGAACCTTTCTTTTCTTTGTGATACCAATTTTTTCTCTATTTTTGTGTGAACTGTTTTACTTTGAGTTTTTACTAAAGCTTTTAAAAACAAAGATGTTTTGTCTGTGGAATCATTTCAACGTGTCAAGCTATTGCTGAATCCCATGAAGCAAACTAAAGGTGCAGAACTTTGGTAATTTTGGGTAAAATGCAGCTACAAGAAGGCTTACTTGGATGAAGAGGGGAATCTGTCACACTGTGACATGGCATTCAAGGACAACAGTCTACTCCTGAATTTCAAAGGAGTTGAATGTGGACTTTGGGGGGAAAACAGCAATGACATTACCACCCACTCAGAATTAAGAGAAGATGGATATTTTCAGATACCGTGGAGTCCACCTCACGGAGGACCTGACCCAGTCCAAACATTTTAATACTTCAGTGAAGAAGGCATTACAATGTTTTTACCACCTCAGATCCTGCAAGGATTTTAGGCTGCCCTCCCAGATATTAAACAATTTGTACATATCCACCATCGAATGTATCCTGATAGGAAGGTTTACTGCCTTGTTTGGAAACAGTATGCAGCAGGAGTGGTGCAGTCAGCTGAACACATCATTGAGTGTACACTCCCTAATGTTGGGGACATCTACACCAAGTGATGCTGGACCAGGGTAAAGAAAATTATTAGTGATATCAACAATGCCAACAATGGCCTCTTCTCTGTGCTGAGGTAAGGGAAACATTACCGCTGCCTGAGGACCAGTTCAGAGGGACTGAAGAGGAACTCCTGTCCACAGTCCATCCATACCCTAAATGAGGACAGTGCCTAGGGCTACGTGATGCCCTATTGTTAATTGCAATAAAGTTCCAGCCTCAGTTGGCCACATCTTTTGGGTGTGTACCAAATTAACATCATTCTGGACCAAAATCTTTAAATTCCTATCAGACAGCTTTGGTGTCACAATCCCTCCTATTCCATTAATAGCTGTGTTTGGTGCACTTCCAGATAAGCATAAAGTGGAGATGGACAAACAAACTGTAATCACCTTTACTTCATTATTGGCTCAATTGGAAGAATCCTAACTCTCCTATTTTAAATCAGTGGGTAACCGATGTTATATACTATTTGAAATTGGAAAAAATCTAACTCTCACTTAGAGGATCTGCGCAAAACGTTTTCAAAACCTGGCAGGATCTAATCAATAACATTTTAGAATAAGCATTTTAATTGAGGAAGCAGATTCTCTCCCCTCGTTTTTTTCTCTTTTTTTTACTCTATTTATTTTTATTCACTTATTAATTTATCTATTTACTTATTTTTACTAACTTAAAGTTTTACTCTGCTGACCTAGCTCTCTTTCTCAGGAGTTGGGGTTGATTTGTTTTGAACCAAGTCTTGTAAAACTTGACTTATTTGTATGGAATGTTATTTGTTATTAAAATCAATAAAATCCAAAAAAAAAGTTTTTTA
The DNA here is from genome assembly GCF_900747795.2 of Erpetoichthys calabaricus. Taxonomy (NCBI): domain Eukaryota; kingdom Metazoa; phylum Chordata; class Cladistia; order Polypteriformes; family Polypteridae; genus Erpetoichthys; species Erpetoichthys calabaricus. The sequence goes on from NC_041402.2 coordinate 26,306,196, forward strand.
TTATATATTTTTAGAAGGCAATCATCATATATGTTGATATTTATTGAAATGTATAGAGTTTAGTATTTATTCTTCTTATGCAAAGTCTTGACGTTCAGGCACTAAGCGTTTCACTACATGTTGTACTGTATGTATGATTATATGTGACAAATAAAATTTGATATGATGTGATGTGATTCCCTGAGAGAAAATGTTACTGGCTGTACAAATTTCAGTTTAAAAATCAATCCAAACACTGCAAAACATTTCTGAAAAGAGAGAGGCTCTTAGTTTAGAAGTCCAAGCAAGACAGAAAAGCAGATATCATGGTGGCTCGAGGTACCCTGGCAGCATAGCAAGCTACAGGGTTAGCACTGAGGCAGCAGAAAGCACTCACTCTTTCTTGCCATTTATTTGAGAATGCATTACTTGATTTATTTATTTATTCATTTTTGAATGGCAGCAAAGTCTCGACCTGATATTGTCTTTTTTTTAAATCTCCAAGATACTTAATCAGCTAATAGGTTTTCTAAAAGATCAACCCACAATAGAGCCATGGACATTTTAGATAATACATGTGTCTCTCTTTTTATATTGTAGGCTGTCAGGCATTTTATTGTACTGAGGATCTTTTAGTCTTGGTTTTAAATTAATAAAAAAATTGATTAATTCATCCTACACTAAATTAAAAAAAAAACATGTTGGTATTAAGCGTCAGCTTTTAAGCCTGCTATATTTACTAGTGGCATATTATTGACTGAATATACAACTGTGAAATTTCTCTCTTTTATTCACTCATATTTACTATCAGTGGATATTTTGTGTTTATCTTTGCCATATTTCACTCTTTTTTTTTTATCTTAATCATATTCTGTAATCGTGTTGCTGTACTTAATGTGCTGACACCCACTTTAACTATGGTGTTCCAGTGCAAGACTTTGTGTCCTGTTCGCATGGCAACAGAAAGTTATGATATTTTATGTAGGAGTGAATGTCAGAATTTTTCTGGCGGACTTGTGTGAAAGGTGTAGGTTACCCAGAAAAGTGGAAAGTTCAGTGCTTGCTGTGTATCCGTAACACTGCCTCTAGTTTGTGTTCATTGTGTGCGTCTTTGCTGTCTTGAATAAAACAGGCTTTTCCTTTGGGTTCTGTGATCTTTCAAGGACTTTAATACTCAAATAAATGCCTGACTTTATGCCCCTGTGCTATTGATTGCACATGTGGCCTTTTATAGTCAACCGCATCCTAAAGAATTACGCAAAATTGTTAAGGGAGCAAGATACACAAATTGAGAATGTAGGAGTGATACGGTAATGCAACAAGTGAGGAATATTAAATTTCTGTAACCTTTGCCACCCTGAGTGTTACATTATCATTTTTGGCCATGTTCTCTTCATTTTCTGCTTCTGTTATATATGGTCTCAGTAACAAGCATTCATCCACTTGGAAGTTTTCACTTTTTCTTGTTATACAACACTGAATCACAATAGATATTTAATTAGCTCTTTTGACACTGATCAACAGAAAATACTCTTTAATGTCAAAAATATATCTGCAAAATGGTTTAAATTAATTACAAATATAAAACACAAAATACTAAATCTCATCAGTATTCACCCCCCTTTAATGTGACTCACATAAATCATCACTTGTGCAGACAATTAGTTATAGAAGTCACAGAATTAGTTCAATGGAGGTTGCCTCACTGGGGTTTGTATTGATTGTAGTCTAAATGCACCTGCAGGTGGAAGGGCCAGCTTGTGGCGAGTTGGTATGGTGACCTAACTGACACAACAGACACAAAAGAACACTCCTAGCAACACTGTGAAAAGCACCAGTCTGGGGATGGAGATAAGAAAATATCCACATCACTGAATAGCTATTGGAGTCCAGTTCAATCAGTCGTTAAGAATTATAAAGACTGTGGCACAGCTGGAAGTCTGAGATCCACAAAAATAGGGTGCTCATGTAAGAAGTGAGGGAGGCCATCAAAAGCCTTATGAGAACTCTGAAGAAGCTGCAAGCTACAGTGACTCAGATTGGAGAGACTGTGCAGATCACAACTGTTACCCAGATGCTTCACCAGTCATAGCTTTATGGGAAAAGTGGCAAAGAGAAAGCAACTGTTTAAAAACAAATACACATGACATCTCGGCAGAAGACACATGGGAGACTCTGAAGCTAGCTGGAAAAAGTTTCTATGGTCTAATGAGAGCTTTTTGTCCATCCGACCAAATGCCATCTTTAGTGTTAGCCACACTCTGCACATTATCAAGAATACACAATTCCCACTGTGAGGTATGGTGGTGGAAGCATCGTGCTGTGGGGATCCTTCTCTGTAGCAGGTTCTGAAAGGCTTGTGAGGGTAAAATGAATGCAGCAAAATCCTAGAGGAAGAACTGATGCGATCTGCAAGAAACCTGCACCTTGGGGGAAGATTTGCTTTTCAACAAGATAACGAGCCCAAAGCTACACATGAATAGCTAAAACAACAATGTGAATATCTTGTAGTGGCTTCGCCAGAGGCCATATCTCAGTCCATTTGAGAATTTGTGGCTGGATTTGATGAAGGTTCTTCACACACGATGAACGCACAACTTGACGGCACTTAAGCAGTTTTGCAAAATAAAAAAAGGAAAAAATGGCAGAGTGCAGATGAGCAAATCTAATAGAGACCTGTGCACACAGACTCAAGTCTGCCTTGAATGCCAAAGGTGCATCTACAAAATACTGACTTCACGAGGGTGAAGACTTATGTGATCAATTATTTTGTGTTTTATATTTGTAAATTCATTTGGACCACTTTGCTGTTTTCACTTTGACATTAAAAAGGCTTTTTTGTTTATCACTGTCAAAAAAGCCTAATTATATCTACTGAGATGCAATGTTGTATAACAATAAAATGTTAAAACTTCTAAGGAGTGAATATTTTACAGGCACTGTAAATAAGGTTTTATATACACCATTTATTGTATATGTATGCATGTTTATAAACAGTATGATTAGCAGGACTGACAGGGAATCTTAGGATGGGGTTGTAGAAACAAACAGGAGTCTCACAAAACCATTTGCTTCATCCACGTCTCCAATGATGACCTGTGACCCCTGGTTTACTCTCGGTACTACTTCACCCTCTGCTGCTCCCTGTTCCAGAACCTTTAAAAGGACACCACCACTAACTCAACAATGTCTCAGGTGACTGAAAGATTGTGCAAGAGCTACACTCTGATTTTGACTGACAACTCTACACATCTTCACACTCCAGCATTTTCAATCAAATGTACTGTAAATGGTGTGTACCCAAATTGAGACCCCCCAACCACTTAGCTGATCTCACCTTGTATATATAGTATATAGCTCAATTGGCAACCGTTATTTAGGTTTAATAGGATCCTACTTAAAGGGTACGTGCATTGGGGGAGTTTTTATGGATTTACTGGAGGTCATGTCTCTCTTTCTCTGTTTAATCTCCAGATCAGTGGCCAGTCCTAACTGGCCCAAAAACTCTCAAGAATGATCCAAATTTGGTTGTGCTCTTAGGAGGAGGGTTAAAATCATTTTATCAATATTCCTAATTTAGGAAACTATTCCTAACTTCACCAAGGTTTAGGAGAGTTTGTGAGCTGTCCTAACTCAGTACAAGCTGCCAGAAGTTAGCATTCAGGGAGAGATTGGCACATACATTCTAGGAAAGGCGTAATGTTTTGGAAACTGTGTTGTGTAGCCAGCATATTAAGATAAGCGGGGTGACATTTTTTATCCATGCAACTTACAATATTTATGATACTACTGGTTACATTACTTTTGACTTTCCAATTGGAGCATAGGCAGGTCATGTGACTTGCTTGTAGTCACACAGCGTCAGTAGTGGGATTTGAACCCACAACCTCAGGGTTTCAAGTGCAAAGCCTTAACCACCACACCACACTGCCTGCCTTAATAACAGCAAACTGTTTCACAGGTACACGATCCCCTGGAACATTCACTTTACACCTTACAGTTTCAAGAAGGCAGGCAGAGACTCCGGTGGCACTAGATAAATTCAGCCTTGTAGAAGATAAGGGGGGATCATGGAATAGAGGCACAACCCATCATGAGACTCTGGAAGACGATCTGGATCAGTGCAAGAGTGAATGCAACTTCAGTAGCCGCACAAGAACAGCTGTGTCTAGTTTCAGTATGATGGTTACAAGGCATTTCCCATGGCCATAACAGCGGGAAGGTGATTCTTCTGGAAGTACAGTTGTGGGTCATCCATTGTTAAATAAATGTGCCCTTTATTGGGTTTAACTCTCATTCTGTGTGTGTGTGTGTACCTCTCGGTCTTTCCATCTTGGTGTTCATTACAATTTTATTCATGATGATGCGAAGTGGCAATAATGACATGTAGCTTAGTGCAATATCCTAACTTATTATCTTTTCCTTCTTCTTTTTCTTCTTCTTCTGTTTTGAATATTATTATTATTTTTATCTCTGTGGTGAAGCCTCAGCATTAGTATCAGAAAACAACTATATGTCATCATGAGTGTTCATTTTCAGCAAGGGGTTCAGTAAAGTCGTGACATCATTCATTTTCAGACTTGGCCTCCCACTCCTCACTGGGACCGAGAGTGGGACATTTCATAATGCGTTCACACGTCCCACTCTGAGGTAGGACAAATTCTTATCCTAGCCTAACTTTCAGGGCAATTTCTACAAGTAATTCTGACACAATTGATGAATATGGACCAAGAAGTTCAGGAACCAGGAATAAAGAGCTACTGTATCTCTGCCCTTTCTCCATTCTAGCCTCTATTCCTTCCATTTCTGGGAATACTTGGTAGGTCTGATTTGGACTTCTAAGACTGAGTGTGGGTGGGAGTGCATTAGTGTGTGTTCTGGGATATCTGGTTTGGTTCTTGTCTGATACTGCCAGGGTGAGTTGGATTAAGTAGGGCTGAGAGTTGATGGATTTGTTTTTTTTTCCCTCACAAAGTGCCCTAATGTTTTTTCCTGTATATCCTGCATATCATTAAAAAAGTATAAACCACAGCTACTGTTGGATTTACATTCAGTACCTTACAAACATATTCAATGCAGGATTTGTAAAGAGACTTAGTCGGCTAATATTTTGAATTATTTTGCATACACTGTCACACTGCAATGAACTGAGGCTATGTCCAGAACTCTGACCCTGAGTGGTTACACCAGTTCTCACCATTCACTAAAACTTCTTATTATCAATCTGCAGTATCTAAACTTTATTCTGTATCAGCAAATATTTCACTTTCCGGGGAAGTTCTTCATGAGCCTTTCATTTTGATTTCATGGCCTACTGTAGAAGAGAAGATTCAGAAGTATGTTGGGCTAGGAAGAAAATAGCTGTAGACTATTGATGCCTTCCATAGAGCATTTTTTGAGATGGAAACTTTCAAAAAGATAAATACCCTTTGGCTCTATTCATGTGATCCTGGAGTTTCTGTCTTGGAGGGCCTTGAAGAACTTTTGACAAGCTCAGAATTTTGAACATGCTGCTCTTGAACTGTGCATGACTGCTCTCAACTTTATTAATGTCTTTGACATTATGAAGTGCCAGCAAGGCTGCTCTTTCCCTTTCTAGTAGAGTCGGAAACCTTTTATTTTTCCCCCAATCCAAGTCAATCACATATCTCTCTGAAGAGGGCAGAACCTTCTTGACACCTGGCCTGCCTAGACGAGTCTTAAAGGGGATTTTGTAGCCATGCTTGATTGAATCCAAAACTTGAAAGTCGCAGGCAATCAATTCACATTACACAGAGAGCACCATCGGTCTGACTTCACAGATTATAATACTCTGGATTGAAGAGCACTTGTCACATTTGCCTGTTAGCTTTTGTCCTATATATGAAGTTTTGCTCTTAGCCTTTAGCAGGGCAACTTCCGGTACAAAGATTGCCCCGAAACTAGAGACGTTCTTAACTTTGTTTTTATCAAGTCTTTTGGAGAGTCATGCTGAGGTCTTACAGAATTATGGGGTTATCAAACACACTTCCAGGCTGACTTATTAATGAGAATCCAATTGCCGTTGTTTATGGAACATGTCATTAAATTAAAATGGCTTGTTCAGGGTCACATTCTGCCATCTCAGAAAATCCTTATAATGAATATCGTGTTTTAGGAACTCCCTCTCTTATTTATTTCCAAACATTTCATTCAAAAAGATATTTTATGATCATAAATACAATCAAGGGGATTAATCACTGAATAACTGCTGCTTCCTTTGTTATTCTACCTCAACATGATGGCTAGCTATTAGAAAAAAGAAAAAACTTAAGCAAGTGAATAGAACTTTTAAAAAGAAACTTTGACATACAAAATGGATTCCTTGTTGAAAACAAGTTATTTGAAAAGAATCTGACTCCCCTGGATTAAGATTAAGATGGTTCAGTAGGTGCATGGTAGGATGGACAAATATTATGAGATGGTTAGTTATCTATAAAAGAAGCCAATTCAAGCCTCAAAAGTTATACCTAACAAATTCTATGTAAAAAATAATTAAATCGCCATCTCATCTAGAACTGGTTCCTACTTTAAACATGAGTTTGATGCTATAGACTCCGGCCACAGGCATCCCTAGAACTGGAGCAAGTGAGTTAAGAAAATTCAATTAAAACTCCTGAAAGACATGGATCTACTGTTCAAAAGTCTAGATGTTAAACAACAGTTAACTCTCTCTTTATTGTTTACAAATGTAACACACACTTGCTTAGGAATTGTGAACACATATGTACCATGTCTTGGAGGACTATCAATAGATGGGCTTGCAGGGACTTTATTTTAATTACAATAAATGTTTCTGCCCACCAGGTTTCCACTACCTCATTTTTTTGGTTCCCAGAACATATCAGGTTATAAGCTTTCCATTAGGACCAAGGTCAAGGCTCTAGCCCCACTAATTCAGAAGTAATCATGTGCCAAATAGATAGACATTAGCATTTATTATATATACATACAAGGGGGCTCCGCCCCCTGATCACTTCGCTCGCCTACCCCCGATGTTGGGTAATCCGAAATACATTGATGAATCTATGAGATATATTGGAGTGTAAAGGTGTAGATGACGAACAAAGGAAGTATATTCATTAATCCTAATGAATGTCCACTAATAGTGGACTCATTACAGAATGCGTTGTCAGCTAATTGGCGGAATTGTTTATCGGCCGCCTGTCGTTCCTTTCTTTGCCGTTTATCTATTCACTCTGGGGCGTGTTGTAGGCGCCTACGTTCATTAATTGTATTCAGGCGGGCTCGCTTCTGTATGTATCTCCGTCAGTTGTGGTCATTCATTTTGAACCTGTGCCTGCTTTGCTTCCACAGTTTCAGACGCGCGTTGTAGGCATCTGTGTACATTGTATTTGTCCATGCGGGCTCATTTTTGTAGCTCCGTTAGTCAAGCTGTTTGGTTTTGGAGCCGAGACAGTTTTGCTTCCGCGGTTTCAGACGCTCATTGTAGGCGCCCACGTCTATTGTTTTTATCCATGCGGGCTCGCATCTTTGTGGACCTGTGGGGCCTCCGTAGGTGTGTTAGAAGCGCGTGGACATGCTGCGTAGTGTGGCCGTTTAGTTCAGAAGCGCGTTGTAGGCGCATGCGCCTTTCGTACTTTCACGCGCCTTCCGTACTATCTTTGTGGACCTGTGGGGCCTCCGTAGCCTCTTTCGTTTGACTCTGGGGTGCAGCGTGGAATCCTCTTTTTTGTGTGGCTGTGTCGTTACCTATGGGCGCGTTGCCTCATTTCCTATTTACGTTAGTTGAGCTCCTTCATTTTTGAGCTGTGACTCCTTCGTTCTCTGTGGATCAGACTTCACTCGCTGTCGGCGCCTGCGCACTATGTCTCCTGCGTCCATGGGCATGCCATGTACCTGCGTCCATATCCGGTTTACCATTCTCGGTTAGTAATATGGATATTCTCTTAAAGATAATTGTTCTTTAATTACACTATAAGGTTCTTTACTGGGTTGTGTGGTTCCTTGTAGAACCATTGCTTAATCAAGCACCATTTCATTTCAGGCAGACTTATTTGCATATGAAGTCAATTCTTTGTGCTTTGAAAGACTTCCTAATGTGTAGAAAATAAAAACTGATATCTTTAATGTATGGTAGGCCACCTAACAGACACTAACAGATTAAGAACACCTGGACTTAGCCTGTGTTATTGTATGCAGCATGAGTCCTTATTAAATCAAGACCCATTGGCATTTCACAAATCAGTTACCATTTATTCAGGTTTGTTTACAGTATGGGGCCTGTTATGTATCTAAATTAATAAAGGTACTTTCTGAAACCTTCATGTGGATGGGTCTTTTGGGAACCAAAACTGATTCCCCTATGGCATCACTTTGCAAATCCACTCTGGTACTTTTATATTTAAGAGTGTAAATGCTCCAGAAGGGCATCCAGAATTGTTATGGTACACAGAAGAGCAGGCAGGCAAATCTGCATGAGAGGACATAACCCTAATGAGACATTATTATCTGGATGGGATGCCTCATCAGTTTATTCTCAGCCACAGATTCATTGTAAAAGAATGGAAATCTCTTACGCTCCTAGAGGCAGCAACAATACCTCATTGCGGTGTCTCAACGACAAACAGATGCTCTTGAGAAGTGTATTCTTTGCAAGAGTCTGTGAGAGAAGAAAACTGATGTAGAGGTGTTTCCTGCAGACCCTCTGACTCCTAAATCAGGCAAGTTCAGATTCAGGGGGAGAGTAAAGGGGAGAAGAGGAGGAAGAGGAGGAGGATGCCACTATATTGAAGAAGTAGACGCTTGGAAGGTAGGAACACACTAGGCTCTGTAGTTTTCTTGTTAGCCTAACTGCGTTTCAGCCTGCTCAAAATCTTTATTTTTTCTCCATTACTATTTTGTTGTTCCTTTCATTTTTAATCTCCAGCCTCTAAGCTAGACCATGATGATGTTTTTTCTGATGTAAGTGCCAGAGAGGATGGTGTTCTGACTGGGATTCAGGATGATTCCCTACCCAGCTGGACCACTGTAATGGCATATTACTAAAACAGATGCACAGCCCAGGTGGGATGAACAAATGTGGAGGATGATTAGAAGGTTGTAAACAGTTCATCCCAAGGCACAAACGATGGCAGTGCTCCACAGACTGGATCCCAATTTGGACACCCACAGGGATCTCTGGGACTTGTAGTTCAGAAGGGTGGCCCTATTGGGGTGCTTGGGTACCGTTAGGGGACACTGTAGGAAAAGAAGCTTCCTACTTCATGCAGCTTCCTTGTGATTTCAGCATACAATACTGTAGCACTGAAAGTACTTCCAGGTCCCACATTAAAAGACAAGTCAGTTTCAGGAGGAGTAGAGAAACACTCGCAAGGGAGGCATGGAAGGAGATGGAAGGTGAATATCTGTGTGCTTATACTGTGCTGGACTGACTTAAACCTGTAAAGGTATTGTCGTTGAATGAATATCATTTTATTCTAACCTTGAACTGTGTTCAGTTGAGTTGTGCCAGATGTTCAGGGCTCTGGGTTGCCTGATTGTGGTCACACTGGGCATGGAGGTCCATTCCAGTGGGCACTGTTCTGTTACATACTAAAGCTACACTATTGTACATGTGTAGTACAACAGGCAAGTAGCTAAGGTAAGACAGGTAAAGGACAAGATCCATTAGAAATAGTGATTTGCGTCTAAGCAAGCAATACTAGACAATGAAGATTTTGCTTTCTGAACACTGTTTAGGTTTATCTTATGGATTTTGGTCTGTTGATCTCAAAAATGTCCTTTACATTTTACTGCAAATATCTTTTTGTGATTTCCTCTCATATTATAAACATATACAATACAGATACTGTATATATACAGTACAACAAATACAATTGGATAAATGTGGTGATTGGAAAGTAGTAGCACTCCTACTAGGAATGCATCTCGGATACACAAATTTTTGAAAGGATCAGCCATGATAAAGAGTCCCTTTGTGGTAAATACTCGACAACTCGACAACTCAACAAAAGATGTTTTTGCCTCTTTTTCATTTTGTGAAAGCAATGAACAAGAAAGGGGAAGGATCTCGATATCTGAGGCTGATGTTTCCATAAATATTTAATGCCAAGTCTGAGGAAGACATTTTTGATTCACAAATCAGACATGTAGCTCAAATATCAGCTATTGGGGATGGAGAAAATTGCATGGAAAACAATCATGGATGTTGTTGAGAATTTTCTTGGCATCTACAGAGCACCAGTCTACAGTATGTCTAACTAGCAGTGCAGGTGCTAGGTTATTTTGAGCCCTAGGCCAAGCTTATTAGTGCGCCAACTGACTGCTCGATAGCTAACCTGCGCGGCTTGGCGTTCTCTCCCCTTATAATCTGAGCCCTAGGAGAATGCCTAATTCACCTTAATGGTGGAGCTGGATGTGGTAGCTGGTTACCAATATGATTTAATCATATAAAACCATGAAGTGCAACATGTCGCTAAAGATTAATTTTCATCATTCATCCTTGGAGTCCATTCCTGCTAATATTAGTGCTGTCAGTGACAAACATGGGGAAAGGCTTCACCAGGACATTGTAATGATGGAAACAACATATCAGGACAAGTGGAATCCATCAATGCTGGCTGACTACAGAATTATTGGAGACTGAAACCATTTATTCTAAATGTGGATAGCAGGTAAAAATGTGTGAACTCCATATTGACACTCCTGTAGACAAAGCTAGGTCCATGTAGACAGGGAGATTGTGCAAACCTGCCAAAAATGCACATGAACACAGGTAGAAGGTGTGAAGTCCATACTGACATTCACATGGACACAAAGAAGCTGTGTGCACTCCACACAGGCGTTGACATGAATACAAGGAGAACTTTGCAAGCTGAAATTTACACCCACATGGACAAAGGTAGGATGTGTGGACTCCATATTGAATGCTGGAAGAATATGTAAACTCCATAAAAACACCCATACGGACAGAGCGAGATCTTGCAAAATCTATGCAGTCCCTAACTGAGCAAGTAACAAAACTCAGAGGTCTGGAGCCATGATGCAGCAGTGTTAACTCCTGTGCCATTCTGCAATGTTGTTTAATATTTCTGAACAATTTGCTCTATTTTGAGATGATCAGCATGCACAGTGTTCAAAATAACAGTCATAAAAGTGTTTCTTAAACTACTTGAAGAAAAAGGCACACGTGGGATAAGCGGCAGCTTCCAGTGAGGCTGAATAAGATAAGTGGCTATGAAAGCAGATGGCTATGTACACTGCAATATTTGCAGCCTGCGACTTTATGTAATAGTCAAGTATCCTCGCTTGTCATACTTGACAAAGTCACAAGAGCGCCCGCTGACAGTAGTGTCAGAAAATCTTTTCCAGTGGTCCTTAATATCACAGCAGTAATTCATTTTCCAGTCAATTGCCTGGGTAAATATGTGTTGTGCTGATGTAGCTGATGGTAGTAATGTTCATCTTCCATGGTCCTTAGGTATGACATGGTAACAAAGAACTCTCATAATATACAGATTATTTCAAAACCTTCCTTTTTTACTCCTCAACATTGTGCTTATTTAAAAAGGGATTTCTAATAGACTTATTTTTGTTAAAAATTCATCAAATGGAGTAGCGGATCTGTAGCTAAGGATCTGGGCTGGTGTCTGGAAAGTTGCTGGTTTAAATCCCATTACTGCCAGTTGGGACTTTGAGCAAGGCCCTTAACCTGGAAACTGTGCAATGTACAATGGGTGACCCTGTGCTCTGACCCCCCAAAGGTCATGTGAAAAGTTACACTCCCCTCTGGGATTAATAAAGTATTCCAAAATCAAAAACTGAAAAGTTCCTATGCTACCTTATGAGGACATGATTGAATTCGGTTGAATGGAAAAAAGGACCCTGAAATGCCCGACTTTGACTACCACTTATAAAATCAAAACTCTCTTCAAGTAATTTCCATATTTTAATGAAGTGTTAACTGCTTAAAGGAAGTGAAGGCAATTTCCTTGAAGGTGTGTATGAAGATTGTCCAGAGCCATCAGTAACCTTCATGATTGGTTGAAGCAAATTGTATATATGAAGGCACAACTGAAAGTTTGTCAAAGTCCTGGTGGCAACTAATGAACTTTTTTGCAATCATTCAATTACAACCTCATGTCTTATGTCCAGATAATTTTTATATGTGAACAGATTCATCCATTACTTTTCTGAGTTAGACCAATTCAGTACAGGATTGTGGTAACCCATCCTGAAAACAACATTGATAAGAAGGAACCAATCTTGGATTGATGCCAGTCTATAATAAGACACATTCATGTATATGCCCTGCAGTTGTTCACATCAAGCCTCTCTTGCCATGTCTTCACCCAGCACACCGACAGCTAAGCAATGGTGAACCCCCAGCCGTTTAATTGGAACAAAAAATGCAGCAGTTGGCTGCTTAGTCTTTGAGCCCTGATTTTCAGCTTAAGATCAAGATCATGGTGTACATATAAGATTTATTCCTGAATGAGAAATTTTTATTCATGTGTGCTAAATTAGAATTTCTGGAAAACAGAAAACAAAGTAAAGATAAAGTGTAAGATGAAATGAGAAGCAAATAAGTACAGCAAGACTTAGCTTACAAAAAATCAAATACCATTATTGTTGAGACAAGGAGACAAATAAGTATGGCACAAAAGCCTCACAAGCTCTAACATCAGTCTAAAAACGTAGGTAGCTGTCAGCAGAACTATGCTGACCCCACAAGAGCTTACTTCATTTCCTGACACAGGCTCTCGTCTACTTAACAAGACCCTAAAGGAAAATTACAGCACCACAGAACTAAAGAAAGCCTGAAAATGCAACAGCCCAGAACACAAACTGGAGCACAAAACAACAAAACTTGCTCAGAATTGTAAAAGCATAGATACAGATGGCAAACAAAAGCTAAAAGAGTCAGTCAATTAAAAATATGTATATATAAAACCTGATGATCTAACCATGCTCCCAGGTGCAAAAATGTCCAAAAATGGCCATCAAGACCACTTGACCACACACAGTGACATCACATACTCAACATGCAGCCAGTGGGCTACCAAGACCGACCAATGGGGCCACTGCCTCTGACAGCACTTTCCTAAGGGCACGTTTTCACTTAACAGTATCATTTTTAACATTACGAAACAATATGAGGTAATACCAAAAACAAGCGTAAATTATGAACCTTAGGAATTACATATATAGCTGGTTCCTTATTTATAAGTTGTCTTTAAAAATGGAGAACTACTTTTCACTTGAAAGTTTCAACTTGCACATAATAAAGACAGCTTAGCTTCACCACACCGCAAACTTCTGAGATCAATACGATGAACGTGCACTTGAAAGCTCCAGCTACAGGTCCGTTCTTAATATTGACATTCATTTTCTATATTTTAACAAATTGTATTGTGTACATATTTATGACGTCACTTAGTAGAATTTTGTTAATATCTGGAGTATCATTAAGGTGTCAATCACAATTACCATGTTACATTTCTCTTAAGTTTGCAACACACGTGTTTAGTTAAAAAGAGCAGACGGCTTTCAGCTTGCAGGACAGTTTCACTTTTATTAAAGAGTTTATAGAAGTGAGCATGATGAGCAGTTAATTAAGCAATTACAAAATTCAAGAAAAATATTTGAGCAGGGGTTAAACAGATGCAGGGAGGAATTTATACATTTTTATTGTTTGTAATGCATACTGTAGTGAGTGCAGCAACAGAAAGACAGGCACACACACACACATATGACCGCCACAGATGTGCAGAGTTGAGTCCCCAGGCAGTCGGGGATATTTATTGTTTAACATCAACACATGGAGCAGGCAGATCACTAAGTCTTTGCATGACTATGCACACTTCTACATTATTGGGGGCTATGGGGGACGGCATGTAAAACAACAAATAACTGATATCTGATGATGAAGTTATGGCTGACACCCATTTTTAAAATTAAATTAAATTAAATAACTGAAATACTCTTGATTGCAAATAAGTCTCCACAGGCTAAGATGGATCCTTTTAGTTGATGGTATCCCTGTTTAGACTTCAGGTGTAGTTAGAAGTCTGGGTGTTACATTTTCTTCCTCTCTGTCATTTGTTCCACACATTAACGACTTCCCTTTACTCATTTAAGTAATTTAGCCTGACTTTGATCATCTTTGACCTTAGCAAATGTTGAATGTTTAGCCCATGCTTTGATTACATCTAGGCCAGACTACTGTAATGCCATACTGCATGGTCTTCCAAATTTTGTTCTCAATGAACGGCAGTATGTTAAGAACTCTGCTGTTAGGGTTCTCACTTACCCCAAGCCCTAGGAACATATTATGTCAACTTTGAAGGACCTTCTGTACATTGGCTCCCAACTGAATCTCATGTTTACTTCAAAATAATTTTGTTAACTTACAAAGCCTTAAATCACCAACATCCATCTTATCTCTCTGATCTTTTAGACCTGCATGTTCCTCCCCACTGAGCTCTGATCATCTCAAATTGGTCCACTATTTCCCATTCGTAAGGCTAGGAAAAGTCCAATGGGTGGCAGAGTCTTCCATGCTTCAGCTCCAACCTTGTAGCCTGCGCTTCCTCAGAATCTCAGTGAAGTTAAGTAAGTTTTTAAAATTAGACTTAAAAGGTATCTGTATCCTGATCTTTGGTATAATCTGCTTTGTTACCCTTTTCTGGTATCTTTTAATGTATTTTTAACTATTTTTGACATGCTTTGTACTACATCCTTGGGCTGCGAAAGGTTTGTTAATAAAAGTTATTATTATTGATAAATATGCTGATAAAGTTGGACTGGTCTTGGGACACAGAAGAACTAAATAAGAAAGGGCAGAACAGGCTCTTCTTCCTTAGGAGACTGCGTTCATTTAATGTGGGAAGTGACATCCTCCACATCCTCCAGTGATGTGCTGGGCTAGTAACGTCACTTCAAGAGAGGCCCACCGAATCAATAAGGCAATTAAAAGGGCAGACTCAGTTATGGGACACACTCTGGACTCCCTAGAGATCAAAGCAAAGGAGAGAATTAAAACAAAACTGAGGGCCATTTTGAACAACGCTGCACAGACACACTAATACTGAGGACAATGAGTCATTCAGCACAAATGTGTCAACAAACACTATGGGGGCTCCTTTATACCAACAGCAATATGCCTGCACAACCATTCACTGGGACTGTGAGAGAAGTTTTCTTGCTTTAAAGTCATTCTGGTGTGTGTTCATAAGTAAATGTGTTTGTATATTTATGTGTTTATTTATTTATTTACTTATCTATGTTTTTATTTGTTTATTTATTTAAACAGCTTCTGTAAAAAGCCAAATAAAGTTCTAAACTAAAAGAAAGGTCGCGCCTAAACTCACATTGCCCTCTCACTCTGCATGCATACATTTTTTTTTTGTTTGCCTTATACAATTTCTTGTATTAGGAATTTGTTAGTTTTCGCATACCCCTTGGGGTCAGAGCGCAGGGTCAGCCATTGTACAGCGCCCCTGGAGCAATTACAGGTTAAGGGCCTTGCTCAAGGGCCCAGCAGAGTAGGATCTCTTTTGGCAGTGACGGGGATTTGAACCGGCAACCTTTTGGATACCAGCGCAGATTCCTAGCCTCAGAGCCACCACTCCACTCAGGCCATTCTTAAGTGTGTCCTCCACTAGGGTTTGCCTTTTCTCACACATGAATCATCACTACTCTCAACTCCTGCCTCCTCGTCAGTTCCGACACACATAGTAATTTGGCTCCTCCATCCTGCTCCTGTCATGCACTCAAGATCCTTGACAGAAAGAGTACACTTCACAATCGCAACCTGCGACTGGAAACGCCGAACTTCATGACCCAATGTGGTGTCTGCCCAATCTGCAGGTCTTGGACAACACTCCCTAGAAAGCTAGGGAACAGACAAGATGCTTCCAGAGAGCTTGCTGTCAAACTTGGACCAAATGTGAACAATAAATGCCTCAGTTTGATATTTTCTCCAATATTATGTATGTTTTATTGTATCAAAGCTAACTTGTTTTCATTTTTCCAAAAATAATATATCTTATTATTATTATTTTTACTATTATTATTATATTAGTTACTTATTTCTTATTTTGTATGTTGTAACAAGGATACAGTATATCATGGGGTTGTTTGTCAATGGAATGGACTGGGAGTCTTGTTAGGGTTAAGAGAAAGCTGAGCAGACCAAAGTACAGAGATACTCTTAATGAAAACCTGTCTCAGAGCACTCTGGGTCTCAGATCAGGCTGATGGTTCACCTACTAAAATAACAATGACCCTATGTGCAACACAAAGACACACAGGAGTGGCTTAATGACAACTCTTGGAATGTTCTTCGAGTAGCCCAGCCAGAATATGACCTTGAACCCAAATGAACACCTCTGGAGAAACCTAAAAAAATAGCCGTCCACCAATGGTCTCCATCCAGCCTGAGTGCTTGAGACAATCAGCAGGGAAGAACGGCAGAAAAAAAACAATTTCAGGTGGGCAACATGTGCTGTGTCATACCCAAGAAGACTCACTGCCAAAGGTGTTTCAGCTAAGTAATGAGTAAAGAAAAGGTCTCAACACTTCTGTCAACGGCATATTTCAGATTTAATAAATCTGCAAAAAGTTCTAAAATCTTGTTTTTGCTGTATTGTTCTGGGTAATAAGTGTTGTTTGACGATAAAAAAATGCATTTAAATGATTTTAGCATAAGTCTGCAAAATAACAAAATGTGTACAAAGTGGAATGTTCTGAATATTTTCTTGAAGACCTGGTATACAGTAGCTTAGACTTTCTATATTTGGATATCAGGAGGAAGATAAAAACATTTTCTAAACACAAAATTCCCAGAAGACATGCAGGATCCAAGTGCTGTAGATTAAATATTCTGAGGCTGCCATACTTGCTTCCAATCTATCATGCAACCTTTCATCAATCAGTCAATCAGTATTATTAATGGTGACCAGCTTTATATGCAATTTAATGAACTTACAGCAATATGAGGTAGTAAAAATCTTGAGACAATCATGGGAAGCCTCTAAAGCACACTTAAATGAGTAAATCAAATATAATTAATTCAATGGCTCAGCCAGAAAAGAATGCTTTTATTTTTATAGACAAAGCTATTAGGGGTCGTAATACAAAAGGAAGCTCCTTTTGTCAGAAAGACAACAGGGATCAGCTATTATGAAACAGGAGCCTGGAGGAAGCTGGACAAACGTCAACAGGATATTAGATATACAAGCTTAAATGAACAAATATGGGTAGGTTGGATGGAGGGTAAATGCACAAATGCACAGCTGCAGAAGACCACCATCCTAACAAATGGACTGCTATGTGGGCAGACAGAGAATGAGCCAGGCTCATAGCCAATTCCAAGAATTCGGAAAAGAAAAAACAGTCTCAGGTTTAGACGTCTGAAGAAAAAGCTTCAGAGTAAGGAAAGGGCAAGCGACACAACTGAAGTGCCACTGTATAGCTGACTTTGCTATAATTGAGCCAGAACTGTAAAGATCAGTGATGATGTGTTTGATTAGTTAGCTAGCTAGCTGGTTGCTTTATTGGTGTATGTTAAAAAGCAATTTATTTTTTTGAAGTTGACAACAGTTTCATATTCTAATGAAAGAGTTTTATTGACATAAATACCTTAATGTGCTCCATAGTTCCAGCAAAATGACTCTCTCCTTCTCCACTCTACCCAGGTGAGCTTTGTCCAACTACTTTCTTGACTCTGACTCCCCCAGGTGAAGTAGAGCAGCTTCCTCTATAACGGTGCTATCACATTGCATCCAGGAAGCACTTCTGGCTCAGGTGGGACCTCCCATTCATAGAAGAGCCTACCTCCTTCAGCTCCCCATGGCGGCACCCGAGGACCCAACAAGGGGTGCCAACTAAACCTACAACTCCCATGCAGCCTTTGCAGGTGCCCAAACAGGATGCAACACCTTACTTACTGGGGAAGCACATGGCCCTGGGAGGAAGTCTCCCCAATCCATCCATTAAGGTACCACTAACCAACCTAGTCAGGATGCCCATCCACCCACATCCTTCCATTAAAAGGACCTCCCAGCCAGTTAATGAGCTCATCCGTCCTGGCAGAGATGCCAGCCAACTCATGTGGCCTATTACAGTAGATGCCATAAACAATATGGCGGTACCTGTGAAAAACAATTGCAAAAATCGGTGATGCCTACAGGAAAAGCAGCAAAGAAAATAGTGATGTGACAATGCCAACAAATGAGATTATGAAAATTAATAGCGACATACATAATAATAATTATATTACAAAGTTAAATAAAACAAAATCAATTGTAGGAGGCTTCTGACACAGGCAAGGTCCAGAAGCGGACGATGCACTCATGTGCCATAAATCCCTACGACCAGACATGCACTGTGTGATTTTGGCATGATTTTAAGCCATATTTGCAGTTGCCAGCTGATTTTCTGAGTCAGCCCTAATTTCATTTTCATTTGCTGTCATATCACACTCACTATAAGAGAAGTTGTGATGCCTGATCGCATCTTACAATTGAGCTGTCGTACAATTAGACGAATTTCTGTCTTGTCAGAAATTTCATTCGAATGTCTTGTAGTGTGAGCGGTCTCACAACCTGAATTTTTGGTATTGTCATACAATTTTCTGAAATTCATTGTGTTCATTCAACTGCAGTACATTAAACACTGGGTATTACCATTGTCATGCTCATTTTCACCTCTTTGATTTCAAAATGCTGTCATATAGTAATATACACATACAACTAAAAGGCCAATGACAAAAGCATCTTAGGAAATGTATACTGGAAGAACCTGAAATAAACACAGACAAACTTACCTAATCCAAGTAAGGGTGGTGGTGGGCCTATCTTGTCAAAACTGGACACAGGGTAGGAACAAACCCTATATGGGATACTAGTATTTCAAATAAGACTTGTGCTCACTAAATTACAGTTAGAAATCAAACTTACAATAAAGGACAGGATGTGTTGGAATAAGTGTTCAGGAAATAACTAACCAATCTAAATAATATGTGAGCATAGTAAAGAGCAAAAGAGAGAAATGGCTACGCATTTTATAAATTTATCTTAGATTACGCTGGAAAAATGAAAAAATTGCTTCCTGAAAACTGTTGGGTGTATCTTACAGATATAGGCCTACTGATCACATTGCAGTATCCATATACAGTACAACTACTACGACTGAACATCTGAGGTGATGTAAATGCAGTGGCACTTCTACTAGAAATGAAGCTCAGATGTACCAAATACTGAGAATTGGCTAGCCATGCTAAAGAGTCTCATTACTTTCAAAAGAACTGGCTGCTCCACAAGAATTTGGTTCCAAGGCATGAAAGTGTAGTGCATTAACAAATTGTTGACCCAACGAAGATGTTTTTGCCTCCTCTTCATTTAAAACTTGGACTGATGAAAAAAACTCATGAAAACAATGAATAAGGGTGGTGAAAGATCTTGATATTTAAAACAGACGCTTACACAAATTACTGATGCCAGCATTAAGGAAGGTGTTTTTGTTGGTCCACGCATCAGGCACATCATCAATGACAAGCAGTTTGAAGATCTACAAGAGTAGCTAAAGGTAATTGCATGGATTTTGGAAGGATGTTGTTGAAAACTTTCTTAGCAACTACACGGCGCCATAAATGTCCAGCGGGCTGACAACAAGCTTCAAGCATACAAAACCGTTCATTCACATTGGAACTTCTTGCCTGCTAATCTTGGTGCAGTCAGTGACGAACATGGTGGAAGGTTTCAGCAGGACATTACAATGATGGTAACACAATAGCTGTGTAAGTGGATTCCATCAATGCTGGATGACTATTGTTAGACACTAAAACAAGCATCAAGCACTCAGTATAAATGAAAATCAGCAGCTAAACATTTTTAGCTCAATTGAACAAATGCAATGTCAGAATCATTAAGAGGTTAAACACACTAAATTCATGGAAAGTTAATTTCATGATTCTTCTAAATCCTCCAATACGCAGTTCACCTAAAACTATATTTGTCTTCAATTTCAATCTGTCTATCATGATCACCATTTTTGAGTGAATAAAGCTTGAAATAATTTTCTGCCCAGTGCTATATATAGTATACTGAAAATTCGACAATTTAGTATTTCTCCTTAATGAATATTGTCAAGGCTTAGGGAGAGATTCAGAATGGAATAACTGTGCCCACTGCATTGATGGGTCTGGCAGTTGTTTATAGCCTGTAGGCCGCTTATCAGTCCTGCCATTTTTATTTATTTTTTTGTAATTTTTTTGTTATATGCCAATTTTCCCAATAACCTTGCCTATTTTTACATGATTTGCTAGTACTACAATAAATTTATGTAGATAAAAGAGTTCCAGCTCACCACAATGAACACAGTGTCTGTTCATTTTCCAGCAAAATGAGGTTTAATAAATGTGCCATCTGGCATTGGGAGCTAAGTTTTTTCATCTCTTTAATATAAAAATGGAAGCACCTTGGGTGAAGGCTAATATTTAATTTTGTGAAGTTCCCACAGGAAGCCTGTTTACCTTCAAGTTATTGCTGTTAAAGAAAATCATTTCCTTAATTATCTGTGTATTAATACTCTATTTCAATAGGTGCATTTTTTATTATTATAGTCTATTATTATTTTTAATGAACTGCTGGTTTGACATTTAATGATTAAAATTTTATTATACACACAGATCTTTTTATTCTTAAGTAAATCAAAAAGTCCTTAAAGTAATGAAAGTTTTAATCAGTTTAAAGAAACAGTGACTTGATTAATTATATTAAGAGACAGACGTTACACAGTGGTTAATGCTGCAGGCTCACTACTCCAGGAGGCCAGGTTTAAAGAAAGCCCTGTCTGGTCACAGCCTTTGTGGAGTTTTAACATGTTAACATCTGAAGGATATCTATTAGTTCATTGTTTTTTAACCAACACAAAGCAGCAACTGTGTTAAATGTCAGCCACTTCAAGTAAATTTAGAAGCAAATAAATCTGTTTAGCTGCTAAATAACCTGACTCACATATCCTTTGGATGTGGGAGGAAACCAGAGTACCCAGAGAAAAACCCTACAGGGAAATAGAAAGGAACAGGAGAGAGTAGGCAAATTACACATGATAAGTGTTCAGGGCTCAAAACCATATTCTTGGAAATGGGAGACAGCAGGATTAATTTACACTGGGCAAACATTTTTTGTCCAAAATTTTGGCTTTCTGAAAAGTTTTTGGTGAGTATGATAGACAGCTTTACACTAAACAGAAATATAATTTCAGATGGACTGTATCATGTATGAATTTGTAGAAAAACAAAATTATTTTTATGAATTTAGCATGTCTAGACACTTAATAAAGTTGTGTGGTGCTCTGGGTGCCTGCAGCCTTGGGTTCTTTCTCTTCCTGGGATATCAATACTTATGCATCAAGATGAACTAGGGCAATGAGGACACAAACAACAACTTTCGGGTGTAAAGTGCATTGTGTCCAAAACAAATTTTGGTGCAGTTCAAAGTCTTCAATAAAGAATCTGTTAAAACAGTACTTGGTGAGTTAAAATGTAATAAATAATGACAATAAATAATCTGTTAAAACCAAGGAGTCAGAATCGCCCTGCAGTTTGTTCCCTGTGAATTTCCCATTGGGATTAATAAAGTATCTATCTATCTATCTATCTATCTATCTATCTATCTATCTATCTATCTATCTATCTATCTATCTATCTATCTATCTATCTATCTAGTAGCTACTCTCTTGTCTCACCCGCTCACCCATCACTTAGGTATACTCAGCAGAGCTCAGACATCAGAGAACATGGTTCCCAAATGACTCCCGTCTCAGCCACCTTACAATGGCATCCACCTCGCCTGTAAGATGCCTAAAGAACTTAACTGCACCTACTCTCAGCTGTTCAGTAGGAGCAATCCTATCCACCCCTCGAGCGCCTGGCACTGCACTCCTCTGTGTGGTTTCCCTGATCAGTTTGCCACTATATCTTCACACTAACTCCCAAAATGAGTCTGTTCACTCCCTTTTCAAAGATCTTTCTTCCTCAAATTCTTTCTCTTTTTCTTCTCTTTCAATCCTATTTTTATCCTTGGAGGTGTAGGTACTTTCACAAATGGCCCACGGAGCATCAGTGGGGACATGATGTGCTGATTGCAAATGTACTTCAATTAGTAATCAGCTAATTTCCACATTAAATTTTTAACAGCATCTGAGCCCTGCTCTTGAAAAATGGAGCATTGCCATTGACCCTGGACACACTTCACCACAAGCTAACGCATTGTATTGGTTCAATTCTGCTGATCCATCATTGCAATGTCCCGGTGAAACCATTCACATGTTCGTCACTGATTGCACCAGGATTAGCAGGGAAGTAGTCCAAAGTGTGAATGCAGAAAATGAATCTTTTGTGACATGTTGCACTATATGGTTTTCTACATTTGAAGCATTTTGTCAACCAGTGGAATGTAGTTTGGTGCTCTGTAGTTGCCAAGAAAATTATCAACAAAATTCTTGAATGTCTTTCATGCAGTTATCTCTGGCCCCACTAACAGATCTTTAAACTACTTATCATTGATGACGGGTCTAATTTGTAGACCAACAAAAATGCCTTCCTTAATCTTGTCATCAGTTATTTATGGAAACATCTGTCTCAGATATCGAAATCCTTCCCCTTCATTGCTCATTACTTTTACAAAATTTTAAACTAATTTTTTTATTGCCGAAATATTACATGAAGAGGTTGACAAGTGGATTATGTGACAAACGTTTCTGCCTTGAAACTAACTGTACTTCCTTCCCTTATACAGACTCACCACGCAGCCAGCAGTGAAGCTGTGACTCCAGTCGCCAAGACTCTAAGGTAGGTTTGCTTTATCTGTTTTTTGCTTATTGCTAGTTTGTGTCCATTTTTTGTACTTTGTGTGTGATAATCATTCTGTCTGCGTCTTGTTTGAGGCAGGTTGGCACAGTGATTGGCATTACTGCCTCACAGATCATGTCATATTTTTAGCTGTGATAATCAGGTCAGCATAGTTGGCAGATGCTTCTCTGACCCTCAGGGACACTTAAGACCATTGCACCATTATAATCTAGTCAAAACTACTTCAGCTCTTCCTTCCCCATTGACTTCAATGCAATTTGCCAAGTTTGGCAAAGTACCCACACATTTTGTCTAACTCACGGCAAAGTGAATTCTGTTCAATTTGCTCATCACTAATGAAAAAACATTCATGCCAAAAACAGGATATATTTATGAAGAAGGTAGCACAGGTTTTGATTTTGAGTGGGTTTAATGGGAAGGATAGCAGCACAGGCTTATTCATGCATATTTTTTATTAAAGTTTTCAAAATAGATTAGGGAGTTGAGATAGTCTCTAGTAAGTACAATATTATAAAGAGCCATATTCCACTGTAATTATGTTGTTGGACTTAAGTGCAGCATTTAACACCATTGACCATTGTATTTTACTGCACAGGCTAGAAAATGATGTTGGGTTTACAGGCACCATGCTCGGTTGGTTTAGTTCTTATTTATCAAATCGATTGCAATATGTACAGAAATGTGCTGACAGTACTCCATCATTATACACAGAAGTTCAATATGGTGTCCCGCAGGGCTCAGTACTGGGACCTTTACTGTTTTCACTTTACATGCTTCCACTGGGATCTCTCATTAGGAAACATAATGTTAAT
The DNA here is from genome assembly GCF_900747795.2 of Erpetoichthys calabaricus. Lineage (NCBI taxonomy): Eukaryota > Metazoa > Chordata > Cladistia > Polypteriformes > Polypteridae > Erpetoichthys > Erpetoichthys calabaricus. The sequence goes on from NC_041402.2 coordinate 26,329,848, forward strand.
TTTCACTCGTATGCAGATGAACCCCAGTTATTCCTTTCATTTAAATCAAATGAAGTTTCTCCAATGTTGTCTTTAATTAGTTGTGTTAGTGAATTAAAGGAGTGGATGAATGAGAACTACTTGTCTTTAAACACAGATAAAACAGAGATGTTAATTGTTGGAGGGAATGACGCTGATCATAACAATATTTTGTCATCATTTAACTCAGTTGGAATCCCCATTAATTATACTGAATCAGTCAGCAATCTTGGAGTTATCTTTGACTCTAGCGTGTCATTTAAAACGCATATTACAAAGTTGTCCAAATCATGTTTCTTCCATCTTAAAAATGTTAGGAAATTAAGGCGCTTTCTAAATAAACAGGATTCTGAGAAAATAATTCATGCATTTATCTCTAGTAGGATTGGCTACTGCAATGCGGTGTTCACTGGATGTTCAAACTGTTCTCTATACAGCCTCCAGTTAATCCAAAATGCAGCTGCAAGAATTATTACAAGAACAAGAAAATATGAACAAATAACTCCAGTTCTTAAATCCTTACACTGGCTCCCGGTTAAGTTTAGGGCAGATTTCAAAATCCTCCTTTTAACATATAAAGCATTAAATGGCCGAGGTTTGGCTTACTTGTTGGAACTTATCATGACTTACAAACCAGAGCGCACATTAAGATCTCAAGATGCTGGTCTGCTTATGATTCCAATGATTAATAAAATAAAAGTGGGAGGCCGAGCTTTTAGTTACAGGGCCCCTAAACTGTGGAATGGTCTGCCTGCTACTATAAGAGATGAAGACTCACTACTTCACTTTTGCATATCCTGACTAGAGCTGCTAATTAACTGTACAGACTGCATCTCTGTTGTTAGTCATTAGCACTAAAACATAAGTAACATGATAGTTATAATTGGATACCCTCATCTATTCTGTTTCTCTTCTCGGTACTCAAATGTGGCACTTGGTTCCACGGCCCACCTGTCAAGTTATTTTGCCTGCCTAAAGTAAAGTCATCCCTGATGGAGGATCGCAGGAATCGTGGGAAGGAGGGGTAATTTCATCGGACTGGCTGGCCCAGCGCTGTTTCAGCCATGGAATGGCCAAATGAGGGAGGCAGCTTGATGGATGAGGTCTCCAGGACTCTAAATATATCCAAATCTTCTTATGTGATATCATCTACTGTTAAATTCTGCTCCGTACTTCTAAAATTTTTATTTTTATACTGTATTGAGGATTTGTTCTGTTCTGTTCTGTGTATTGTATTGTATTGTATTGACCCCCTTCTTTTGACACCCACTGCACGCCCAACCTACCTGGAAAGGGGTCTCTCTTTGAACTGCTTTTCCCAAGGTTTCTTCCATTTTTCTCTACTAGGTTTTTTTTGGGAGTTTTTCCTTGTCTTCTTAGAGAGTCAAGGCTGGGGGGCTGTCAAGAGACAGGGCCTGTTAAAGCCCATTGCGTCACTTTTTGTGTGATTTTGGGCTATACAAGAATAAATTGTATTGTATTGTATTGTATATTCTCTCTTTTAACCAAACATTCAAATCTTTTGGAAATACAGTAGGATGACACCAGAGAACCCACAATAAACTCATTCAGACAGCGGACAGACCTGCAAATGCCACATAGCCAGTGACAGTGGATATGAAGGTTTATGGATCAAAAGAGGCCAGGAATACAGTAATAAAAAAGAAAATCAAAAATAATGATTTATTTCTTCAGTTACTATCAATCCTGTTTCTAAACACCATACAAAAATCTGTTTAAAATTTATATTTATTGCATTTTACAGGTCAATGCCAGCTCATTTTCATTTTACATTATACTAAAAAGAGATGTTTTCATGACATCGTTGCTGAAATTGAATTGGTACCAACAGTAATGAAGCATTTTCATTTAAGAAGTTGTGTGTCAGTGACAGCAACTTAAAAACATTCAGGCTAACAACTGCAAATAATATGAGATTCAGAGAGAAAATGCGCCTTTCCCCTGCAATGAATAGGTCATTCGCAGGAGTTGGTTGAATTTTACTGGCATGCAATGCAATCTTTATTTAAACTGATAAAGCTGTTAAAAATGGAAGTTGAAATTTTATAATATAAATTGACAGAAAGCAGCACATCCTTTAAAAATAATGATCATGGATGCCACCCCACCCCACATATGGTTGAAAACCAAGTTAAAATTTCTACACTGGACCCTTACTGTAAATGTAATAAAGGAATCTGTACCTTGTCGTGTGCATACTGTATACATATTTTATCACCTGTTAAAGGCACATACTGTAAATGAATTATGTGAAATATCCAGTGATGAACATCTTTAATAGCCACCAGTCAGAAGTTTTCATTTACAACCCAAGTTTCACTTATTATAGTTTGCCCTTTTAAAGCCTTATGAGTTGTGAGTGCCATGGAGGACAGACAGACATCCTGGCATGATCTATTTCCAAGATGGAAGGTGCCAGGGGATAGGTGAGTAGAAACCCGAGGCTACAAGCAGTTTCATCCTCCATACATTAGGTGGCAGTGGTCCGCTGGAGGCGTTCCAGCTTGGACACCCAAGGGGTTAATGGGAACTGGAGTCTGGAAGTGCAACTCTGTTGTGGACTCTGGGTGCTACAAGAGGATGCTGTTGGGAGAGGACTGCCCTGGTTTTCAAATAACCCAGAAGTGCTCCCAACAAGCCATGCCGGGTCACCAGAAGCCATTCCGCATCCAGTATATAAGGTCGCTCAGCTGGAGGTGGAAGGAGAAGAAACAGTACCATTGTTCTGTATGATTATTGGTTGTGCTTCATTATATAATGTGCCTGGTTATTATTTTAACCTGTGACTCTGTTGTGTATTATTGTATATGTGCTTTGAAGCTTGGTGACTCCCCCTACCGGTTACACAGTACAAGTAGAGGATATGTATGAAGGTTTTGGTGAATAAATACAGTGGAAAAGACAACATTGGAGCTGTCTGAAATATTTTTATTAATCCACTGTAACCAAGCTTGGAACTACATCATCCTGTCTTCCCAATATTATAAAGTATATCCCAATATTATGTCATGAAGTCTATAGTTAAAATAGGCTACACTCATGGACCACAGACAGCATCAACAGTTGGGGGCCTATGGAGGAAGGGTGTAGGGCTTGGGAATTCAGTACTCTTAGAAAGCAGTGGTATAAAATAATATAAGGATGATTCAATATTTATTTAAAATAGCTACAAATCTGCATATCAAAATGATTACTGCCTCATCATAAAATGGATTTAAATAGATGTCTACTAACAGGAATCAGTAACAGTTAGCAATGCCATCTTTCGTCCTCCTCTCTTTCTACAAAATTCTGAAAAAAAGCATGTGCTAAACAATCGTACCTCATTCTGTAATTTTTATCACAAATGTAAGGCTTTGCTCTGATGAAAAATGTGTTATCATCAATTCATTTTAGAGTTATTGCCATGTGCACAGAGTGCAATGAATTTCCTATATTCACTTTTGACCAATATGCACCAGGCATTTACTGTCCACGTCCGTCGATCCAAATCTCACAACATAGGTTACATAAAATAAGACAATGAGAAATGTAATAGACAGCGATGTGCAATACAGCAGAGGTTTCTTTCACATACAGTTTAATGAAATTTAAAACTCATTTCACATGTGATGCCACAACTGTGTAACTCACTGCGAAGAATCTTATTTTTCAGAGGTGGAAAGAAAGGTGCATATTGTTTCATAAGGGTTTGGCAACACCATACACTCCTTTTGGACCAGTAAGTTTCTCCGAAAAGGTCTAAATGAAAATAAACGTAAGGGAAGTGCCTTTTGCAAACTAACCATGATAAACATAAACTACAATGATTCAAAAGGGTAATGCAATCCAAATTAAATGAAAATAAAATGCTGTAGCAATCTTTGATGAGGTCCTACTTTTGCAAGTGTTATTTAAACTTTATATGTGACCATAAAGCATCCTCCCATCAGCCCCAGGATGCTCCAGTGCCTGATGGTAATTGTAGTCCCTACACTGGCACTACCAGTAAGTTGGATATGAGATCTAAATATTGGAGGAAAAGAGTTCTTTATATATCCTGTACTCAGTACCTTTCTTCATGGGCCAATGAGATGAATTTCATTGGACACAAAATTGCATAGTTTTTGCATTTGTTTTTAATTTATAATATGAAACTTGTAGGGTTTGTTGCAAATTCAGTTTTGTTCGAATCACTGGCTGGTTACTAATATGCTTAAAGTTCTGCAGCCTATTCCTACAATCATACTTCTTCTGGGTGTAACAATTCTAAAAGAAAATTAAGTTAGCTGTGTGTTTTAAGTTAGAAAGATTTCATTGAAAATCATGTCACATCTTGTTGAGTACAAAATGGTTTCATATTTCTGATTACAGTGAGGAAATTAATGCAGGAATGTTTATAAAGTTACATGTTTTCAGCTTTAGTTTTGCACTAGTAAAACAACTCAACATATATAGTTATTAAAGTTTTGTATTTTAAGACCGATGCACCTTTGCACTACAAAATTTCATTCAATTGAACTTGAATATGTGAAGTAAAATAAAATGTTAGTAATACTTTTAAATGTACAGATTTAACATGCTGTAATTTGTCAAGGAATAATAGGCTCCCAAGATTCTTTTTTTATTTCTACAGTAATTGAAGTAAATCTCAAGATACAGGTTTATAGTGAATAAGAAGCCACTTTGCTGTACCTCCAAGAGTAGCTGATACCAGTATGTGGGTTCCGTATTTTTTTATGATGGTATCAATGAACTGCTGTGTGGAGGGTCTTCTTCCCAGCATACGAATACTTTTCTGGAACTCTGGCATTAAAGGGACAGGATTGCGGATTAAATCCCTCCGTTCAATGGCTGTATTCCTCACCTTCCAACGGGCAAACTCTCTAAAAGATAAAATCAAAAAAAAAGTGGTCAGTAAAACAGGCAATGCATTTTATTTATCTCGACAATTTTGAAGCTGACCTATGAGAAGAAATAAAGTATTTAATCCAGCATAAAAATAATTAATGTTATCAGATAAAAAATAGTGCGGTGGGTTGGCACCCTGCCCGGGGTTTGTTTCCTGCCTTGCGCCCTGTGTTAGCTGGGATTGGCTCCAGCAGACCCCCATGACCCTGTAGTTAGGATATAGCGGGTTGGATAATGGATGGATAAAAAAATAGATGTGTAGGGCACTATATCATAGATAGATAGATAGATAGATAGATAGATAGATAGATAGATAGATAGATAGATAGATAGATAGATAGATAGATAGATAGATAGATAGATAGATAGGCTTATGGGTAGAAAAGCACTTAATATGAATAAATTGTACTAAATGGGATAGACATATACCATACATTATATGATGTTATAGAGGATGTATGATTATATAATAGATTCTGAATGGAACTGAATAAATGGGTAACTTTTATTGGTTTACAAAAGACCTTTCCATTTGAATATTCCAGAAGGAACTTTTATTTATTCTGATCTCTAACAGGCTCCATTAATAACCATGAACATTTGAAGAGATTTGCGAAAGACCACTGGGCTCCTAATTTTAAAAGGACTCTTGCTGCATGCAGGCTATGTTCCGTTTTTCTTGATATCTCGGTACCCTGCCGACTACACATGTAAAGATCTCTGATTTGTCTGCATATTAGAAACTTTTTCAAAGCCCAAAGAAGTTATGTGCAAAGAATCATCCTCAGAATGAAATTGCTCTTTATCCAGTGTGGTGCTGAGGTGTCACCCATTGCATGGTTGCACTCGGGTCCTAAATTGGAATCCTGAGGTGGCTTGTCATGTGGTGGGTGTTGCAATTCACTGTATCAGTGTGTGCTCCCAGCCTCCTCTTCCTCTTTACATAATAGAAGATTGTGTTTCACCCCCTATAACCTAGTACGAAACATTCTTAAAATGCTGCTGTATTTGTGACATAATATTACAGATGGAGAGTCTGGAATGACTTTGCAAAAAGAAAGAGACAGGGGCATATAGTTTTCTGATTGTGAACTTGAACATGACTGTAAGCTTGAATGTGGATGTTGGCTTCAACGTGAATGTATACAAACATAAAGACTAAAAAAAATTATCTTTGTGTATTATTAGCTTCTTTCTTCATTTTTGTGTGAACTGTTTTGCTTTGAATTTCACTAAAACTTTTAAAACAAAGACATTTGGACTGTTATATTTTTATTCACATATACTTTGTGTCAGAACCTGTCCAGTAGTCGAATAATTTCAGAAACAAATGTGGCTACAAGCACTATATGTAGATAGATAGCTAGATAGATAGATAGATAGATAGATAGATAGATAGATAGATAGATAGATAGATAGATAGATAGATAGATAGATAGATAGATAGATAGATAGATAGATAGGGTTAAACGTAGAAAAGCACTTAATGTGAATAAATTGAACTAAACTGCATAGGTAATACATACACTATATGAGGTAACAGATGATGTATGATTTTATAATTGATTCTGAATGGAACTGAATAAATGTCCATTTGTGAATAAACATGAAACAGACATGAAGAATACTGCAGAGATGTTTTCCAAATTTGGGAGAAGGATTCAGTCAGAAAACATAACTTAGTTTTTTTTGGGTTTTTTTATATACTTTATTAATCATTGGCTTTTCAAGGTTGTTTCCATATCTAACTTTCACTGAATAACATTAACTTAAAATATGATATGGTCAGCCTTTTTAGCTAGTATTTTAATCCAATTATATAATCCAAATATTTAATTAAATTTGGCTCAATCAGGGGAGTAAATCTGTGCATTGGTGACCATTGTTGCCTCCTGGCATATGAGATCATCAGTCACTGACTATGCGGAGTTTGTTTGTTTGTCCCGTGTTTGTGTGAATTTTTGTTTTTGCCTATTGTCCCGTTATTGACGTGGGTGTTTAAGTGATTAAGTAAGGTGATTCTCATTCATCCTTACAAATGAAAGTAGTGCCTGCGGTGGACTATCTATTATTGGCTTCTTCCTTACAAAATTGGTTGCTGCTGGGAAAGGATTCACAAATTGAGAGGATTTAAGAATACTGTTTTAGGATTAAACAATTATTCAATTTAAGCAGATATAACCCGAAAATCTAACAATATAGGATTAATCCATTCATCTTTCCATCTCTTGAGCTCATGTATTCCTAATTATTGGTTTGCAGTTCTGCCTCACACCTCTCAGGAACTGTGTTCAGTTCCCAGCCTGGCGTTCTTGGGTGCCTGTGGAGTTATTTCTTGCCACGCTGCAAGGGTTCATTGCCAAGTCTAAATTTTGCAAGTGTTAGCAAGTGCGCCCTGTTACAGACTCGTGCTTCTTCTGTTGATTCCTGCTTACACCATGATTGGCTCACTGCCTATATAATCTTTAACTGGAATAATCAAAGAGAGGATGGATTGTAATAAATGTACAAAAATATTGGTAAATAAGTCACCGTACCACATATTTAAAGTAGGTTTTATCAGTTAAATAGTAAGAGACAAAGGCTATTAACAAACAAGTTACAAGTAAAAACTGAGAATGACAGTGAAGATGAAATCAGGAAAGTGAGAAGTTAACAACTGTGAAGTGTGTTAGCATAAAAAAATAATAAAAACTATTTTCATTTCTAAAGATACATTTTCACAGATACTCTTACCAGAGAATATCTATATACAGTGGAACCTCGGTTCACGAACGTCTCGGTACACGTACAAATCGGTTTACGACCAAAAAGTTCGCCACACAAACGTTTGCCTCGGTTCACAACCACACACTCGGTATACGAACAAGCCAGTTTCCCTTTCGATTTGTACATGTTCAGTCTCTCCCTGTGCATTTCCTGTGCAGCGAGCAAGAGATAGAGACACACAGGCAGCGCGAGAGAGAGACAGACGCACACACACAGGCAGCACGAGAGAGAGAGACAGACGCACACACACAGGCAGCGCGAGAGAGGGCTGAACTCATAAGGTAGAGAAGGCAGTTAAAGAATGCACTGGGCTTGATTTTGTTTCCACTTCTGTTTACAGCGATCGGTTCGTAGCATGCATTGTTGCAATGTTACTTTTCTTGGTGGTTTATTAAATTACGGATTTTTTCAAATGTTCATTTTTTCCATGTGCTTAAAACTCATTAAAAAAAGTGTTTTTAGCCAGCGGTTGGTAGTGCTATAGTGCGAACTATTGCAGTATTAGTTTTCTCTGTTGTTCAAGGTTTTCTCAGTGTTATTCAATGTTTTTACATTTAGTTTACTATTACGCTGTGCATTCTATGGTTTAATTAACTATATTTGTGCTTAAAAACTTAAAAAAAGTATATATATTTACATACAGTTCGTATGGTCTGGAACGGATTAATTGTATTTACATACAATCCTATGGGGGAAATTGCTTCGGTTCATGATCAAATTGGTTTACGACCAGAGTTTTGGAACGAATTATGATCGTGAACCGAGGTTCCATTGTATATATAAAAGTCAATGTATGGGTGTGTGTGTGTGTATGTATGTTCCAGCAGCACTTCCGAACGGCTGATGCGATTTTCATGAAACTTGGTAAACATGTTTCTCATTGGTTGACTTAAAATACTGTAGGGTGAAATCAACCCTAACCCACCCCCTTCTGGGTAGGGTGGGGGGTGATCTTTCTGGTCTTGTATGCATGTTATCATTCAGTTGACACTCGGAACCACCACCAGAGGGCGAACTGGAGGTGACTGCCAGCATTCTTTATGTTAGAGGACCACTGCGCCCCTGTTGCTTTTGAAATTAAATAGAGTTGGCCGGATCAGAGCATCAACTGGATGATGTCATATACACAAGACCGCAAGACAAGCACATTAGTGAGTCTTCATTGTTTATTTTTATTTTTAAAGTTTTTTTCATTATATTTTTCTCAAACGATTAAAAAAAAAAAACACTTTATTTTCTTCCTGGGCAACAACGGGTATTTCAGCTAGTTACATATTAAAATACATTTGAATACCATTGTGCTCCACAATATTTAATGTTTAAGTTTACCATTTCTACAGTTTATTTTAGCTAGAGCTGTGGTGTACTTAGAGAATAAATGGAAGCAATTGTCCATGGATACCGTGCATCATACAAGATCTTCATTAAAGTGGCTGGTGCTGCTAACAAAATAAAATTTAATATGATGGTTTTTATTTGTTACTAACCATATATATCACATTTTCATAAGCAGGCGCTTTGAGATATTAAAAGAGAGCTCAGCTTTAGCACTTGTAACACCCATATAAAGACAACTAAGGCACTCAATGCCACTTTAGATTATTGACTGCATTATTAGGCCCTCATTATATACAACTCTCACTGTATCTGAAATTACCATCTAAAATATTGTCTATTATTAGTGAAAACTGCTTGATACTATAAAGATTATGCGCCTTCTTAAGTGCACTTCAATAATATTCGATAACATATATAGGAAATGCAATATTTTGTACAAGATGTAATGTATTTACTGAGCGAATTATTAGGAACACCTGTACACCTGCTTATCCATGCAATTATCTAACCAGCCAATCATGTGGCAGCAGCTCAGTGCATAATGCCATGCTGATATAAGTTAGGAGCTTCGATTAATGATCGCATCAAACACCAGAATGGGGAAAAAAAATATGATTTCAATGATTTTTGCTGTGGCATGATTCTTGGTGCCAGACAGGCATTTATCATGGAAGTCAAATACAAAACAGGGTCTGGGAATAAAAATGAGAAATGTTTATTAACTATCCCATATAACAGTTACATTGTAAGTATGCACTGATAATGCCTAGATTCTTAACAGAATAAGAATACTGTAATTATAAAAAAATTAATGTAAAGTGCAGGCTCAAACATCCACAGAAGTAATTAACTGTGAATAAATTAAAAATCCTTAATATATATAATTAAATTATTACTTCATTTGGTCTATGAGCATTCCCATGGAGTTACCATTGTAATAATTCTTTATTTTGTGAACATCAAGTGAGAAGTATGGCTCATTTTGCTATCTGTTCTGGGAAAATTAAAATACCATGCAGTATGGTGGGCAGGCCGGTTGAGATGTCTGTTAGGGGACACTGAAGAACCTTAAGGAACATTCGGAGGATCAGTGATTTATTGGGGATACGTTTTTTTATGTTAGTTGAAGACTGTAGAGACTCATACACATTTAAAACAGGCCAGGTCTAAAGTGTCGTATAAAGATTCAGAAAATAAGATTATGATTTGACTTTTGTTTAAAGAATTAGGTGAATAAATACTGTTATGTTGGGTTGAAGGGTCTGCTCTAGTTGAAACATTTCCTGTGTTATTAAAAACTCATCTACTAAGGTGTGGTGGGTGAAGATAAACCGCTTAGATGTACAGGGTTGGGACAAGAAGTATGAGAGGGTATTTGTAAGCATGACCTAAAGAATACTGGATTTCAAAGTATTATAAGTATTACATCAAGCATTTCAATACTTTTCTGGCCAACAGCAATGGAATCATAAGTGAAAGAGATTGGCATAGCATACCAAAAGGACATATAATAGAGATGAAAATCGTGGACGTTTTTATGTGAACCATGTACAGAAAAAGAATAAAAAGACTAACAAATCAGGTACAGGTAGAATTTAAGAAATGTCAGCACCTGACATACTGTTGCCTTTAACAGCTTCAGGAGATCTGTCGTAGAAGACAGCTGATGGTGCCTGGGGACACAGACCATGACAGCATAATGTTCGTTTGCCAACATCTACCTTAATGACAAATTCATTATACATGGCAGACAAAGTGTCCTTTAAACATTTGACAAGCTGCTCAATCACTTTCAGGAACACGTGAATGCAAAAACAACAGAATAAAGCCGGACGTGTAGCCACTGATGCTAAACCCAAAAAGAGTAAGTCAAGCTGCATTAGGCATCGCTCAGTACGCACAAAGCTAACAAAATTACTGCTGAAAAAGATTAATAAAAGTCAGAAGAGTAGATATATGGCTTGTAAAAATAGGAAAATGTAAAAGGACCAGTGAATTCATTCCAACAAGAAAACAACAGGCATGGATACAACACATGTGATAACTCCCAGTTAGAAAGCACACTTAGTAAGGGCTACTGGGTTTTAAGTTAAAAACTGATTTTCTGTTTACAGGTGCATCTTTTAAGGAAACTGCTTGAGCAACTATGACACCTTCAACAAATGACATCATCAAACACCTCCAATGTCCTATAATAACTAGAGAGAGAGAGAGACATCTACTGGCTATAATAAAGCTTTAGGTCAGTATAGCTACACAAAGGATACACGTCTAGGAACTATGTACTGTATAGTGGAAATTCACATATAGTGAAATACAGTATACCTTGATGACCCCTTATATTACTTCTGTTAAGTACAGGGTGGCGCAGGGAATCTGAAAATTTTGCTGGGGCATCAGCAGATGTTTGGAATGAATGTGAGCTCGTTTAGAACCCCTTGCCTTTAGTTATAATGGAGCAATGGAGAGGTGCGCAACAAGCATTTGCTGTGAAAGCCTTTTATAATAATGGTAATAGTGTGACTGCTGCGCAAAGGAAATTTTGGAGTCATTACCAGTTAGAATATCATGATTGTGTTCTGTCTGCACATGCGATTACAACATGGGGGTGTAATTTCGAAGAAACGGGTTCAGCCTTAAAAAAGAAGTCCCCAGTTGGAGCCACTTTGCATACAGCCCAACAATTGATGGTAGCTATTCGACAATTGTTTGGAAGGCATGACATTCCATGACCTTCGAGATCCCCAGATCTCACTGTTTGTGATTTTTTTCTGTGGGGACAACCATTGCTGAACTAAAAAGGAGGTTTGAAGAGGAAATCGCTAACATTCCTCTTGACATGTTACATCGAGCAATGCACAATTTCCACAACACGCTATCAGAATGTGTACGGAGAAATGGACAACACTTTCATGATGTTTTCTTCAAAACATAAAATGAACATTGAATGAATATCAATTACCATCATTCATTGCATATCCTGTACAATACATTTCATCATTAAATGTATTTTGTAATTTGTTTATTCGTGCATTGAACGTCAATTGAGAATTTCCCGTTTCCTTGTGTCACCCTGTATAACATGCTTGGTTTCGCCAATATCCATCAGTACATACCGTTTTCATATATTTTATATTACTAGCCTCAAATAGAAAAAGACAATACATCAGTAATTTTAATTACAACACACCCATTTACAATAATGTTATATTGACGCACTGATGTTGAGTGCTAGAATGGATCCTTTTGCTCTTTACATGGCTCTTTTAGATGGCTTGTTATCCTTAAAAAAACAGTTTGCCCGTTCTGTACTAGATGAAGCTCAGTTTACGAAATTGTAGGTCTTTCCTTTGTATAGGCACATCTGTCACTGAACTGATATATATATATATATATATTTTTTTTGTAAAAGACATAGATATGCTGTTTCACAATATGTGTTCCCATGCATGCACACTTAGGTGCCTTCAATAGCTGAACAGGAGGGGCCACTGCCACTGTATCTCTGGTTTCCTCTACAGTGTCAACCCATCTCCTAGCACTGCAAGTATTGCTTCTCTTGGGATCAGAAGAATATGCCAAACCAAGGAGGGCATCTTTTGACCCTAAATCGTAGTTCTCAGACTCAGCCCTGGGAACCCTCTATGGCTGCAGGCTTTTGGTCCAACCAGATTCACAAGCTGTGACAATAATTGATCTCATTTAATTAGTCATCTTTTTTCTCTTCTCTTATTCTATGTTCAGAAAAGCACAATAGTATGATTTTTACATTTATAAAATATTTAAACTGTCTCCCCCAGGAATGTTGAAGACACCAAGAAAGGCAAGATTGGGTCTCAAGAAAAAGGTTTAATAAACACTTCTCTAATATCCCAAGACTGAGAGCTCAAAAAGTGTTTTGTGATGCGAGAAGAACAAACCTTTGTTACTCTTTGTTTTTGAATGCCCTATGGGACACTGTTCTTTGGACTGTGTATTTTTTGTTATTAAATGGGTGTGGTTAGGTTAGCACACCAAAGATTCTGAAGAATAGTGATGAGCAAAACAGGTAGTTTCCATTCACATACAGATGTATAAAACTGACACCAAAATTTCACAATTGTATAATGTGAAACAAACTAAAGAATTTTTTGGGAGTGTGGAACACAAGGAGTTTTCCTGTGTTCTTTTCTGAGGCTGTGTAAAACATATAATCCATAACTCACTGGCAAAATCAATTTTATTCATGTTTTTGTTCACATCACTGTGAAATAGTGTAGCAGTTCAGCGGAAAAAAGGAACTGATAATATCTAGCAGATGTCTTGATAAATATTTTGTAGATTGTCTTTAGAATTTTATTTTAATTTAAAAATCAGTTTGAAATTCCAAAGCGGAACTCACTGAACAGCTAGCCTAGGGTAATACAGGTAGCCAAGGTGAAAGGAAATAAACAAGCTAGCAGCTGGACTGGGGGGACTGAAAGCTTTGCATCAATCTACTTGTAACCAGTATAACAAGGGTGGTATGCTATAATTCTGTGCGGACATGTCAGAAGCATTGTTTTAGTTTTTTGAGCCCCAATATCAGGAACATGGACACATTAGATCTTATGAGTCCTTCCTCCAGGAAGAAACCTTTAAGTGTAAGGGATAGGATGAGTTTATGAGGCTGTGTAAGGGTTAGGTTTTTAGAAATCTGAGCACCTTTTTCCACATCAGGAGGACAGCATGGAATGGAATGGGGCTGAGTCATGCTGAAGCAGGACTGGAATTAACCCTTTACTTCAATATCCCATTGGTCTGGGAAATACATCAAGGAAGCTGGACTAGCATACATTTAGGTTAACAAATAAACTATCTCTCTACTGAATGTACAATTAGTCCAGACACCATGCTGTCATCTCTTTCAATTCATCCAGAGGTCATGCTGGAGAAGAGATGGCACTGGACCAAAATCCAATCAACATACTAGGACAGACACACTGACAGATACACTCATTGTATTCTGTTTTATTGGGCAATATGAATACATAATACATGACTAAATGTGTAACTTTTTTCTCCTTTCTGTTCTGGTACTCCAACTAATTTCCTCAGGTAACAGACATAAACGAAAGTGGGACACGTTGAACTACAGTAGCAGTCAACCCTGATAGTGGCCAGGCTGGTGAGAATAAACATACAAAAGGCTATAGGGTGGGATTTGGGGCATTCTGTTAAGTTCTACATAGTAAAGAGTTTAAAAGGGAAAATGGAATCACCCCAGGACCCTACCACAACAAAGCAAGTACTCTTGAAAATAGTGACATGCTGCATATTTTCTATCCAAAGACACATGAAAACAAAACATTGTGCACATTATTGGGTTTTCTCCACAGGAAAACTAACTACACATAAAGTCGCCAATACCGAGTTCCGTTACCTAGCAACTGCCTTCTGGTAATTTTGTTCTTTTTCACTAGAGATCTTTATTAAATACTAAATAACAGGCAAATACTTTGATGTAAGGATAGGTATTTATGTTTTATTGCCATTTTTGAATCATTATTTTCCATATTTTTATGTTTTTTTTGTTTTGTCCATAATAAGATATTGTTCCTTTAATTATGCTACCATTTCTTGTGTGCTGGAGCCCCAGGAGGCGGGCCACCCTGACATCACTCCTTCTGAGCCCTCACTTTGGCTATTTAACCCTTAACTACTCACACCATTTCTCATCTCATAAGTACTCTGTCCAGTGTACTGTATGCTCAGGTGTTAAAATGGCTATTTATATGCACGCTGTGAGGATGAAATCTATAATATTGCAATAATTTTAAATTGTACATGTTTTTAATGTCATTTAATGCCATATTACTGAATAGTATGACACAGTCCAGGACTATCTGAAAATAAACCTGATCCACTTCTCCAGTGCTTATTCATCACTTTCATCCACTGCACAATTTGCACATGGATCACATTTCAGTTCAGTTGTTGAATGTTCTTTGCAGACAAAGTCATTGCAAGAAGAACATCTCATCGTTGTCCTACATACCCACGCGGTGTACCAAATGCACCATATGGAACTTGTGACTGTGCATCCACTCATAAAACCACACACTGGAGGGAAACCATTGTGACACTGTACTTGTAGTGAATTAAGGTGAGAAGAGATGGCAGATGCTGCTGGTAGGTTCAAGTAAAAGGACGTGGGACAAAAATAACTGAGATTGGTGTACAAAATACACCAACATGAGTAGTAAAGGGCCAAGGCCAAAGCCAAGTAAGCTAAAATCAGGAGAACATTCTAGTGTGAAGGAGTTTTTTTTTTTTTTTGCTAATGGATTATACTGTATACAGGGACTTGTTTGTTTGGAATTATATTTTAGGGCACATCCTTTTTTGCTATTTTGAGCATTTTGCATGCATTTTTTCCATTTTATGGATAAAACCTTAATTTATAAAGATTAAAATTGTCTTTTCAAGCTACAGTTTTCATAGTTTAATTTCTCTTGTGAGACACTTTTTGTATACCATAGTCTTTTTGAACTTTCAAAGCCAGTTCCCCATTTTGGGACCTGCTAAGATTATATAGCCTGCAGGTAGATTTCTCACTCAAGCTGGTTTGAGGTCTGCCTCTTCTTGGTTGGCCAGTGAATTTTCTGGCCTGCCTTCTGTGGATTTGTTTGGAGGCCTCACCTTATCTGCCCTGTATGGGAATCCAAATCATAATAGATACATCCTGAATTAATGCATGATGGAAACTGGGCACCTTCCTTCTTGTGTCAATGGCACAACAATCACCAAAAGTGAAATGCAGTTTATTTTGCAAATTGGCATCACTACTCAAGACCATTATTGACTTGAAGAGACTTTTGTTTTCATGTTTGGACCGGTGTCATTATAAACCTCAAGGCCTTATAATGAAAATGAATAAAAAAATGCTTCACTTGAGAAAATGTATTCATGACTTTTCCAGGGGAAATCAACAATTGTGAAAAATTAATTTCAACTTGAAAGCTACAGAGCTCAACCTAAAAAATTGATTTAGAGATTAATGAATTAGCGCATCACTCTTAACTGATTAGCATTACATTAAGCTTTTGGGTTTGTCAGTATTCCACATTACAATATTCTCAGGACCTGGACAGTAGGCCACAGAAAGTAAGACCTCCATCAACACAAATAACTTAGAGATGACCTAGAGTAAACTACATTGCAGCAAAAACAGTGACATATTCAAAAAAGTAGAATCTGCAAAAAACACCTCTTAATCCAATATCATCTGACCCTGCAAATGGAAGAATAAATCAGAGTCCACTGGCAATTAAAAATCTTATAAACTAATCAGCCGTCTGTAATTAATCATTCACACTGCAAGCACAGAATCCACATGAAAATATTGGAATACACTTTCTCTTAATCTGTGCTGCCCACCATAAAGATATCAAATAGGAGTTTCAGATTTTAGACCAAGACAAGAACAAGAAGACACTTCAAGTGATAAAAAAAAACAGAAAGAATTATGAAGAAAATGATAGGGAGCTCTAGTTTTATTTGATGATGGTCTATGGAATCAAACATATAGTATACAGGAAAAATCCTTATCACATTCTCCAAAATCGTTCGCAAAATTGCTGTGATATAGGTTTCTGTTTTATTAGAGATGCCCATCCCATGTAAGGATGACCTCGAGTCATATCTTTTGTGACACACGTGCACCTTGGGGACAGCTTAAAGGCTCAGGTGGTGGCAATTCCTCACCAATCCACAGGGAGGGGCTGCATTCTAACGCCTCTTCTCTTCCTCCCTCTACAGACCGGATGATTCACAATGTCACCACCTCTGACGTCACTTCCGGTGTCCATACACCTGCACCCACCTCTTCCTGCCTGGTTTGCATTTAACCTAGAAGTATCTCCATCTTAGATAGTCTGATCTGAGACTTGTCTCCTTAGTGACGTTATTTTTTGCTGCAAAGCTGAAATATTATTTTGCTTTTATATTATACAGGGTTGTGCTGTCATCTCAAATCTTTATCTTTGTTTTGACCTCTTTTACACTTTATAATGCATTGCTGAGATTCTCAATATCCCTGTCTTAAAGACCCCTCAAAGAGCTGCCCTTAAATCTCCACCAGTTTAGCCAAATCAGCAAAACAGAGATCCACTTCTTCTCCAAGAAATAAACCAATGAATAACATTTCAGTGCTTGGTTTCTTTGAATTTATCTTCGTAGTACAGCAAAATAAATTCAAGAGTGGCATAAAACAGACAGCAAAGTGTCCTATATTACAAGAGAAAACAGCAGATGATTAGGTAGACATTAATTAATTTCCAAAACCAGCTAACCATGGGGTCACGTTATTATCTCATCTCATTTGATTTCATGGGTGTGTGGTGGTGCAGTGCTCTCTCGTGCCTGCAAAGTCATGGGTTCAAATACCAGTTTAAACAATGCCGGTGTAGAGTTTGCACATTCTCCCATCCGGTATCTGCGTGGGGTTTTCTCCAGCTTGTCCAACTTTTCCCCCACATTCACTAGATACACTGTACATGTTAGTTTATTTGGCTACTTTAAATTAGCTCCATGTGAATAAGTGTGAGTATGTCCCAGAGAAAACTTTTACTGCTGGTCTTTAATGGCTCATAAGACTCAAAAGAGATTCTCATTTAAGAATTAACTTTGCATCATACAAACAATTACATTCTAAATTTTGCTTTTCACTATCTTCAAATTAGAAACTTAGAAACTTTGTTAAACAGAACCTGCCCAATGTTCCTCACCTCCCACCTACCTCTATGCTGGAAAATATATTCATCAGTTTCAAGGACTTAGACAGCATCTCAATATATAAAACCATTTTACAGTCCCTCCCTTTCAAAGATCCAAGAGGACAATGGGAAAAGGATCTCTCCCTCAACATATCAGAAAAGGAGTGGAAGGTAGCAATGCAGGGAATTCACTCGAGCGCCATATGCACAAAGCATACAATTATTCAACTAAAAATTATATATCGAGCACATCTGTCTCGCCTAAAATTGTCCAAAATGTTTCCAGGGCAGGATCCAATCTGCAAACGTTCCAATCAAGTTCCAGCCTCACTGGGTCACATGTTTTGGGCCTGCACCAAATTAACATCATTTTGGACCAAAATTTTTAAATGCCTTTCAAACAGCCTTGGTGTCACAATCTCTCATAATCCACTAACAGCTGTGTTTGGTGGGCTTATAGATGGGCTTCAAGTGGAGAAGGACAAACAAACTGTAATTGCCTTTACTACACTATTGGTACATAGACTTATCTTGCTCAACTGGAAGAATCCTAACTCTCCCTTTTTAAGTCAGTGGGTAACTGATGTTATATATTATTTGAACTTGGAAAAAATAAAATTCTCACTTTAGAGGATCTGTGCAGAAATTTTTCAAAACCTGGCAGGATCTAATCAATAAAATTTTAGAATAAGCTTTTAAAGCACTGAGGAAGCAGATTCTCTCCCTATTCTCTTCTTTTTCTTCTCCATTTATCTATATTCACTTATTAATTTATCTATTTACTTATTTTTACTAGGTTTAAGTTTTATTCTGCTGCCCATGCTTTCTTTCTCAGGGGTGGGGGTTGATTTGTTTTCAATCCTTTTCTTGTAAAATTGATCTATTTGTATGGAATGTTGTGTGATTTCAATAAAATCAATATAATAAAAAAAAAAAAAAAAGAATTAACTTTGACACAGATGTTTCTCCTAAGATTGCTTAAGAGAAATAGCTTTAGTCAAAAACGAGACACGTGATACAACTGATGTAAAATGAATCCAAATTGAGAATTTGGTATGAAAAGCATGTTCTATTTTATGAGAGCTCTCTCTAGTCTTGTTTCAGTCTCTTTTAAGACTTGATGTTTTTTACTTGCTATTGGACTGATGCCTTTATCTATGGTGACTTACAACATCTGAGATGCAATCGGTTATATTTCTTTTGTTTTTACAATTAGAGAACAGACAGATGAAATGATGTGCTTGTGGTAACACAATATCAGTAGCAGGATTTGAACCCCCAACTTCAGGGTCTGAAATCCAAGGTCTTAACTACTGTGGCACACTTTTCTTCCAGAATAAGTATGATCTAATTGGAGCACGTCATCATTGTATTATTCAGAAGCAAAGAGTACAGTTTAGTAATCATGGTACGTAGCGCTTTATTACCTCAAACAACTGTCTATACATTTCACCATATATTACAGAGCACTCAATGCAAATATTTTTAAATTGCAAACTACTTGGAAAATCTGAGCCCATTGTGTGACTTTGGTCAGATCTTTGCCAAAACTCAAGAGGAGACACAGGTGAAAGACTATCAGGGTATTTTTTTCTCAGTAGGAAAATCTGAGAAGCATTAAACAAAAGAACATGTCTCCGTTTTATTTCTTTCTGATTTCATTGTTACCTAGGGGAAACCAAAAACATATTAAGGAGATTTCCTTTTTAAAATTTTCACGCCTATGGGGTTCCCTGTGACAAGATGGTGCCTTGTGTAGTGTTAGTGTTCATCTTGTGTCCCCTACTACTAGGACTAGCTAGATTTATAAATTTATAAATTATTATTTTTATTGTTTATTTGAATGACAGCCTTACCCAAGGTGAATCCACAGACAACGCTGAAGATGATTGACTGTTGAATCTAAAAGCTGCCCAGGACAACATCTTCTTTTGACATTGCTGCTAATCTTCAGTAAGCCTTCCAAGACAATTCCAGTCAGACTTTGCTACCTGTTTATATTTTCTATTATGTTTTCTTCTATACTGCTATCACTTTGTTTTAATAAATACCAAGTTTATTTTAAACTTCTTAAATTTCTTTGTCTTTATACTTAGAGTGATTGAATAAAGTGAATACAGGACCCCAGGTCTTCTTTTCCTACAGGGCTAACAGGCTAAGGGGGGGGATGCCCCAGTAGGATGGACATTATAGTGAGAGTAAAGTAGTGTTGGCTGGTAAGTGTATTTAAACAGGGTATATTAGCTTCCATAGGTTATTTCTGGGAATCAAGGTGTGTCAACCTTTAAATCAAGATTATATCCAGGGACATTTGTGTGTCTAAGTTGTTCTCGGGGACCACGGTAGCCTCAGGTCTAGGTTATGTCTGGAGACACACATTTGCTGTTCATGCCAAAGTTAATGAGTTCCTATGTGGAATACTGAGGAATGATTGACTCTGAAGACATCACTTATAATCAGGGCTTGTGTAGAGAGAATCTGTGTGTGTGAAAATCAGGGTGTGAGAGAAGACCACTCCAATAATGAATTTGTCGAATTACACTCATCCCACGATTATACACGGTGCCAGTACTGCTGTTTGACATTCCAGTTGCCTTTTCTTGTGAAACCTTTGTGATTACAGACGTGACTGTCTTATGTCTCTTATGATGTGACCACCTGCCTAAAACATATTCATGTGCCAATGTATAATGGAGGTTGAAAAATTGAAATTAACAGTGATGGTAGTTCATAAACAAAGATATTTATACTTAATCCTACTCAAGATCATAAAGAAAAGTTTGAGGAGGGAGTTTGCCAACTTGGCAATACCCTGAAAGCGGTCATTAAATTGGTTATTTCCGTCAGCTAAAGTTCTTCAATACCTTGGGGCTTCTTTGTCTTCAATGTATATTTTTGAGCTCATTAGTTCAATTAATGCTAATTAGAAAAATTAATCTTTAACGAGCTTCACCACTATGAAACCCTTTCTACCATAATTTATTTTTTTTCTTAAGCAATCTGTATGAATTTCTACCATTAGGTTTTATCTAAAGATATCTTTGAGTGGATTTCAAAGCTATAAATAAAGCAGAATATTAGAAGAATTTGCACAAAAAAGGAAAATAGCAGTGTGTGCGTGTGTTTTAACATCTAAATGAAATGGAAACAGTTAATCCCAAAAGTGTATAATATATTCCATGAGTATCACTGTGTTGCTGTCTTGAATGACAGGCGGATTCGTCAACTAGGGACCTCTAAAAAGGGTTGAGTGGATCTTAATTGCTGTTCTTCAAGAAACAGGAACAAATGTATGCAAATTGCATTTTGTTCTAGTTAGTATCAACAAATCTCAGAGTAAGGCTCGGCATATAATGAGGAATTTTAAGGCTCTATGCGAAATGCATTAACAAAGACACAGTTGTAGGTGAATGATGTTACCATCAAATCATATTAATTTATCACTTTTTGCAACCAATGTTTGGCACCACAATTCCCCCAGTTCATTGTCTACTGATGAGCTTTCTGAATCACATTGGAAGCACTTTGTTCAAGGTCTTATTCAGTTAATTAAAAGCTTCCCCTCTGAGGCATTGACTGTCCTACCAGCATAAAGACATTGCTAACCATGAAAGAGACCAAGAGTTCTCAAAGGTCCTTCATGACTAAGGAAGCAGCTATTTTGTTATTTAAGAAAAAGATTAAAAATCATGTCTTGTACAGCTACCTGACCTTACTGTGTAGTTTTATGGCAAATGTAATTATTAACCAGTCCTATGTTGAGAAGAGGTAGGTGTATTTATGAAGAGGAAACACACTGCTAGGTGCTCAGTCATTGACAACTTTTCTGCCTTGGATGAGACCTTCATGAATTATCTTTAACTTTCTTTGTGTTGCACACCTTTTTGGATTTTTTTGAATCCTTGCTTATTTTTCATAGTTCTGTGAATCTTACTTGACGCCCATTTACAGATTTTGTGTCTGTTTACCTTTATGATATTTTGACTCTTTATTTACTGTTTAAATGAGCAATAATGAAATTCATAAATTATTATTTTTATTGTCAATTTGGATGACAGCCTTACTCAAGGTGAATTATAAGATTAAGGATGTTTAACAATTGTTTATTTCTATTGATATATATATATATATATATATATATATATATATATATATATATATATATATATATATATTCACGGCATTCGAAGTCTGTGTCACAATCTGATAGTGTGGGTGGTTACCTCCCAGGTAACGCTTTGTGGTTGGCCAGCAATCTGCTAACATCCGCCACGGTGCCCTCAGTTTGTGAAGAGCAGATCATAGAATAGTTGAAAATAAACGAACCACACGCCGTGGCGCAACGTTAGGGGCATCGCCTCTGACGCTGACGTCCGAGGTTCGATTCCCGAGAGGGAGTGCAGTGGAGTGTGTACACCTGATGAGCCCAGAATGAGGGCGAAACACGTGTCGTGTACTCTTTGCATTTATTTGACAGTAAAAACTATTTTCAACTATATATATATATATATATATATATATATATATATATATATATATATATATATATAATTTACTATATATATATGATTTCACAGTTTGAACATAGTCGGGCTAGGTAACTTACTCTAGGACACACAGTGAGTGAAGGATTGAAATTGAATTGGAATTTAAAGAGGCCTTTAAATCTAATTATTATTAAACCTGTGGCATGAATGGGCAGATCTAACTACAATCTGATCCATCTTCCTCTCACCTACCTACCAGTGTTTTGCTAGATGGCAACCTGTTACCACCAGGATAGTTTGGAAGTGGTGCCTGAGTACCAAAATGACTCTGAATGACTGCTTCCAAATGACAAACTGGGAAGTAATGTGTGAGTCACATGGGGACGATATCGAGGGACTTAGTCACAGCATCATAAACAATATTAACATCTATGTAGAAGCTATTGAACCCTCAAGAACAACATGTTCTGGATTAATGAGGAGGTAAAAAGTCTCATGAAAAATAAAATAGAGCTTTCAAATTAGATGACAAAGAGACTCTGAAGGTTATACAGATAGTGCTGAAGAAAAAGTGAGTGAAGGGAAGGGCACTTAACTGAACTACAACAGAAAACAAACTCTGATAGAACAAAAAATATTTGGAATGGACTGGGCATAATCATTGGACTCAAGCAATCCAGAGTTCTGGTACCAGAAGTACCAATTTGTTTTATAGATTTCCCTTCTTCCACTAACACCTCCTTCTAATGACCAATACCCCATGCCATCTCTACTGAATCAACAACTACTACCAATTCAAACTAGTTTGGACAGTGATGAGTTCACCTCTCACCATCAGTATGGGCTGTCCATAACTAATGACCAACTGAGGAGATAACTGAGGAGGCTACACACAGGAAATGACAAGTGACTGGACAAAGTCAGTCCTAAGGTCTTAAGGTCTGTGTTGACCAACTTTGTGGTGTCCTCTGCTACCAGTTAAGTCTGTCACTAAGGCTGTACAAAGTACCGCTGCTGTGGAAAATATTCCAGTTCCAAAGAAAATAAGCGCCTATTCACCTAACAATTACAGACCAGTTGACCTTACACCTAATATCATGTAGACCTTCAAGATGTTTGGTCTTGAACTATATGAGTCCACTTGTGAAAGATCACTTGGATCCATTACAGTTTGCCTATCAAACAAAAATTCAATGGAAAATGCAATCATCTATGTGCTTCACAAGGATAAAGCTGGCAGTCCTGTAAGGATTATTTTCTTTGATTGCTCCAGTACTTTTAATACCATTCAGCCGTTCCTGTTAAGCAGGTGCGTGAACCTTTGGTGTCTTGGATAATGCACTATTTGTTGGGCAAACCACAGTTTGTGAGGATCAAGGACTGCATCTCTAATGCAGATAAGAATGTGGGTGGAAGTGATACTGAAGCACCACAAGGAACAGACCTTACTCCTATTCTCTTAACTCTGTACACTTCAGACTTTATGCAGCATGTAACAGCAGGTCATGTCACTTGTACAAATTTTACAATGATTCAAGTATCTTACTTCAGTGCCCATTTATAAAGAAAGTATCTAAGGCACTTTGGATAATAATAGCATGTACAATACAAACATATGAAAAAACAACAGTCAAAAAATATTACATAAACAAGAACAAGAAATAAAAGATACAAGATAATAAGATAGTAAATCAACATAAAAATACCGAACTAACTAACTGGGAATTAGACATTTGCTCACATTAACTCAAGATTTGAAAGCTAATTTCAGAGTTTAGGAGTGTAACTGCTGAAAGCTTGAGCCCCAAAGGTTTAATATCTCTGTTTTGGAACCTCAAGAAGATGAGCGTCAGTGGAGCTAAGCACTTTTTTTGGCACATAACAGTTAACCTTCAAGGCACTGTTAACTGATCAGAGCAAAATTTAAAAATGAATATATTTATTGGAAGCCAGTGCAAATGGCATAAAACTGGGGTTATGCTGGGACAAACCTTAGTATGCCTCAGAAAACACACAACTAAATTTTGTACCATTTGCAGATTATTTATAGATCGTTTTGGGCGTTGCCGTAGATAAGTGATTCTTAATAGGTGCACCACTCACATTTTGAACATTATAAATGTAAGGGCAGATATACCGCTCTCCCCTTCCCACTCTTAAATACAGAAGAACTGCAAGGGGAAACACACACACACACCCGCTGAGAGAAACTCCAATGGGAGCATTACCACAGTCTTCTTTTGCTTTTGTCTCTTCTTTATTGATTTGGGAAATATTTAACCCTAGTGCCTCAAAAACAGTTCACATTATAGACATTATGGAAGTAATTACAAATGCCATCCCCCGCACATTTTCATGCAGAGAAACTCCAAAGTACCTCTAGTCTTATTTTTTTTTGTGTTCTTTTTTGGTTAGGGAAACATGGTAACTGGTAACCTGCTACTGGTGCTCCTTCATACCTACAGCAATGCACCTTTATAATGTTGCACTGTGACTGCTCTCTTATCTTTAGCCAAGTCAGAAGTTTGAAGGGGTTTGTTGTTGTTGTTGTTTCTTAAGCTTCTGCAAAGAGCTACATTTTTACAAATAAAGTGCTATCATCTATCTATCTATCTATCTATCTATCTATCTATCTATCTATCTATCTATCTATCTATCTATCTATCTATCTATCTATCTATCTATCTATCATACTGCCACAATTCTGACAAATAACACAAAAGAACATAAGAAATTTGACATCATGAGAAACAGTCCATGTGCAACCATATCACATTCCCATATTTCTTTTGCACTGTAAATGCAGAATTAGGTCACTTGGTTTTATATTGCCGTGACCAGTACATTTTCACTTAACTGCCACTGTTTACATGAAGGAGGTTTGCTTAATTAGTTTCTCCAATTTCATTAACAATTTTGAAGGCTTAAATTAGGTTCTCGTGCACCTTTCTCTGTTAAAGAATGACATTTCTGTTGGATTAAGGCAGACCCACTAGTCCAGGGCAGCATTTAGCTGTGGGTTTTGTCTTTTTTTTGCACTCTACAATGTACAAAGTAAATGAGTTGTGACCTTACTATTGCATTATAGAGTCTGAGCAACACATCTCTTGATTTATATTTAACAATATTTGCAATACTATCTAAGCTAAAATATCATAAATCTTTTTTATTGTTTTCTGCACACTGCCTGAATGTGCTTCCAGAGTTTGCTTCTTGTAGGTGGTAGTAAGGTGCCAGGTCAGGCATGTAATGGCAGGCATCAGGGAGCTCTACAAAGAAGAGAAAGAACCCTACTAACAATTAAAGTGATCTGACTGGAACGATATATGACTTTAGTCCAGTAAAATGGAATAGGATGAAAGTCACATTCTTATAAATAGTGCCTTAGAAATCATGAATTAAGGAGGATAAATGGCAGAATGGCAATTGGGAACTAAGTGCAGTTTAACTGGAGTGACAGCAGGTAAAACTGGTATGATATCTATGACTCCCAACACTACCATTATGATGGGCAATCACAACAGCAGTTGGAGAGAGTGTGTCTGACTCAAGAAATGATGACATGGATATCTCCAGAAGTGGTCCCTGACTGGGTGTTCTGGCTAGACCTTTACTAAACAAAGAATTTAGCAGTAAGTGAAGAAAAGGCTTTGAATGGCATGAGAAAGAGAGGCCAGGGTGGGGAGATGAGGATGGGGAAGAAAGAAGGAGTACTATTAATTATACTTTAGGTGGACAAGTACTCATGACATCCTGACAGACAGAAAGGGGACTCTTATGTCAAGGCCAGTAGAGCATTAACACTAGAATTCCTGAAGCCTACGAAAAAACCCATAATCCACCTTAAATTCCTTCATACCTCTCCATTAGCATCTTTTATTTTGTAAATGTGTCGATCAGCACAAGCAGCCTGTTATCTCACCCACCCCCTACCACCACAGAAAGGGCAGAAAGTTCTCCCATCTCAAGTCTTGTTTATCTGGTTGTGAGGTACCTGGAGCTGTATAGGGTAAATAATATATTGTAACTTGGAACAAATGCATTTCATGTGTGTTCTCTGTCTCCAATCAACCATTTAAATGTAGGATGACATGAAATGCGAGAAATATTGAACACATAACAAAAAAGAAGCATTTTTCAAATTTCAGTAATAATTGACAAAATGTAGACATGAAGTGTATAATGTGTGAAGACTGAAGTCCAAATATCAAATAAACACTTTCACAAAAGGTACAAGTGTAATAAAATAAGTGTGCTTTTATTCAAGAATATAACTGTAGAAAAAGAACTTGGGTTGGACTACAGCATTGACACCACATTGACACAACCGCTTGGGTGGTACATTGGTAAGAACTGCTGACTTGTAATCAAAATGTTCCTGGTTCGATACCAGGCACCTCCGCTTTGAGTAGTGAGCTGCTCTTATTCAAACTATTATTGAATAAAAATATACATTTGATTTGAGTCTGGAACAACAACTGTAAATTTCTGGTACTTGTAAAAGTTAGTGTTTTTTTTATTCAGTTTTATTCTCTCAGTCACGTTCATTCTCCCCCCGATATGACACTGCTTGTTTTCAAATAAAGACATGCTATAACAGGTGAACTCAGATGAGGATGAGGGTTCTACATCAGAGTAACCGAACAGAAGTCCTCCCTGCAAGAAACATCCACTCACACATAAGAACAGCTGCACCAGGAGTAAAGGCAAAAGACGGCACCGTTTGGATGGAGCAACAGGTTGGGTGTCTTCCTGTCACTCAGTCTGCCCCACACATGTCCTTCAAAGAAAAAGCAAAGCTTACAAAGCTCACCAAGGTATCGTTGAAAGTCCTGTTTGTGATAATGTTTTGTGATGGTCTTTATATAAAAAACATTTATATATTACTTATAAAAAAGCCAGATTGAATGTTATTTACCTTGATTTATTTACTTATCTTCCTACAGCGTAAAGTCACAAGTAGACTGCAGAGCTTCCTGTGTTTGATCAACACGGCCATGCTCACAAAGTATATGTGTACTGAAGTGACTTGGGCTGTAAGTGGAAGCTCCTGTTGCACTCTACACAACTGTAAATGCAGTACTATTTTCCTAATAAAGTAAATGTGCAATACCAGTCCCGTACAGATGCAATGTTGCTCCTTATTCAGGAAAAGATCCCAGTCATCCCACGGGAGAAAGACTTTCCAAGACTAAGTTCAATAAAGCTTATGAAACCATTTCTGGACAAAGGCAGAACTGTAACAACAGGATCTTCAACCATACTTAAAAATTGTATTTATCTGCATAATAACCAATAGCAGCAAATATAAGCAATACAAAGAATTGTACAACCTTGATCGGTCCATGCAGTCTTCTTTCAGTCCCTGTTCTTTACTTGGAAATTATACTTCCCTACTCAAAAAAGTGAAAAGAAAGATGTTTTGCAGGACACAGAGATCCTTGGAAAATGTTCTGTAGCTAAGTAGATAGTAAACTCAATTTAAATGTCTGGGGTTCCTCCCAAAGTGTCAGAAAGGCAACAAAACACCAACTGAACTAAAACTAAACTAAAAACTGAACTGAGACTCTTTTTGAAAAATAAATCTAATAAAAGGCAGACATTCTCTCCCCATTCTCATCCAAAGTGAGTGCCAAGTCTTCTGCTAGAAGAGCAGGTAGATTCTCAAAACACAGGGATGTGACTAAGATATTATCACCGTCAAGATTACTTTCCCATGGGAATGAAATACTGAAATAAATGTCAAACAGGCAGGCAACACAAAACATTACAAGGTCCTGCTTTGCCTTTCAGCTTTCCCAGAATACAATTCCCTCCTGTCCAGCTTGACAAGTCGTTCAAGCCACAGCCATTTACCTGAAATCTGTCAGTTGAAAAATTTAAAGTAGCCCCCATACATGCCCATGAGCTTCAAAGCACCACTGATAAGCAGTGTGCAACTCTGCCACCCAGAATAAATCATAACATACTATAACATTCCTTAATCCCACTTTACTCTAATTCTGGGTCTTGGGGGGATTGAAGCTCAACGCAGTATCACTAGGTACAAAGCAAGAACTGAACCAAATGACACATTAGTCCAATGAAGCACATTCACAAATTAGAACTGCCAATCAACTAAACATGCATGTCTTTGGGATGTTGGAGAAAAAACATAATGCCCAGAGAATAAACCCACACAGAAATGGGAAGAATGTGCAAACTGAAGAAAGAAACTGGGCCCAGGATTCAAATCCAGCATCTATCCATGGTATCGTTCTAGAATCAATTATATCAGGTGTGCCCAATAT
This sequence comes from Erpetoichthys calabaricus, assembly GCF_900747795.2. Classification (NCBI taxonomy): domain Eukaryota; kingdom Metazoa; phylum Chordata; class Cladistia; order Polypteriformes; family Polypteridae; genus Erpetoichthys; species Erpetoichthys calabaricus. The sequence continues at coordinate 26,358,396 of NC_041402.2, forward strand.
GTCGATTGCGAGATCAGAAAGGTAGTGCAGGTAGATCGTGTTGCATTTAAAAAAATTTTTTTTAAATGTTAGTCTATCATATATCTTCCCTATGGCATTTGCCACTTGATTGACATACAGGGAGGCCAGTCTGAGATCTCTTTTCTTCTAACACACTGATCATTCCGCACACACGATCAAACGCACAAGCTACTGCAAAACTCCGGCTATCTAAGTGATCTAGTTAGCCTTCCATTTTATATCGACTAAAGAAGGGATTTTTAAAAAAAAAATGTTTTGGTAGGAGGATATGAGCTGAATGTGGAATTGGAAGAGGATTTTTTTTTTCTCATAATGTCACAATCGAAGTGCGTTTGTCTGATCTATCATTGCTATTCCAAAGAAGGAAAATGTGGAAAGACACTTTCGAACTGTTCATAAAAACTACGAAACTGACTTCCTTCCAAAAAGCGATCTGAGAAAGAGAAAGGGAACTAAAATCGCAGTTAATCGGACAGCCGTCACTTTTCACTCGGCTGAATTCAAAAGCAAAGGCAGACACACCAAAGCATCATTCCGGGTCAGTCACTCAATCATTAAGCATAAGAAGTCCTTCCAAGATGGAGAGATGATAAAAGAGGCCTTCGTTGAGGCAGATGGCTTGAGAGAAATTCCTGCTGAGATTTCGAGACCCCTGGCCGGAGAAAAAGGAGTTTCTCTTTGTCATTAAACATACAGAATACAAGCAACTTCATAACGATCAATGGCTGTTAGACTTGGCATTTTTTTTCCGATCTGACTAACATGTTCAATGAGTTTAATGTACAGCTGCAAGGAAAAGACAAAACCATGGTCAAAATGATTAGCTCAGTTAATGCTTTCAAACGAGAAATGCAACATCTGTCCTCAAACCTGCAGCGCCTTGATTTGGGGAACATCGAAAACCTCGCGTCAGAGCTGGAGACTCAATGGAAGGCTTGTACGCAACTTGACAGCATACGCTACACAGGGCAGATTGAAAATTGTCTGTCAGACTTTGACAGACGGTTTCAAGATTTAGCTTTACTTGAGCCAATCGCTACATTTAAGTGCTATCCATTTAGGAAAATGTTGAGGGTGATTCACTCGCATCAAAAATTGCAACACTGTTTCACCTAAAACTCCTCTGCAGTGGAGGATGAGATTTTGACACTACAGGATGACATTCAGCTGAAGTATGGGGCTCATGGACAGTTTTGGAACACTCACAGAGGAAAAGTACCCAAACACGAGGAAATGTGCTGCCTCCTTGACTGCATTATTCTGCTAGTATTAAATAAGTAGTATTTATGCGAGTCAGCCTTTTCCCACATGAAGATTATTAAATCCAAATACTTTAGTGACCATAAATGTATTGAATTGTTATTGTGCCATAAGGGTTATTCAGTTATGCAAGGTACAACAACATATATTTTATGTATAAAGTATATTCAGTATATATATATATAATATAGCATTTTTAATGTAGGTAGATCATTTCGCCCTGGTCATTTAGTAGCTCGCAAGTCGAAAAAGTGTGGGCACTCCTGAACTATATAATATTGAAAATTGGCATAATTAAAAGTGACATAAGACTTTTTTAACAAGAACTGAGTTAGATGCTTATCTCAAACAGTGTACTGTGGAATACACTGAATACTCTGTTATCTACAGCAGGGGTCCCCAACCCCCGGTCCGCGGCCCACTACCGGTCCGCAGCCGTCTGACAGCCGGGCCGCGAGAGAACTGCCGGCAACGGCGACTCACTCAGACTTTTCAGAACTCTTGGCGGGCGGGGCTTTGCAGCGGTGCAGAGAGAGGTGAAAGACCGAGGTGAGAGACTATTACAACAAAGTATTTTTATGGTCCCGACAGTTTCCCCATATGACATGAGTCTATAGAAATCACGTTACTACGAAGTACATTCAACAGATGCTTTCATTACAACGAAGTGACCTTGAAATGCTTGAACGAATCATCCACAGAGCAGTTAGATCTGTGGTCGCAGCTCAGTTGTGCACATTTGCACAACGATCCCCAAACAGAAACATTGTAAAAAAATCTCTTTCTTCGAACTTTCCTCGTACTGTTTTTTTTTTTTTTTCTGTTTTTGTTGTCTGTGGTTTTCATTGATTCCTTTTGCTTATTGCTTGTCAACATTTGAAAAACATCCATTGGAATTTAACTCATTGTCACCCTCCTATAGAAACGGCAGACACGAAAAAAAGATTGCAGTGTTAATGTTTGTGATGTGCAATCTGTTGGAATGGCAAATGTAAAGCATATGTCTTTGTTATATGCAAAAAAAGAAGAAAAATGTCAGATTGCAAACGTATGCGAACTGCTTAATAACTTTAATAATAATAGAAATGTTATGTAAATTGTGTATAAAACTGCCCCCCCAAACCAACCCCGAACCAGTCCGTGGAAAAAATTGCATCTAATAAAGTGGTCCTTGCAGTCAAAAAGGTTGGGGACCACTGATCTACAGAATACACATGCTTGTAATATAAACGTCTTTAATACTATACACATTTATTGCCATGTATTTTATGGTTTTTGAGTCTAGGATTTTGTTTTTAATTTTGATTTATTTTGGTAAAGATTAATTTTGTTATTATCTTTTTTTCTTTTGTTCCTGCAATGCTCTGTGAAGTGTCATATCACGCATCTTTGGTGTTACTGACATCACAGGATGAGGTGCTATAAATATGACGATGGTCACAGCACTCGATATTCCTCGGTGGATGACTTGACGTCTTGATGTGCTAAGTATAGTTAGCTTATTTTCAGAGTTGGGCTTTATTTAAGCTGTGTTTTCCTGGCTTATTTGTCTGGTTAATATATTGTCCCTTGGTTTCAAGTTACCTGGTTTATTTCTTGATTACTCGATTTTGACCCTTAATTTCCCAAACTATGTCTTTGGCCTAAGTAAACATTTTCTGTTCTTTCCTCACAAAAATCGTAAGATGCATTTTGCGTCTTATAACAATAACCTGTGACTTAAAAGCCACATTTTGAAGCAATCTTGTTTCTTAAAACTACAAAAATGGCATATCATATAATAACTTTCTCACGACCACTTAATCCAATTAAGGGTTAAAGGTAAAACAGCAAGCCAAATATAATTATTATCACAGTTATCCAAAAGTAAACATGATTATGAACAACCAATGATCTTGAATAGTGAGTTCCTCTACATGTAGCATAGCTTTAACAGTTTGGCAGTTAGGTATTTGGTAGTAGTTTTCATTTTTTTGATTCTTGTCTCGCATACTGGCACAAGGTTTTGGTTTTATGCCACCTCTTCCTGATACTGAGTTCCCTGGAGTCCATGTCTAGAACTCATCCTGCTCTCTTGGCTTGATATCTGCCAGTGTAAAATTCTGTAGGTGTGGAAATTGAATGAATGACTACTCTCCAGTTCTCTCACTCACTTATCAACATTCTCACAATGAATGGCAACAACACTCCTTACATATTAATTCAAATAATTCTGTATTCTGCACTATGCTCGTATATCTGCCAAAGCACAGAGAGATGATTTGGCTTCCATGATAATTATATTTCAGCTTCATAGAGGTTAAAGATGATTAAAGATGAAGAAGATAATGTATCTGAGACACAAGCAGGGAAGGTGCGTTAAATAATGCAGCCTGAGGCAAGGCACATTTTTGCTGAAACCCAATGGAACAGATGATGGGACTCTTGGGCAATGAATGACAGGGGGAGAGGGGGATCTTCAATTCAGTATAGGACTCTTAACCAATAAATGAAGAGGAGAAGCAGATCTTCAATTCAAAAAGCTGAAAAATCCTATGTGAATTATGTTTTGTGTTTAGTCTCGGTGCTGATTTTTACCAGTTGCAGACAAATATCGATTACTTTATAATTATAGCTGGCACCTTTGCAAAAGGCGACTTAGAGGATCTTGTTACATTACAAATGTGTACCACAGTTTTTTTTACACTTCCAACACAGAAAGGTTAAATGATTTACTCAAGAACACAAAGTATGACCGGCACATGAATTGAAGCAGCAATCTTGTGGTTTAAAGTCCAACACCTTAGCCAATATACCTCACCAACTATTCTTTTTCACCACTAACACGAAAGGCCATCACGTAAATGTTTTGTAAGTCTACCGTTAAGTCTTTGTTAAGTGTAAAATACAAAAAGGACACCATTCTCCTAACTACTTAATTAAACCACCATATATTGTATGACATGTAAGCCTCTCACCAATGAGGCCACATTAACTCAGTGTGAGGGCATCTTAGCAAGTCACAGACAATGAAAAATTGATTTATGGAGTGGTGCTCTTCACAGAACATGTAATATGCAAGTGCTGTGTGTTCGATTGTTGTACAGTACACTCGCTGACTCGCTTGCTGTTTGATATCTATTCATACAGTGTTTAAAAGCAATTAGCAATTGCATGTATAGTTTGAACTTTGTTCTTTTGGACAAAATATAAAGATTTTCTTTCTCAGCATATAGGTGAAAAAATGATTTCACAAACAAAAAAAGCAAATAGACTCTGTGCAATAACTTTCAATGTAGGCTGTGCTGGTGTTGTGACTCAGCAGGATGCAGTTGAATTGACTGAAGTGAATGAATTAGGCAGGTAAAGCGGGAAGAAAAAAATCAACCTTTTGGTGTTTACAATTTGAGCACCATTTACAAAAAATATCCTGACCTGTAGTTGTCCAGTCCTGCAAATTAAGAGTATCATTTTTGGAATATTATCTTCCATTCAATCTTACTTACATGGTAGTCCTTTCCCACTGTTTTACTTTCATTTCTGTTTGTTGGGTGTTGAACTGTGCAGCATTTCCTTGGAGAACATCTAGTTTTGCTTGAGTGTGACATTATTCAGTAGTAAAATGTGTCTGAACTTTACAAAAATGGGAAGTCTAAACTTTTATGAGATTTTCAAGTTTATCATTATCAGGAAATTTAATAAATTAATTGACATTAGGACTGTGTAGATAATACATGTTTGTTTTGCTTCATAAAGTAAATTGGCATCTATTACTTAGGCCTTTTAACTTTGAGTGTGCTTAACCACTTGTCACGAGGATGCTAAAATAAAATTATGAAAAAAATACATACTTAGAAACAAATTCTAAATGTAATTGCTACAGGTTAAAACTAGACTGGCCAGCTAGCCTGGGGAAATACAGTTGGACTGAGATGAAAGGGCAGTCTGGCCAGAGATGGAATGGGGCTGAGTCACACTGAAACAAGAATGGAGTCGCCCAGCATCCCATTGGATCAGGTAGTATATCAAGGAAGCTGGACTAAGGTAAAGACTGTAGTAACAAGGAGGAGAAAACCACCTCTCTTAGCAGCCATATTTAGACAGGACATGCAAGGCCAGGCTGGACCAAAGACAAATTAATAAGATAGTGAGTCACCTGGTAGCCTACTATCAGGCTGTATTATTTCAACCAACATTCAGATAATCTATAATACATAAAAAATATGTAACTTTTTTCCTACCAATTCTGGTACACTGTTGTTACCTCAGATCATTGATATGAATATAACATATGAAGGCTATAGCAGGGGTATGGGTACATTGTGTTAAGGACTAAATAATAAAGAGTATAAAGGGGAAAACAGAATAACCTTAGGAAAATACCCCAACAAAACACCCCAGAAACAGTTCATACTGTTCATATTAATAAAAAAAAAATCACTTCAGTCTGTATTGGGAGATTAAAATGTTTATAACAGAAGGGCTGACTCCCAAAGAATGAATGTTTGGTAGAATAAACTGGACATCTCAGGTCTCTAGGAGAAGCTTGAGAGCAGACATTGAACTCAAAATACATGCCAAGAGAAAATTTAGTAAAACAAACAAATAAGGGATAACACATGGACAAAGAAATAATAGCACCCAATAGAAGCTGCAATATTTCTCTAGAGCAGGGGTCTCCAACCTTTTTTCCCTAGAGAGCAACTTTTACAAAATGAAAATGGCTGAGAGCTACTCATGTTTTCTAACGTTTATTCTCATAGCTTATTTCAACCCAGACAAACTGAACAAGCTTCTTTTGCCTGAACATTTACAAAATGGTGGTGTCCACAACTCACATTTTGTATTGAAACATAAAAAAAAAATTAATTCAACTGCAAGTGCATTTTGTATGTCTGTATGCATTTTCTAGTGAATGCTGTCAAAATAAAACAATGCAATTACAAATACACACACATGACTTATTCATTCGTCATTTTGTTACATGTCACTGTTTCACTTCCCAAGAGTATTCACATGTCCAGTTGCATGTGTGATGTGTTTTTTAGTTAGTCAGATGACTGGCACTGCATGGAGTCAACAAGAGAGGTGTTATGGTGGGATGTAGCCACTTAGGTTCACTCTTATTGAGTCATTTAAATGTTCATCTGTCAGTCTGGTTCTGAACTTTGACTTCATGACATTCATGTCAGAAAAGACAGACTCACAGAGGTATGGAGACCCAAACAAAGCAGACATTTTCAGAGCTGCTTGGTGAAGATTCTTATAGTTATCTGGCTCTGCTAAGCTCCAGAAATTCTGATAATGCTGTTGAGACTTTAACTGCACATTATTTTGAAGGTTTACTAATACATAATATATAAAATCCATTTCACGAGAGAACTACTCAAAGGATTTACGTCGGGTTTTTTGTATAATTTGCTTGAACATTCTGGTTGATTTTGCGACTTCTCTCATTTCGCTAAGTATCATAGTTCGCTTGCAGTACCGATTTATTTGCGTGAATCTGAGATCCACGTAAAGGGTAGGGGGAAGGGCCTTCCTCACTCACTCGCCATCTTTGGGGCGTATTCCTTAACTCTGCTTAGCTAGCGAATGAGAGAACAGTTGAATTCAACTTTGTTTGATATTTAAAATTAAGTGTTACTTAGGTCTTGATGAGTTGGAGTTTGGGTATTCTCTTAAGTGTATGCCACATTGAAAAGACAGATTGCAATTCAGATTGTGGATCGTGATTTTGTGTTAAAAGGATCGAGATATGATTTTTTTGGACTAATCAAGTCTTCAAATTTATGTAGGATTCATTAACCCTTTGGCGAGCTACTTGGAAAGGGGTTGCGAGCTACCGGTAGCTCGCAAGCGATGTGTTGGAGACCCCTGCTCTAGAGTATAATAACACATCTCATCGACTTTCTGCAACCACAAATCACCACTCTCCACCAATTTGACCTTACTTTCTAGTCTGCTGAGCTTTTGCCAATTGTTATGCCCCAAGACCAAGCTCCATGACCAAGGAGAGAGAAGACCCACTTCTAAGTAACCCACTACAGGATTATCGTATACAATAAAACCTTGGTGCCATATCTGTAAAGATCCACCTAGCAGCACCTGTTCTGTGATGGAGCCTCAATCATGACAAAAAGGTGTGCGACCTCCTAAAGAAGCTACTAAAGCATGCCTGATGATGCTCCTCCGTTCCAGCTTACTCCAAGCTAGAGCGGTAGGCTTTGGTTCTAGCAGGTTCCAAAATGAAGACACTAGATAGAAGTTCACAAACAGACTTAAATTTTCAAAAAATGCCTCACAAGTAGAGAAACCATTGAAAAACTCTGGCTTGTGAACTAAAGGCAACACAAATTTGATAATGAATAAAAATATTCATTTAAACAAAAAAGAATTAAGGGTAAAGGTGCTCAAAAGAGTGGAAAGGAGATGAAAGAAAGGCGATGTTAAGGTAAAAAATTCTAGAAAATGTATTACAAAAACATAGCAGAGTAAATCAAATAATCAGGAAATCCAAACAAAATAAGAAAATGCTCACATAAACCTCCTCCAAATTGAAGCTTCATCCACATTACTAAATTGTCATTTAAAAATGAAGTGATTTCACATCATTTACAAAAGTAAATCCACACTAAAATGATCAATGCCGATTAGCAACCATGTACTGGTCCAATATGAGTGTGGCTACATGCCTTCAAATAATTTGATGTCCCATCCACAGGTTGCTTCTGTTGCTGGGATAACCCAAAGAGTAAGTGTTTTAACACTGGAATTCCCAAAGCTTGCAAGAATTTTCGTTCTCCCTGAAGCGCATACTTTCCCCAAGCACATGCAAGGAAAACTGTAAGTAATTATCAGCACAGCAACTGCCAACTGCTAACCACCTTTGTTTTGCAAATGCATCAATTAACAGCCCTGAACCTACTCTCACCTATCCTACTTTCAGCCAGCCATTTGCCCCAACACCCCTCCCACCACTTTTAGACTGTCTGTTTAGCACCACCAGCTCAAATCCTCTGACTTACAGCTCAAATATGCTTTGAAGATTTTATATGGCAAAGAGTTGTAAGGATTATATAAGTAATGATATATCGTTATTTGAAATACATACATTTCATTTGTGTCAGTGGCTACAATGCTCCGTGCAAATGTATAACAAACCAAGAAGTGATAGGTCTTATAGACACAAAGCCAATGTATGTGTTTATTATATCAAATATAACCGCTTCAATGTGAGTTTTTACTTTTTTGACAGTCGTGCTTCTATGATGTCTACCTGGAAAGGGGTCTCTCTTTGAACTGCCTTTCCCAAGGTTTCTTCTATTTTTCCCTACAAGATTTTTTTGGGAGTTTTTCCTTGTCTTCTTAGAGAGTCAAGGCTGGGGGGCTGTCAAGAGGCAGGGCCTGTTAAAGCCCATTGCAGCACTTCCTGTGTGATTTTGAGCTATACAAAAATAAACTGTATTGTATTGTACATATGCATGGAAACGTCTTTATTTGGAAATGCTATTTGGACTTCACAATCAAGGTAACAAGACAAGTGTTCTTTTAACCAAGAATAAACCAGAATAAAAAGAAATCATTCAAATGACATGTTGCTGTGAGTTAGAGTTAGAATGTGACATAAGCTTGATATATACATTATAACTGTGTTGCAAAAGTAAGAAGAAAATAATACAAAAAGTGTCAGATGGGGGGGAGTGTGAATGTCTTTCGGGAACTTTGCAGCAGTTTATTAGCCACCGATGGCGATGTGAAGAAGCTCTCTGTTGTTTTTCCTAAATAAGGAGTTGCATTGAACATGAATGTTTCAAGTGTGTTGATGTCTTTATTTCTGAAAAGGGTCTGCATTCTACTGAAATGCCACAGAGCACTTTCATATAAACCCCTCATGTGCTACCAGTTGTCCCATGGGGAAGGACTTTCCTAGAATGTAATTATGAGGCTTATGGAGCCGTTTCGGGACAAGGGAAGAAGCATAACAACAGACAATTTCTTTGCATTGCTGTCTCTGGCTAATAGAATGCAGAAATGTTCACGTTAATAATACTAATACTACTACTAATAATAATTTAATAATAATAATAATGTAATCATGGGCTGACTGAGCAAAAAATAAACTGTGACTTTACTCTTTTCTCGAAGTGCAAATACATGCAGACAGAATGTAGTGAAGTCAGTTCTGGCTCACTGACACCATCTTTTGGCAGAAGAATGTCAAGTAATTACAAAACAGTAGCAAGGGCAAGTCTGGTGCTACAGATGCTATGGGCCTTTTTTACGGGCATTACTGTAATATTCCACTAATAGTCAAAACAGGAAGTCTTTACATTTAGGTTATTCCTATTTGTTCACTTGCACTGGTTGTAATTGCAAAGGGCTACTATTAGCCAGAATCTCTAGTCTACATCACATGAGCATACTGACGGACAGCCTACGTGAGCAGTTGTATTATCAAACAGAAGGACATAGTTTGCAAAACTGGACATCACCGTATTTATGTGAATTTTTATGAACATTTCATTTAAAATGATTTACATCAAACACCACAGGTGAAGGCTCTGACGAAAGAGGACTAAAATCACAATGTTCTCATCATCATCTAGTGTCACAGAAGAAATTATAACAAAAATAACGGTAATGCATTGCTGTTATTCAGAAAGTGAATAACTTCCTTATTAGATGGAATTGCCAAGATGGTTTACAGTTTTGTGCCTGCCACATTGTTCAACATTCAACAAAAATCAGGCTCATTTAGAAGAAGAAAATCATGAACTATTAGAAAATCTGAGGGAAAATGAATCTTTTCAGACTGTGTGGACAAAGCCATAGGGGGAACCCTGATAGGCACTTTTATAAGGGTAAGGGGAATACACAAAATAGACACCAGCTGTTCTTCAAAATAAATCCTTCATGCAGATCATTCATGACCAGCTGGAACTTTGTGAAAAAAAGCTTAGAATTTATTCTAGACTAGGTAGACATATTAAATATGCACTCACTTTCAAACCCATCATAAAGGCTACAATTTGTATAATATATTACAAATATTTAAATGTTATTATTTCTTTATGTTTTCTGATTGAGAATATTTAACATAGTTTTTGAATGCAACTATGTTTTTTATAGTACAAACAAGGTAAGTGTTAAACAAAATATGCTGCTAGTTTTTCATATAATTTACATTGTTCTAAGGAGGATGTAATATGTCATTGTTATAATAGCTACTTGGGTATGCTAAGTCATTTTAAACACTGTGGAAAAGCTAAAGATATTGAATGGTAGGCACTAATTTCTTTCTAGAACATCAAATCATCTATTGGTCTATTAAATGGCAAGAAAGAAGTAATATACATGGAAAATAGGTAATTCAGTATTATAGTTCTGAAAAAAACATTTGGTCTTTAAATAAAATGTGCAATAATTTAACAGCTTGAAAAAGCACAGATTAAGTCAACCTGAATATGTGTGTCTATATCTGTATGAGGAAGATTTTGGAGAAAATCTTTATTTTTTTAATGTATTTAAACGTAACATAAGCTATGTGGCTATGAATCTCTGTTAGCGTTGGACTTTCGAAAGCAATCTTTCGGGAGTATGATGGGTTCATCACTACCATATTATTAGCAGGGAAATTTCTTACATGAGACAGATGACAAGCAATCAAACCTTCACAAGTCCATGTCTCGATAGATTATTGTGGTGTGGGCCCTTGCAACTTTCTTAGGGTTGGTAGGTGGTCCCTGCCTTCTCAGGTGTTTCATTGATTTGAGACCATGACATCCCAGCATCCTGGGGAAGACATCTCAGCTCCTCTGGCCTCACATCTATTCAGCTCTCCCTCTGCTGAGTAAGTTGTTCCAGTGTCTGTTGCACTACCGCCACAGCTACCTCAATACTGACTCTGCTTCCTTGGCGATTTAAGCCACAAGCTTCTTTCGGGTTGAACCTCTAATCCCAAAAATGGAAAAGGCTCTTTATAGTGACTGGCCTAGAAAACCTCAACAGCCTACTTCCACTAAGAGATTCCATGTCCTCTATTTCCTCTGCTGGCATTGGAAGATAAACTTACCACATTTTCTTTCCTCCATCCACTCCTTCCACAGCATATTTTCAAGAAGCACCACTTGTTTTGTCTCACTAGACCACAGAACTATATCTTCCCTGAGCATTCAGCTAGAAATCTTATTGGGAATTTTAGTTGTTTCGTGAGATCCACTCTCATCTACTAGTCAACATCTGATGCCAGAACTGAACCGAGTGCCGAGCTTTCTTGGAATTTAACAGATCTGATGAAGCAAGGCCCTTTGGTTTTAATGCCACTTTTCTTCTATTCCAGGCCTGCAGTAAATTCAAGCAAGATCTCGTCATGCCACCACCTGAAGTTCCCATCAGCAAGGCTCGACTGGCAGGTTGATGGTATCTGTTGAAGGCTTGCTGTTCTGTAAAGGAAGCAGCTAGAACTCTCCATCAGCCCCTACCTATGTAGATTTGTCGGTGTGGGTAGGACATTGCATGTGGAATTAATTATTTTTGAAAGTATTTAAATTTAGCTCAGTGTTACAGTTAGAATGTTGTAACTGTAGGTTGACATGAAACATAAATAGCTTAACTAAACTGTTGTTGTAACCTTTCTCTCTCCCTTCTTTTTGGAATATACTAATGAATATTTTATTTGTGTAGCATTAAACTTCCAACAATAGCATTTGTATTTTTTTACAAAATTGACTCAATAACCTTTATTGAATGCAACTGGGCAGAATTAAATTATTACAAGTCCTACTGGAAATCTAAAAACTATTTGAGTCTGGAAGGAAACCACACCACAGGAATAGGAAATCTATGACAAGGAACTGCGGTCAAAGTTTCAGTAAATGGAAAGAATGTCAAAGGTGTTGCAGTAAAGTATTGGGCTTTGCCATCATGCTTTTGGATGCTTCAGCCTCTGTTTAGTCTAATTTACTGTTGAGATAGAGTGGACCTCTGGGTGCAGAAGGAGAAACCACACCTAGAAGGGGAGCCAGTCCATCACAGGACACTCTCACTCACATACACACAATCAATCTATTTTCATTTTGACATTAAAGGATCTTTTTCTGTTGTTCTGTTTCAAAAGCCAAATTAAATCTACTGTAATTCAGTATTGTATCAATCAAAATTACATAATGGTTATTCAGTGTTCGACTGTCTCCATCACTGTTAAATCAGAACATAGAGTGGTTACATGTAAAAGTCTCTAGTATGCACTTTAATACACTATTTTGGGATTTTGTGCTCATCTTTATTTAATGCTATTATTTGACACTCCTCAGGCTATGTGGCCTTAAGGAGCTCTTAATAATTTAATTGAAACATTGAGGTTATTGGCACACCAGAACTTGGTTTTAATTTAGTGTTCTTTAAGTAAAAGTGAAGACTGTTTGCCTTAAGGGTGTTTCAGAATCCTCTGCTGTTAGTAAGGCTTTAGTGTGAAGTAACTATGTTACTTGTCGAAGACAGGTAATAGAATAAGATTGTAAAGTATTTGATATTTGATATCTCTGGCCTTACGTGTACCCTCAGCATTTGTTTTACTCCTTTCTTCAGTATCGCCGTGTGTCTTAACCTGTCTTGGCCGGTGCTTCTACTCTTATTTGTATTTCTGTAAAGCCTGCTTTTCAGACTCACTTTGAGGCACTTTGCTCACCTCCTATCTGTTTTTTGGGACCCCATTACCCACTGTGAAAATGTAATTATTATTCTTGCAAATACTTCCCTTGTTTGAAGGTGATTGTCAGCTTCTTCCTTCCCCTTTCCTCATTATTCTCATGTGTTTCAATCTCCCTTGCCCAGCGCTTCCTGTCAAAATCACGTTTCACTGAACAACAACAGTGGAACTGACCAATCAGATTACTCTGCAGGACTGGACAAACACAGAGACATTAGCATTTTATTAAATAGATCTCTTATTCAGAGCATATATTTATAAGCCTTTTTGAGATGGAAGCAGTCTAATTTTATGTTTAGGTCCCAGTTTTTCTGGCCCTGTTGAAGAGGTAAGAGTCTCAAAACGCGTCAGCCTGAATTGGTGAATAGTCATAGATACAAGTTTCAACAATGGATACTAGAGCTATGCTGATTTTGAAAATCTTGTTACTTAACACCATAAAGCTAAGGGACTTGATCTGTCTATGCATTGTAATTTCTTTTAAAATATTAAAAGTCCTTGTGCTCAAGTAAAAATGTTGGGAATCATTGTGCTCAAGTAGAGCATGGGTAATTGTGAACCTGTAATGTTTAATATTGTGTGTTTAATACTATGTATTTTTGTAAAATGACCTTGCTGTTCTAGGTTTTGATTCAATGTTGTGTAATAATAAAATGTGAGAATGTCTGGGGGAAATTATTTTTATGGGCACTATATAATGGTGATAAAGATGATTATTTTACAATAGTAAATATGAATACCATAAATAACTTACTGTTAAATGTCATTAGAGTGAATCCAAACAATATGTATTTCAGTTGCTCACTAATTCTTATAAGGAGCCCTATAGGATATTTTTTCTCCAAGATGAAAAACATTTGGTGAAAAAAAATATACCACTGTAGACATATGTCACAGTTAATTACAAATAACGTAAATGTGTAGAAAGCACCAAGAAGACCCTCCTGGGTATTAAGTATATGCCATTCTCTATTAACTACATTTTTGTTCCAAGACTTACACAATACTTCATACTGTATACATACATAATGCATTTGAAATAGATATCCCGACAGTCATTTGAAACAGATATGGCAACAGCAATGCGCAGGGAGCACTGCCAATCACATGATGTCTATGTTTCACCCCAAAGACACAGAAGTTATTGTTAAAATGTAGCAAGGCATGTGAAAAAGTGTGGTTTTGGTGGGCGGTATAGTCGTAATATACCTAAAATACAAGAAAATTTAATATCAGAAAAACAGATACTGCTGAAAACATTTCATGTTATGTAAACTGAGGAAACTGAGTATTTAAAGAACATTGGGAGCTCTGGGGTTTATAAATAACAGCTTAATAAAGTATGAGTCAGCCTCCCTTTGTACACTTAGAGTATGTCCAACGTGTTCTGTTCCCAGAAGGCCATTATTAGTACAAGGTGGGCAAAACAAAAAATATTTTTACAATTTGAAAAGTGACATTGTGTTGAAGTGGAAGTAAATTGTTTAAATAAGAGATGCACATTTTTTTAAAAAAGAAAACTTTGATAAAGCTAACCCTGATGCATGGTAGATGACTGAACTGAAATGTCATGTCAGGGACATATTAGAAATTTAAACTATAATTAATATTGATTAAAAGACTAAACTGATGCTTAAAAATACAGCACTCATCCGAGACGTTTCATCACTTCAAATGAATAGTGGGAAATTCTCTTGCATGTACAACTTTGTGGGTTTGGATCACATAGCAGTTATGTGCTAATCGTTAGACTAACATTACTGGAGGTGTGAACTGGGGTTTAACCTCTGAGGTACAGATGTTATGGCAGCATTGTTAGTACAGTAGCTAATTGTTTATCTAACATAAGACCATTATAAGCCCATCTTGCCTGAAGAAGAGGCCTGAGTTGCCTCAAAAGCTTGCATATTGTAATCTTTCTGGTTAGCCAATAAAAGATGTAATTTTGCTTAATTAACTTCTTATCACATCCATAATGGCTAACACAGTACAACACCCTAGTACTACTATCATAAGGCAATATATTGGAGTCAAACTACACAATGATATAAAGGTATTGAAAGTTGCTTTGATGGAGTCTCAAACAACTCTCCCATCACATACATGTTTACATGGCCTCATTTCTGTCTCTTTCAAACCAATTGTCTTCTCTGTCCATTGAGTTTTGACCTGTGCAGTTAGCCATATTATGGTGAATTATGCATTGATGGAGTGGTATAAAGTCTAATGTTCCAGCAGGACCTTGTTGATGTTTCGTTGAAAGCCTGGTCCAGTTAGCTTTCATAACCTCTCATAAATGTTTACAACTCCTTGTTTCTGTGACTCAGTGATGCTTGGTACATTCTAAGCCCGGTGGCTCAATATTCTAAAAACCTCCAGCATGTATTCTGGTGGTTGGTGGGACTCATTTGGTAAACATTCTTTTTAATGTATACTGCTGAACAGACCAATTAAGTTTTTTAGTTTTGTTTTTGGTCCTGTCTGTTTTCCTAATGTTATGATCTGTGATTTTCTTATGCAAATTCTAGTGGAGTTTCTGGCTAATTGCATATCAACGGTAAGTTTTTGACATTAAGAGATTCTAAATCTG
Organism: Erpetoichthys calabaricus; assembly: GCF_900747795.2. Taxonomy (NCBI): domain Eukaryota; kingdom Metazoa; phylum Chordata; class Cladistia; order Polypteriformes; family Polypteridae; genus Erpetoichthys; species Erpetoichthys calabaricus. Next base: position 26,373,956 of record NC_041402.2, read on the forward strand.
AGGTTTATTTTTGTGCTTCTTGCACTTTTATCAAACTTTAAAAATGGGTTATATTTTACTGTGATGCGGTTTTGTCTTTTGCTGTCATGCAACCGCATTTTGTTTGCTGAGGGCATGATCACAGAGTTTGTAACTCTGGCTTCGTTATGTGAAAGTTCACCTCAAGTAGATATGTTTATTTGTGCTTGACAGATAAATCCTTGAATTACTGTTCAAAGGACTTTTTTTTCCTTGTTAACAAACCTTTGCTCTTGTATTTTGACCATGAGTTCTTGATTGCATTCTGGCTTTGATGAAAGATCTCTTTGATTCCTGGTTTTTGATTTTTGCTGACTTTGATTCCTGGCTTTAGTTTTGGTTCTGGCTAAAAAAATAGTTTTGACCATCCAATAACGCAATTAGCACAAATCATGTATCACATTCAACTCCCAACCCTATCTCAGATGTCAAGATAGTAGACCTGTGTGAACTTAACACTAGAATCCCTGAAGCCTACGAAAAAAGTCCATCAAACACAGAAAGCTCTGCAGTCTACTTTTGACATTATGCTGCAGGAAGATAAGTAAATAAATATAGTTAAACAACATTTAATGTGGTGTTTATATAAGTAATATATAAATGTTTTTCATATAAATACCATCAAAAAACATAATCACAAACAGAACTTTGCACAATACCTTGGCAAGCTCTGTAGGCCCTGCTGTTTCATTGAAGGGCATGTGTGTGTGGCAGATCCACTGGCAGGATGATGCCGGACCTCTTGCTGCCTCCAAATGGTGCCATCTTTCGCCTTTATGCCTGGTGCAGCTGTGTTGTTCTGATGTGTAAGTGGACATTTCTCAAGGTGAGGATTTTTGTTCTCTTTCTCCGATGTAGAACCCCCATCCTCATCTGAGTTAACCTTTGTTATAGCACGTCTTTATCTGAAAACTAACAGCGTCAGAACGGGGCGAGCATGAACGTGACTGAGAGAATAAAACTGAATAATAATAAAAAAAACAAAAAAACGCTAACCTTTAAAAGTACCATATATTTACACCGGCTGTTACAGACTCAAATCAAATGTATGTTTTTTATTCTATAATAGTAACAATAAGGTCAGCTTACTACTCAAAACGGTAAATGCAGGAAGGACCCAGAATCGAACTCGCAACCTATTGATTATGAGATAGCATTTCTTAACTCTGCACCAGCCAAGCGGACGTGTCAGCATTGTACCCTAACCCAATTTCTTTTTCTTCAGTTATATTCCTTGATAAAAGTGCACTTGTTTTGTTATAACTTTTATGAAAGTGTTTATTTGATATTTGGTCTTCACACATTATACACTTCACATCAGCATTTAGTTTTAGTTATGTGTTCAACATTTCTTTCCTCATATTTCCTGTCATCCTACATTTACCCAGATCATAAATCTAGACACGGAACACACCTGAAATGCATGCATTCCAAATAACAATATATTATTTACCCTGTACAATTCAAGGCACCTCACGCCCAGAAAACAGACTTGAGCTGGGAGAACTTCAGCTGCGTCTGTGGGAATGGGATAGCATTCTGCTTGCTACTTGTGCTGATCAACACATTTGCAAAACAAAAGACACTGATGGAGAGGTGTGAAGGAATTTAAGGTGGCCCGGGATTATGACTTTTTTCATAGGCTTCGGGATTCTAGTGTTAATGTTGCTGTCTACTGAATTGCTATGTTTGGAGAAGGCTTGTTCTTCAAAGACTTTGATCATCAAACAGGAAGTGAATATATATCTGAGCAAACTGATAGGTGCTATTCCCTGGAAAGTATTACACCTTACACAAGGAAAGATTGAGGATGTATGAGAGCAGAAATATTAACCAAAGCCAACACTGAAACCAGAGATCTATGGTATAGTATGCCACTACCAAATCGTAGTAAGAAGACAAAAACAAAGTCAGGAAACAGAAGATCAGAAGCACACCAACTAAACACACACACATTGAATATTAACATTTTACACATACCTGCACACGTGAATACTAATGTGTGTGGTGTGCCACATTTTAAATCCTTGCGGTATTTCTGAAGACACTCTCCATAGCAACTAACACCGCATCATAATGATGGCAACCAGGGCCGGATTTATATGAAAAGAGGCCCTAGGCTATTCCACTTATGAGGCCCTTTCACCTTCCATTTTTAAGTTTGTAAATTACATGAGAGATAATAAAATACGTAATACGCGTTGATCTTAACCAATACATTTTTATGTTTGTTTATTAGTCATATGCGTAGAATTTCTCCTTATTTTCGGTTCAGTGTTTTAGTGTTCACTGTTTTTAGAATAGTGTAATTTTAATTTTGCTAACAATTTGAATGTAGGCCCCTCTTGATCTTGAGGCCCTAGGCTGAAGCCTAGTTAGCCTATAGGAAAATCCGGCCCTGATGGCAACTCAACATGGACTCAATCCACAAAAAATAAAATGGTGACAGAAACAGTGCAATTATTTTATTAATAGCTGAAATAATCTCAAAGGCATCTGGGCTTGGTTTATGAAGTTGGAGAGGTTTCGCCACTATCTGAGAGAAATTCCCAAGCATTTTCAATGAAATCAGATAACAGGTGACAGTGTATAATGTCATATTGTTTAATTAATTATATTTATATAGAGCTTTTCTAACCCACTCTTAGTACTTTATATAGATAATAGGGGAGCAACTTCAACTACCACCAATGTGCAGCATCTGCTTGGATGATGCAATGGCAACCATTCTTGCACTAGTACCCTCATCACACATTAGCTATTAGGTGGTGAAGGGGTTAGAGAGTTATTCATTTAGAAACATGGTACAATTAGATAGGAAAAAATGACCAGGTCTTGATTGGCAATTTAGCCAGGGCATCATGAAACACCCTACTCTTTTTGAAAGATACTCTAAAATCTTTTATGACCACAGGGAGTTAAGACTTCGAATTTTACATCTCATCCGAATGACATTACCATTTTTAGAGCACAGTGTCCCCTTCACTGCAATGGGACATTGGGATCCACATAGACACCACAGGGCAAGCGCCCCCTGCTGGCCTCACCAACACCTCTTCCAGCAGCAACCTAAGCTTTTCCTAAAGGGTCTCTCATCCAAGTACTTGCCAGGCCCAAACATAGATACCTTCAGATGCATAACCTGTGTTAAAGTGCAAGTGGTACATCTGCTGGCTACATAACATAACATAGATCATCTTTACTCTAGCGGTATTACCAAAATTCATCCTGAATAGGTGCCTGTGTTGAGATTGCACAGTGTACATGGGTGGCTTTTCTATAAACATTGTGGTTTTCATCTGACTTCCTATAAGTTTTTGAAAAATGTCAACTAAATTGGTCTTGTACAAATGAGTGTATCTGTACATAACTACACTTTATGACTTTATGATTGACTAGCTACTTGGTCCTGGGCTGTTTCCTGCCTTGTGCTCAATGCTGTTGATCTGTTTATCCCGTAAACTGAGAGCTGCTTCTCTCTGACATAATAAGATGAAGAGGCTTTCATCTTGAGTTCTTCCACCTCATTCCTCTGATATGTTGCTGTAATGGATAGCTGCTGGGATACGCTCTAAACTGTTTGACCCTAACAGTATTAAGAGGCCAGAAGTTTTCAGGGTGTTCCCAAGGGCATCAAATCCAGAACCATACAAGCATGTGGCAGATATACCTCTGTGCTTTCTATTATTATTAGCAGCAGTAGTAGTATTTTTACAATCATAAAACTAAAATGAGCTAAAAACTGTAATTGAAAAGAGAGCATTTTCTCATACTGTATTTCGTCTGCTGTTTAACTCAGCGGAAGTGGCAAAGACTGAAAAAATTTAGCTCTGAAAATAAATGTAACATTTTTTAATAGCCAAGGGGTAGTGAAACATCAAGCTAGAAGTAAAGCTTAGCAGCATTATGAAACAAATGAGATGGTAATTTCTGATTTGGCAGGATGTATAGCGAATAAAACCAATGACCGACTTTAATAAGGTTATGATATTTTCGTCTGGTAGCTGATTACTTTGACAACAATAGACACAAACACGAAAGGAAACAGTTTCAGAAAACAGAAAGAGCAATTACACTGTTGTTATCTAATAAAAATATGAAGAATATAAAAAAAAAAAATCACCCGAGCATGACAGTCTCATGATGCTGGAAAAATACATTGTGCCTGAGCAACAACAACAGCAAAAATTGAATCTTGGAGCCTGAACATCTGAAGTTACTAGGCATCTTACTTAATGGGATGCCATGATACAATGGTAATAAATCATGTTTTAAACCTTGTTGCAGAAATACAGCAGATGTTTTTAAAGATGATAAAGCTGCAAGATTAGGAGATTGGACCCCTCTTCATCTATGTATATTAAGTGCCTTAGATGTGATCTCTTGTTATTACATAAGCATTCATAAAGAAGGTCAGCTAAACCAACTGGAATTGATTCTTGTGGTGGAATGGAGATCATTTACTTCAGTGGTGTTTTTGGCATGAAAATTCTGGTGATACCACACAGACCTAGGAGAAAGATGCTGTCAGAAGGGTTGGAGCCATCCAGAGAAGATGTGCAGGGTGTGTGTGTGTGAGAGCGAGAGAGTGAGACAGGGATGATCAAGCACTTAAACAGCAGAACTTACAAGACCGGTTCCTTGGCCTAAATCCATTGGCTTAGGTATGTGGGTACCCACAAGTCTTGGGGAGGATCCTGGCTTGAACTAGCTGATGGAGTTGGGAATGCAAGTGTAGATGGTGTTGCCTCTGACCCCAAGTGAGCAGCGTGAAGCGGAGCTGCTGGCATGATTATGCTGCCAGGGGACACAACAGAAAAGGTTTCAAGCTTAGCCTTTTAATAATGAGATTTCACTCTGCACTGTGGAGAATATGTTAACTGATGCAGCTGCTGATGTTTTCCATAGAAGTCATAGTCAAAGTTCACAAAATGAAATCATTCTTGAAGTATTTCACACAAATCTATTATTAGCTTGTTGCATGAGAAGAGAAAATTGTATTACAGGAACAAGAACTGGCTTTGACAAATATGAAGAACACATACAACTCTGACGACAATGATGACAAATGCATTTGTCCACTTGTATGAGCTTAATTTAAATTCAGGTTCACAGGAAGTAGGTAGAGACTATCCTGAACGTCTGGATGCAGGAATCAAAATCATTAGAGATATTTGATGGTGTCAAAGTTTTATTTATGAGCAACAATAGGGGGTTACTAGTGTCACATTCACAGAGTTCAATAAAATTCTTACTTACATGTGCTAATCAACATTAAACACGCTTTCACTCTTTAGTGTTATGATTACTAAGACAGTGGTAAGAAAAAATAAGTGGACCATTTAGAAATAGCTACATTTATGTATGAATTTTTCTTAAAATATGGTCATCTAAGTTGCAGCAATAAGCAAACATAATCTGTTTTAAAGAATAACTCAAGTACTAGGGTGTTGTACCGTGTTAGCCATTATGAATGTAGAGAAAAGCCAAGCAAAATGACACCTTTTATTGGCTAACTAAAAAGATTACAATAGGCAAGCTTTCGAGGCAACTCAGGCCCCTTTTTCAGGCCAGTCTTGCTTATACTTATTATGTTGATTTTATTATTTATAGTGTATTGTGTATTTAAGTATTCTGCCTTGAAGCCGAGTCATCCAACAAAAAATTTCTTTATGTGTATGCATAATGACAATAAAGAATTCTATCTATCTATAAACACAAATCACCATAAACAACTGCTTAAAGGCCATCCTCATGTCACTGCCATATAGCAGTAGTAAAATAGGCCATCAAGAGCCCACACATCTTCCATTAGTTAAGAAAGTAAACTGTGAATCCTCGCAAACCACACTTGACTGGCTTTTCAGTGACCTTTTTGTCCTCTACAAAAGCATCATCCAACCAATGTATTAATTCTTGAACCTTTTTATGTCATTTAAGTTCACAGGGGACATCATTATGTTGGAAGGGACAAAATCAATACAAATATTCAATGCTGTTTCAGCTATGAAAAAACAATATAAAATGTGGCAGGTCTACGTACTGTGTATTTTACTGAATCATCACAGTTTCGGTGTTATCTTTGACACTAGTATGTCATATATCACAATTTACAAAACAACCCAAGACATGTTTTTTTTTTTATCTTAAAAATGTTGGAACATTAAGACATTTTCTAAATAGGCAGGATACTGAGAAATTAATTCATGCATTTATTTCTAGTAGGATTGTCTACTGCAACTAGTTATTCACTGGCTGTTCTGATCATTCTTTATACAGCTTTCAAAATGATGCTAAATGAATTGTTACAAGAACCACAAAATACAAACACATAACTCTAGTTCTCAAGTCGCTACACTGACTCCCAGTTAAGCTTAGGGCTGATTTCAAAATACTCCTTTTAACATATAAAGCCTTAAATGGCAAAGGCCCTGTTTACTTATTTGAAGTTATTATTATTTACAAACCAGAGTGTACATTGAGATCTCACAATGTCGGCCTACTGAAAATTCCAAGGATTATTAAAATAACAGTGGGAGGTTGAGCTTTTAGTTACAGAGCCCTGAATCTGTGGAATGATCTGCTTGCTAATAAAAGAAATGCTCCTTCAGTCTCAGCTTCAGTTTAGTATACCCTGAATAGAGCTGCTGATTAGCTGTGCGTGCAGAAATATAAGTAATACATTGTTTTAACATTACTAATGCTCCTCTCTTCTGTTTCTCTTCTAGGTATCTGGATGTGGCACTTTGTGCTACTGCTCTCCTGCCAGGCTGCTCTCCTGCATTTGGAAAAGTCGCCTCAGATAAAAAAGCCTTGGAATCTTCAGATGGTAAGATTCTCTCATCAGATTGGACAGTCAGCACACACTCCCAAAACCCAAGAGCAGGTAGGTGGTCAGTTGGGCGAGGTCTCCAAGACTGTGACTTTATTTTTCACTTTCTCTTTATAATTTTAATCTCTTAATTTGTCAGTTGGGCATAGGTCATTAATTAATGGTGGACACATATTGTTGATTTCCACTTATATTTAATCCATTTTCACCTAGTTGTCTGTGTGTTTTAACAAATCTGTACTTATATGTGTACCAGTTCTGTATTTAGCAATTAGTATAATCTAAACTTGTAATTAACTGAGAATTGTTCATTGTGCCCTGCTCCTGCACTCAGTGAAGAGCACTCATTGAACTTTATGTGCACAACTGTTGGAATTCTAACATGAGATACAAAGTGCACTAGTTATTGGGCACAATCCACTTTTGATAATATAATTTTAGCAAAATACTAGGGCTGGACAAGTTAACGTGTTATTATCACGTTAACGCATTTATTAATTAATGCCGACAATTATTTTATTGCACGTTAACACAGTTTTTTTTGTTATTGTTATTATTATTTTGAAAACCTCAGTCTCGCTAGCAATCCATAGAGATCATTGATCTTCTTGTTACAGCGCTTTTCGATATGCTTTTGCTAGAAGGAAAGTTAGCTTTGTTGATTTGACCTCAATTCTCTGCGCGTGCATGAGTAGCAAAGAGTAGACAGCTTCTAAAATGGCATGTGGAGAGATACCAAAGTGAAATAATCCATGGATGACTTTTTTCGTATTATCGCTGAATCGGACTCTGAATCGGTCCCCAGTTGATCGTAGTGCTGAACACGTTCGTGTAACTGATGCTCCTATAGAAATGTTCACCTGGGAGGACAGACACGATGACAGGAGGTGCAAATCATATTGCGTTTCACTGCAACTGCCACCCCAGCATACCTGTCTCACAAAGACAGCTAGGCAGCCAGCCCATCGTGCAAACAGATGCTTTATGTTGATTTATGTGTGAAACCATTGCTTTGTGCACTTTTCAGAAAACTGAGTTTTTTGGAAAAAATATTAGCCCTCAAAGAGTTGCTACTGAACATAAACTGTTTATGTTGCTCCCTGATAAAAGAAAATGTTTCTGCTGGTATCTGTTCAGATAAAAAAGAAAACAGATTTAGAAAAGTTAACTTGCTGTTGCTCGGAAGGTGCCTGTTATAATGTTGTGATCGTGGCTCTGGACTCTGAGAGTAACTTGTTTTTCTATAACAAACTAGATAAATGTTAATGGCAAATAGCTTTGGTTTTATATTTGATTTGATTACATTAATGTTTAAATTGACATTTACAAGAAATATTTGAACTGCTACTATGTAAAGGGAATATTACTGTTAAAAAGAACCTTATTTGTTTAAGGTGTTTGCAAACCAAATACACGTAATACACTACTTTTGAGTTATTGAATTTTGCACATAACAATGTGATTGTTCTGATTGTCTGCGATTAATCCCTTTATTTCAAAAGTGTGTTCAGTTTAATGTTAAAAACTATGCAAAGTACATGACAAAAAATTGTTTTTTTATTCATATATATGTACTTCTAGAATACAGACATGATAATCTCTGTTTTAACGCATTTAGTAAGTTTTTTCAGTGTCTTTTCTAACGACAGCATGCCATGGTACTCTCTTAATTTCTGCTTCCATCTTACTGACATTTTTGGGTGTTACCCATTTGTAGTATTTTGTAGGCATTTATTTTTGTGACATTTATTTAATGTTATTGTATTTCTTCTGTTTCACAAATCACACACACCTGAAAATAAATGAATATTCAGCTTTACAAGGCCATTACAACAAATCCATTTTTGAACACACTTAACGGTTAATTGTCATTCTTCTGAAACTCTGGTCTGTTTCATCCACCTTACAAGGGATTAGGATTTCATACCACATACACACCAGTTTGACGCATGCACCCTTTAACAGTTTGTAAGCACAATTCATATATAATGAATGTCTAAAGCAGGGGTGATCAATGTCGGTTCTGGGGGGTTTTTTGTTCCAACTCAGTTTTTTAATGAGGAGTAAATTATTGCTGATGAAGCACTTATTAATCAAGCAACATTTTGATACTTCAGTTTAGTTTTCTTGCTTGTTAAGGATCCTCACTCTTAACTGATTATTTAAGTTTTAAATAGTTGCATTTATTGTTTTTTAATGCTCCTTATTAGCAAAAAGATGCAAATGACAAAGTCATTCTCCATCTAACTTGTTTCCATTTACACCTGTGAGTATTCATCATGAACTATCAGGTTTAATAAAATATTTGAAAGGAAACTGAAGAAAAAAAAGTGCAGTACTGAGAATTGCTCATTTGTTTTAGGCTTCAAATCATTTGGATGATATCTTTGGAAACAAAAAAAATCTTTGGTGTAAGAATGATCTGACATTGCAGAATTTAAACACTACCAAGCCAGTGAATTAAATAAGATCTGTTATCAGCAAGGACTGGTTTCTAATTAAGTAACTGGTTTGAACAAAAACCTGCAACCCCTATGGCCCTTCAGGAGCGACGCTAATCACCCCTGATCTGAAGTGTATAAAGATTAATAAGGCAGTACTGAGTGTATGTTTAATTGTGCTAAAATTGTTAATTTTTGTAATGTATACATTTTTAAAGTAGAAGTCGTGGCAAAAAATGTTTTTACTTATTGAATAATTGTTGTTAAAGGCATATGCTGAAATGCATTTTAAAAATATTTTGTCATGTTTCTGTGATTAAGCAAATTAAAAACTGTTATAAACTGTATATCTGAATTCTTGGCAGATTTGTATGTGTCTTTAGCACAATAAACTGCTGCTCTGTGAGCCTCCCACTGACTGAGTTAATGTATTCTGAAGCTGTTGTAACACATATTTTTAATTTTACCACAGTAAATTTCTATTAAGCATAAATTTCAAGAGAATTAATATTACTTTTTCAAGCACAGCTAAAGTATTATTGAATCATAGGGTGCTGAAACCAACTGCATCACTTCAAAGGCAAGAACAATCTCTTGATGAGATGCCAGTTCATTGTCACCTAGACCCACTCATAGAAGGTTTGATTTGAGGGTCCAAATTACCCCACATTCACACCCAAACACACACACACACTCACACATCTCTGGGGTGAAACCTGCTAAGCTGAAAAAAAAAACCACACACACAGCAATGAAGAGGACATGCAAACTCCACATAGACAGTGACCATGGAAGAACTGAACCAAGCCTTCTGAATGTGCAAGGCAGGGGTGTTAACTACTCTGCCACCTAGACAAACATATTACACTGCCAATGTGTCACCATCAGAACTGTTCATCATTTTCCTATAATAAGGGAAATTACAGGAATGTAGCAAATACAAAGAGATTTGCAGAAGTCAAAAAGGCAGCAGAAGAATGAGGCTTTGACTGTATAAGAGGCGGCCGGCATTCTTTCCCAGCCGGGACGCCTCCCGAATGGAAGGACAGGGGAAAGTAGCTTATGAAGGGCACTGCCTCCCCCAAACTGTTATTTGTCAGCTGCTTTGGGTTGCCATGGCTCCATGGATTCTCACAGGGCATGCTGGGAGTTGGAGTACGTTACAGCCCTGCAGGGATTGTATAGGGCAGCTTAGCTATTAACTAAACAAACAGGCTTCTTGGACTGAATGGTCTCCTCTTGTTTGTCAAAATTCTTATATCTCTAATGGATTTTGTTAAGAAATGGCTTATTTTAAAAAGCACTTACTAGAAGGGTTGTGTTAGTTAGTGTCACCGGTCTGTGTGTTGCTGGACCCATGTGGCAGGTTTGTGTGAGTGCCCTCAATCGCCATCCATATCATTGGCTTTTGGGATAGGCCTAAATACCCAATGAGCTTGTAATTCATTCTGAGCAGGTGCTCAGAATGAATAGATGGCTTTTATGTACATTACAGCACATTTGCTGCAGCAGTAAGAAAAAGATGTATTTTCATAATGATGACAAAATGTATTTGGTGTTTAGAACAGCAGCTCATTTTTTAGTTAGAAAAATAATAGATAAAGAAGATATTTGCCCTCACTACTTAGTAAACAATAGGCTTGTTAGCTTAAAGCCAATTTGTGTGTTTTATGTGTAAACCTGTTAAACATGTTAGCCTTTAATCATCTTGAGAAACATCTTAGGAACATTTAATTGGAAATATGGCTTGTAATTATGCCAAGCATTTTATTTTCTTTTATGCCACATTTAAGGATAATATTTTGTGTATGTGTTTTATTAGTTTTGAAAGTATGTATTTTAAGGGGATTTTATTTATGTTAGTATTTTTATGGTCACTGCATTTTAATCATGAAAGCCACACCTAAGTCTCCTACATGGCTTGTTATGCAGGAGCATACTGTAGAAATGTGTAAAAAAATGAAAAGGATAAAGAAAAAAATCAGAATCAGTATCGGAATTGGTTAACTTTTATGACATGAAATCAGGGATCATTATTGGCCCTACAAAATCGTGATTGAAGCATCCCTAGCGGTTAGATCTCCTGGTCCAAAAATAGGGGGTTAAATGGTCCAGTTCTGCTCTATACAGGACATATATTTCGAGGGATGTTGTAACAAATCATTTTGCAATGTGACAGACCCCAACCATCCTAGCAATAAACACTTTGACCCTGCCATCCAGCCACTCATATTGTAGCCTAACTGTGTCTGACTTTGTCGTGTTACTGTTTTTCTTGTAAAAACATTAAAATTGTTTCTCCGAAACAGTCATACACCTTCAGACAATCACATTTATAGTTAGTCTCTGACATCATAAAGCGGGAATTGCACTAAAAGTGTAAAAATTCCCTCTACATAAAGAAAAAGCAACCCTTCCATTGTCATTCATAAAAATACATGTAAAATCGTCCAGGCATTGAAGAAAGGAGACAAAAAATCTGTCATCGTGTAAAATGGAGCGCTTGCTTTATGATGTCAGAGGATGGCTTAAAACAGACTGGATGAATCAAATGGACTGTCCTGTGAACAACATAAATGTATGCATTTCTGTCTTTATAATGTACAGTCTTTAGCTATTATCATTGTACTTCTTTTTTTTCCTGAATGTTATTTAATGTTTTGTTTTAAGTACAAGATATTTGTAAAGGATATAAACATGGTTTAGTAGTTAGTGCTGTTACCTGACATATCTAGCATTCTGGGTTCAAATCTTGGTTCCAGCCATTGCTTGTGTGGAGTTTGCACATTTTTGTCCATGTTGGATGCTATTTGACATCTCTGAAGTGGCAAAGCATGACTGTGTGTGCATGGGTAGGCCCTGCAAAGGACGAGCTGTGAACCCCTACTAAATCTAGTTGGTGTCTCTAATTCAGTGCTGCTCTGGTTCAAGTCTTCCCTTTATTGTTAGGAACAGTTTGTTTCTACTGGCAACTTCAGGCCTGCTTCATCTCGATTGTCAGACGGTGTTCCCCAGAGTTTTGTGTTGGGTCTGCAGTTGTAACTTACATGTTACCTCTTGGACAGATCATTCAGAACCATGGTCTGAAATTTCATTTTTATGCCAATGATATTTAAATGTATCCATCCATCCATCCATTTTCCAACCCGCTGAATCCGAACACAGGGTCATGGGGGTCTGCTGGAGCCAATCTCAGCCAACACAGGGCACAAGGCAGGAACCAATCCCGAGCAGGGTGCCAACCCACCGCAGGACACACACAAACACACCCACACACCAAGCACACACTAGGGCCAATTTAGAATCGCCAATCCACCTAACCTGCATGTCCTTTGGACTGTGGGAGGAAACCGGAGCACCCGGAGGAAACCCACGCAGACACGGGGAGAACATGCAAACTCCACGCAGGGAGGACCCGGGAAGTGAACCCAGGTCCCCAGGTCTCCCAACTGTGTGGCAGCAGCGCTACCCACTGCACCACCATGCCGCCCATTTAAATGTATATGAACTATAAATCTATTTATTTTATGATCTTTTATTGAATTTTTTAAAAGCATATACCATTTCATACAATCAAGTCAAACTTAAAAAAACTAAATTCAGTTTAGCCCCCACCCATGAAAAAGAGAGGAAGGCCAATAGCCAGAGTGAAACATCTGAGAGTAGTAAAGAGAGAAAGGAGTATAAATAAATGCTTATTCTAAAATATTATCGATTAGGTCCTGCTCTAAGTGAGTATTTAATTTTTTCCAATTTCAAATAGTATATAGCATCAGTTACCCACTGACTTAAGAGTGGTGGGATGGGAATCTTCCAGTTGAGCAAGACAAGTTTACGTGCTAATAGTGAAGTAAAGGCGATTACAGTTTTTTTGTCCTTTTCCACTTTAAGCCCATCTGTGAGCACACCAAACACAGCTGTTAGTGGGTTAGGAGGGTCTGTGACACCAAATCTGTCTGATAGGCATTTAAAAAATTTTGTCCAGAATGATGTCCATCCATCCATCCATCCATTTTCCAACCCGCTGAATACGAACACAGGGTCACAGGGGTCTGCTGGAGCCAATCCCAGCCAACACAGGGCAGGAACCAATCCCGGGCAGGGTGCCAACCCACTGCAGCCAGAATGATGTTAATTTGGTATATGCCCAAAACATGTGGCCCAGTGAGGCTGGAGCTCGATTGCAACATTTGCACGTTGGATTTTGCCCTGGAAACATTTTAGACAATTTTAAATGAGATAGATGTGTTCAATAAAAGAATTTAAGTTGAATGATATAATGCTTTGTGCATAGGGAGCTCGAGTGAATTTTCTGTGTAGCTGCCTTCCACTCCGTTTCTGAAATGTTGAGTAAGAGATCCTTTTCGCACTGTACTCTGGGATCTTAAAAAGGAGGAGACTGTAAAATGTTTTTATATATTATAGAAATGCTGTTTAAGTCCCCAAGATTGAACAGTATCTCTTCTGGAATAGAAATAGGTGAGAGGTGAGGAAAATTGGGCAGATTTCATTTAGCAAAGTTTCTAATTTGGAGAAAGTGGAAAAATTGTGTTGATGGGAGACTAGCTTTGGAGTGTAATTATTCATAGGAGGCAAAGACATTACTTATATACAAATCTCTAAATGATTTAATCCCATTCATTTTCCAGACATTAAAAAGTGTAAGTTCGTGAGGGTGAAAAAAGGTGGTTATCATGCAGAGGTGCCACAGATAAAATATTCTCTAACTTGAAGTGCTTCCTACATTGGTTCAATAATCTGAGTGAATGAAGGACAGTTGGGTTGTTAGGACTGTATATTGAATCTATTTAATTGGTACTTCCTTGTGTATCGGCAGACTCTTTATATGCTATTAATATTTGGTTGTCTGAAAACTTTATAAAACTAAATTGTGATAAATCTCATGCTTACATTGTTGCACTGCACACAGTACTCAAGAAATGTGTTCATCTACCACCGTCTATTTTCAGTTTTCTAATATTTATAACAGAAATGGTAGAAAAACCTTGGTGTTATTTTGCATTCTATTCTTTCTTTTGAATCACATATTCAGTGTCACTAGTACCGCTAGATGATGCACTATTCTTAATTTAGCTGCCGAGACCCTCGTATATGCTTTTGTGACCTTACAATTGGACTACTGCTATGCACTTCTCCTTGGAATGTCTAGACATGCATTGAATAGATTGCAGTGCAGTATTTCCAGAATTCAGCTCCATGGTTTCTTAGTAAATCATGGAACTCATATTACACTCATCCCGCAACATCTGCATTGGCTCCCTGAGCAATAATATATACAATATAAGGTACTTTAACTGGTATTCTGACCTCTTTGTGATTTGGCTCCTCTGTATCCCCATAACCTTCTCTGTATCTACATTCCATCGCAAGTGCTGTTTACATCTGGAGCACAACTGCTTAGTGTACCCTAATGCAAGTTACACTCTTTGGATGAAAGTGCATTCAGTGTAGCTGGTCCTGGACTGGTGTTTCCCAGCCTGTGGGCTGTAGCCAACCCTGGATAAAAGACCACACCAACCCACTGCTCCGACAATCACACTCAATTCACAGCAGCAGTATGTACTGCTACCAGTCCTGGATGACCTCCCCATCACATTGGCGATATTTCCTCTAGGGGTCTTTTGTAATTGCGGCATTTTAAGTAACCCAAATCTATATAGATATAATATTAAAAGGCGATACCTCTCCCATAGTAATACGGCGATAAGAAATCACATAAGAAAAAATAACTTAGCTTCCTTTAATGATGATTTACGCGGCATTACAGATGGGGGAAGCCAAATGGCAAGACAATTACCAAAGTGGGATCTCGATGTATACAGTCTGCCATTTTCCATCACTGTGCTGGAAGGATTTTCAGGATGGATGACATTTTCACTCATCCGTCTGTTGGCTTCGAGGTGTTTGGCTGCTGTCCAAGTCTTTTATACTGTCTTCTCCAAGTGCAGGCCCTTACTTAGGTTCCAAACAAGGCAAGGAGAGGCTTCAATTTCATCTCTAACATACAGAAATAGTGCAATGCCCATTTTTGTAGTTGGCCCCTTCTCTCTTCAAATGCTTGCCTAGCAGTTCTAAATGCTGAGAGCCCCTGTGCACTAACTTTGGCCTGGCTTGTACATGTGATTGGATTTATAAAATAGTTTTTGTACAGAGCACAGTGACATTAAACTTATATTCTGATTACAGGCCATCGCTCTTGGTTCATGTAATGTCCTGGTGATTGGGTGGGACCCTACCTCATTTCATTTTCATTCTCCAAGGGGGACCACCCTATTTCCCCCTGCTCAGATGACTGCCCTAAATTCAAGGAGGGGGGGGGGGGTCACAAACAAACTGTCATGTAAATAATTGGGTCATGACACCACAAAGTTTGGGAAGCACTGTCCCAGACTATGGAGTGCCCTGCCTCAATTCCTTGCACTTTCCTTTCGAATTTTAAGAAATCATTAAAAACGTATCTCTTTGGAGTTGCATTCTCACAGTTTTACAAGTATGTTGTTATTCAAACTTATATTTTATTAATTTTACTTATCAAAATATTTGTATTTCCTGAATTTTTTGATTGTAGAGTGACCTTGGATGTATTAAAAGGTGCTTATAAATAAAATATATACATAGATAAATACAAAAATTAGTCAGGCTGGGCTTGGTTCAGAGGCCTACATACAATACAAACTTATAAAGCTCCACTGTGCTTTATTTATTGGGCACAGGATGTGCAGATTTGTAAAACTACTTTCATTTAATGAACTTAAAATATATTCTTTAGAACAATCAATCTATTCAGAGAAATTCTTCAGTGGAAATGCTGTGATGTCTTGTCCTTGACCGCTCTTTCATAATACATGACTGGAAGCAGCCTGCGGAATGATATTACAATGATCCTTAATTACACGCCATGTGAACGAGCTTCGCTTGCCCTAAGCCTTTTTGATGACACAAGGGGAGGGGGGTGCTTGTGCTTTTCCAGAAAAAGTAAGGCTTATTTTTATTTTCCGCTATAATCCAGCCACATTACTTGCTTCCGTCTGTTAAAAATACTCAAGGGCATTATGATTGTATATCTGTGACAACAAGCTAATTAAAGAGACATTTGTTACATGTAATAGACAAGAAGGGCAGAAGGTGTATGTTACTTGCACAGATTTTTACTGTACATCTGGATATTTGCTTATAGTGGTTAACAAATAAAAAAGTCATCAATTAAATTTATAAAACATAGGAACTATGCTTTTTCTAAAAATGTCTCACCCTGATCAGTGTATTAAAAATGTGAGAAAGTTTTGATGAGAACAGCACATTCAGCCCAAAAAACCTTACCAGTCCTATCCAACTAATTTCTCCAAACTAACATCAAGTTAAGATGTGAAGATCCCCAAAGTCAGACTCTCCATCACACTACTTTGTAATTAAGTTCATATGTCTGTGGTTCTCTGCATGAAGAAAACCTTTCTAACGTTTGTGTGAAATTTACCTTTAACAAGTTTTCAGCTGTGTCTCCATGTTCTTGTTGACCAAATTTCAAGTAACAACTGGGATCATCTGTACTAATTTCTTTCATCATTTCAAACATTTTAATCACGTCATCTCTTAATCTATGTTTGCTTAAACTGAACATGTTTAAATTCCTTTAATCTTTCCTCGTAACTCATCTTCTGTAGGACTGCAATCAGCCTAATCGCTCTTCTCTGGACTTTTTCTAGCACCGCTATGTCTTTATTTGTAGCCTGGAGAACACGGACCTCATGTATAAACAGTATGTTTGTTGCATACGCCTGTTTCTACGCACACTTTCAGAAGTATAAAAACTAAATTGCCGTAAAGCCACACAGCCTCCCCTCTTGCGTATGCAAATTTCTGCTTGGTTTTGCTAACTGGTGGCACCCAGTATCAAAGCAGTGCTACAGTTTCTGTTTGGTCTCTCTTTTTTCAGATTCACATCAATGATGCAGGATTTAACAAATATATTGAAATTAATTGCATATCATTTACAAATTTAAGGCACTTGATTGTAATCATTCTGTAACAATATAATGGTGCATGCAAAGGTCAAACTATTCCAAATACCATGGCTGCTTTAGTTTTGTTAATCTCAGTGCACCACTCAGAGTATTTTAAGCCATTGTATCTGTGTCTGGATCACAGCTGTACAGCAGCTAATAGGAAAGCAGATGCTGTCTCAGGAAAGCCACCATTTTAATTTTCTATCATATTATTATTACTGTTATTACATCATTTTATAGGAAAATAAGTTTATGGAAGATTTGCATATTAAATGTTATTGTACTATACAATAAGCAATTTTTAGCAATTGGTGCTGTGTGCTATTAGAATACTAGGATATATACTTGATGTCATTCTTATGATTAAATGCATTAAAGTATTTATATTACATTTTACAATTAAACTGTTAACTTCACTTAAATAATGTATTTATTTAAATAACTACAGTATTAATGTGAAACATGTGGAGTCACGTTGGTGCAGCTCTAGTGATGAGCTGGAGCCCCAGCCAGGGATTGTTCCTGCCTCACGCTGTATGCTTGCTGGAACTGCCACAACCCTGAACAGATGGATGAATGGAACAATTAAACTAGTATTACGAAGATTTTTCAATCTTCCTTAAAATTTTTGAAAAATTAGCATTCCAAGCTTACAGCTGGTTTTACATTTATTACAGAACTTATATTGTGGCGACTGGTTACATGGAGAAGGGAAATGGAAGGACGGGAATTTGGGGTTGGTACGTTTGATAGACACTACTGCTGCAATAAGTTATTTCACAGAGGGGCGCGTGAAGCTCCCACCAAGCATCGTGTGTGAGGCAGGAACAATTTCTGGATGGGACAGGCAAGAACAATCCTTGGATGGGGCATCAGCTCATCGCTACCAATGCACCACTGTGCCCCCATGTTTAATACATGCTTTAATGCATTTCACCATGAAAATGATATCAAGTACATCTTAGTATTTTAAAATGTTCAGACAGCTGTAATATTATGAATGTAATGTATTCTGTGTGGCAATCACTGCCTGCATACTCCTGTCTGCGAGAGAGAAAGCCCATTTAAGAAGCATGTAGTGATTCACACACATAGAATATGAAGCATTTAACATGCTACTCTAGTTACGATGGGATTAGCGAAACTCTAGTAAAGTTTATGACATTCTACTTTAAAGACAAAATAAACTACGAGATTAAACTGGAAATTTCCAAATTAAAGTCAACATTTCGACCTGTTTAATTTTTCTTTTCTCTGTGCCCTAATGCGCTTCCATATGACACTCAGACCGTGGGCTGTGACTCGCACTTTCACGTCGACTTTCACATCTTACCACTTCTTTTTTATTTTGGACACTGTTTTCTGAGCTTGAAATTTTGAGTGTCATTATATTAAGTTCATTTTGTTGCTCATACCACTGCATAAGCCACCAAAAAGTAAGTTTTTCCTTGCCTCCACTTCACTGAGTAGGACCTGCACTTTGCATTTGGTGAAATTCTTCACTTTCATTGGGATTTATAAAGGGACAGTGTGTGTAACTTGGCATACACACAGTTTTATGCATCTGGATTTTTTTGTGCATACACACATTTCCAGTTTTGTCAGCACACCATGTTTTAGTGTGAATTCTATGCACACCATTATACGTGAGGCCCCAGAACTGTGCACAGTACTGCAGGTGAGGTCTAACTAGTGTGTTATAAAACTTGAGCATAACCTCCTTTGACTTGTACTCTATACGTCATGCTTTGTAACCTTGTTAATGGTTTCTATACACTGCCTGGAAGTCTACTATGATTTTTAGGTCCTTTTCATAAGGTAGACATTCAATTTTCAGACCTGCCATCATGTATTCAAATCTATCATTTCTACTTTCTATTTGTAATACCTAACATATACTTACATTAAATATATGCTGTTCAAGTCCCTCTGTAATGATTTGACTGCTTCTAGATTGGTATTATCTGTATAAAAATAAGAAGACCATTGTTGGCCTTTTTGTACAGTGATCTCTTGCAGTGCATGGGAAGCAAACCTACATCCTGCAACACTTCTTCTGTCTTCTAATTTCTGGCCACACTACTCAGTAGCCTTTTGTGACATTGGTCATTTAGGGGTCTTGCCCTTGAAGCAGTTTTGAGAGTTTTGCTGTCTAATACCTACAGAGAACACTGTTCTCCTTATTTTCCAAAATATTCAACGGTGCAGAAAATTGTAGAAAATTTTACCTGTCCATAAAAGACTGCCTCTTAGCTTAAATAATTAGCATTTGATTTCTGAAGATTTCTTCAGGCTTGAACAGGCCCATTTCATCACAGATTGTTTCTCTAATGAGAAAATTTCTGTGCTCAGCTCAGCTCGGTATCCATTCTTATTCCAGTCATAAATGACAAATGGCAGAAGTGGTATCCTTCAAGTACACGCTGCAATTAAGTAGAAGTCCTGTTCACATAAATGTCAGTTGAAATATTCACATAATTAGACCTCTAAGCGGTAAATTAAAATGAAGTGTGAAATAAAAACCTTTAAGTTTCTCATGTTTTGTGTGACTACAGTATGTGCCAAGACAAGACAGGTCTTCTTTATACTATGGAGGCTAGGAAATAATAACTTAGGAGTGCTCTTTGTTTCCCTATTTATTTTCTACAAGGTGTGAGTACTACTCAACCTTTTACAAATGTATGCAGTTCAATTTTATGTCAAGGCTTACAGAAAGCTGTTTTTACATTGTTACAAAGCATATATAATATAATAAAACACAGAATTACTATATTTCAGAGTGTACCAGTCTCTGGCATCCATTCTCCATCTGAAGAATTATATCTAAAATTTCAATAATTCAACTGCATCATAATTCTTTTAATGTCACAATTAAGTTCTGGTTCGCTTTTCACTTCTAAAGTGTATGTTTTTCTAACCATAATAATTTTACCCATCAGTTGAGCCTTGTGTACTGGAATTTCCCTCTGCACGTTAAACACAGTTTATCTCTACAGACTTTTAAAGTCCAAGAAAGAAAGACCTGAACCTGAAGACCATCTTGAAATTGCGATGAAGCAACCATTGACCAGTGTGCATAAGACTACCTCATGGCTTACGATATTATGATTATGTTTTGTTTTTGTTTAATGCATATAGAATGCAGTTCAGAGGTAGAATGGGTTAGATTAAGGTTTTTAGTAAATTTGAAGTCAGTAAGATAGTGTGTCACAAACAATTTGTTTCGAGTGTATAAGAAAAAACAACCTTTCAGGGGTTTCCACACAAGATATCGTTATAATGCATTGATAACGAGCAACGACCCATAAAAACAATAAGCTAACAATCGCCCTGTAAAACGAAACAGATTGTTAATTTAAAAGGCTGATAACAAGACTTGTACAGCTTAACATGCATACATCAGTTAGTTGACCAACAGACAAGTACAATAATGGGGCTAAACATGGCATTTCAGCAAGCACAACACTTTGTATTTGGTTATGAATAAGGTATGACGGGCAATGATGGAACCAAATACCATTCCTGTCTGCAAGAAGAAGTAAGTTTCATTGAGTAAGGTCAACAAAAATGCCTTCCTTGATTAATCCAGATTCATGTAGAATCATTCCAATGGAAACACTAGGATCTTGTAAAAACCTTGTGAGTCCATGGATCTGTTATATTTGAGGACCACGGTGTAGACAGAAGATAAAGGTGAAATGGTGTGGATCACATATTGTGTTCTATGATATGAGTAGAATGCCACATGAATAGGCACATCATGTTGCAGGTGGATCGGTAGAGGTTTAGAAGGCGTATGACTGGAAAAAAAGACACTGTGAAAACAAAAGCTAAAGTCAAAACTGGGTGGATTGTCAAAACCTTAGTGCCAAATCCTGCCTTATAATGTTTCCTTCTTCTTGTTCTTCTTCTACCTTGATTATTATTTATTATTTTTCAGTGCCTTCAGTACCATCCAGCCATTTCTGTTAAGGGGTAAAGCTCAGAGAAATGCAGGTGGATGAGCCTATAGTGGCCTGGATAATGAACAATCTTTTGGGCCAACTTGAGTTTGTGAGACTCAAGGACTGTGTGAGCAACATTGGAGCACCACAAGCCTGTCTCCTTTTCTCTTCATGTTGTACACCTCAGACTATAAATATAACTCCAGATTCTCAGATATTTCTGCACTTATGGAGTGTATTAATTGACAGACTGCTGTCAATGTCCTGCTCCACTGACAGACTGAGGAGATCGTTCTTCCCCCACACTATGCGACTCTTCAATTCCACATGGGGTGGTAAACGTTAAAATTATACAAAGTTATTGTCTGTCTGTATACCTGCATTGTTATCACTCTTTAATTTAATATTGTTCTTTATCAGTATGCTGCTGTTGGAGTATGGGAATTTCCCCTTGGGATTAATAAAGTATCTATCTATCTATCTATCTATCTATCTATCTATCTATCTATCTATCTATCTATCTATCTATCTATCTATCTATCTATCTATCTATCTATCTATTGATAAGGGGGATGTGACAGAGTATAGGATGGAGAACATTGTTCCCTGGTGCAAAGAGAAATGTCTGAAACTTAACATCAGCAAAACCAAGTAACTAATAGTTGACGTTTGCTGTGTCAAAGACTCTCAAAACCCAGAAACTATTTACAGAGTGGATGTGGAGGTTGTACAATGCTACAAGTACTTGGGGATCGACGTGAATGACAGGCTGGACTGGTCTCTTAGCATGCGGAACTACCGTATATACTCGCCTATAAGTCGGGTCTTGAAACCCGAAAAATCGATCATAAAATCAGACCCCAACTTATACGCCCATTAAAAAATATGACACTTATATTTGTTTTTTTTTGTTTTTTACATCTTCTGGCTTCCTCCAATCACGCACCAGTTTCTCAGACACATTGAATTTTGTCGCAGCAGTGCAGTTACCAATTTCATTTGCCACTTCAACGACTTTTAATTTAAAACCAGTTTCATATTTTCTTCTGATTGAACGCCCCGTCATAGATAAGGGATGCTCTTACAATAAAGGTGTTATGAGGGTGTGAGATACAAAAAACACAAAACAGTGGAAACTTCGCTTCAGAATAGTTCGGGTATTACTGTGTGGTCACGTAGGCACAATACATAGAATAAAAAGTCAATGTGCTCCGTGGTTACTGTCTCAGGTGGGCATTAGCATATCATAATCTCTTGGATCAATAGCGTGAGTTTTCTGCATTTGACTTATATGACCGACATTATAAAATACCAGAAATGATACGGTAAAATCAAGCCCCGACTTATCCATGGGAGAACTTCAACGCGAGTATATATAAGGTATATAAGTAAGAACAGAGGAGATTCTTTTTTCCTTATGAGATTTTGTTCCTTTAATGTGGAAAGGGACATCTTTTACAGCTCTGTAATGGCCAGTGCGATTTTCTTCACTGTGGTGTACTGGGCTGGTAACATCACTTCAAGAGAGGCCCACTGAATCAACAAGCTAATTAAAAGTGCTGGCTCAGGGATGGGACACACTCTGGACTCCCTGGAGGTCGTAGCAAAGGACAGAATGAAAACAAAACTGAGTGCCGTTACGAACAGCGCTGCACATCCTCTCTCTGACACACTAACACTGAGGACTTTCAGCCAACAACTTATTCAGCAGAAGAGTGTCAAGAAACACGACTGTGGGTCCTCTGAACCAACAGCAATACACCTGTATATTACCTCATTGGGACTGTAACTGACAAGTCAGAAATTTTCTTTAATTTTAAATATTCTTCCATTTCAGTCATTCTGGTATGTGTTCAGACCATAGTGTGTGTGTATATATTTATTCATCTTATCTATATTTTTATTTATTTATTTAAAGAGCTTCTGTTAAAAGCCCAGTTTCACCCTGGGGACAAATATCTATCTATCTATCTATCTATCTATCTATCTATCTATCTATCTATCTATCTATCTATCTATCTATCTATCTATCTAGAAACTAGAAAACACTTTAATGATTGCCATTTTTAAATCCTGATGTTCATTCTCAAACATGAACTCCTTTCTCCTTCATAACTACTTCATAACTTAATAACTACTTCATATGCTCTACTCTTAAGTCAAATTCTTATCCTAGTCAGACTTTTAGAGCAATTCCTGGAAGTAATTCTGAGATGTTTGATAAATTTGGACACGAAATGCCACAGAACCTATGAAATAGTGTGCCCAAGGAAGTCCACAAATGTAACTGATTTACACCATTTCTGTCAAAAGGAATAGGCAAAAATTCCTGTCACATACAGTATTGTAAGAAGCTTTTGAAAGGCTCTGCTAAGCAGTTGATTCAATCTAAGCAATTAAAAGACAATCCCACCAAATGCCAACAAATTGTATGGAATTCTTTGACCCACTGATAATCTGATACAGTAAATAAAGGCTGAAATAAATTTGTCTCTTAGTTATTGTTTTGACATTGCCACTTATGTAAATAAAGTAGAAACCCTAATTGACTTAACACAGGGAATGCACTGCATGGTAACATGACATGTGTGCAGTTGTGAAACATTAAAGTTTGAAAGTCTTTAGCCGAAGTGTGCGGAAAGGACTGTATTTGCAGTGCAATGAAATTGCAACAAATGTGGAACACATTGAGATTTACATCGGTGGGGCTCCTGTGCCTCATAATTATTCTGTTTTTGAGTTTAAGCCCTGATGAATTAATTTTAATGCCACATGGGAGAATACCGGACTGGACGTAAATAGGCCTAATAAACTGGTCACTTAGTGTACTAGGCTACTGCTTTCTAATTGTTTAAAAATAAAAATGTGCATTTCTCTCTCTTTATTGCCGTAATATTTTACACCTTTTTGTTTGCTTAATTGTATTTAATATGCACAGCAAATAACAAATATACCCAGCGTTAGATCATTATGAGTCTTGCATAGGCATTCATTAACATTGCTTCCTGAGGGCATTACAATTTTGCCCTGCAGAGTTTCACAAATGAATGAATTCTACCCTTTAATTGGCTTCACTAATTGATCTGATATTCAAAAAATGCAAAAAACAGTAAAATTTTCCATTTAATTAGATACACATTTACCTTGCAACAGTGAGGATTTTCAAAACTACCGTGTTAGACGTTAACAATGTATTTTGCCTTTAATGAAATAATTGACACAATTCTTAACAGCATCCTTTGAAAAGTGCCCCACCATTTTATGCCCCCAGCTGGTTAATTCAATTACTTAGAATTCAGGAGTTCAGAGATTCTTTTAGAAATCATTTAAAGCCATCACTTCCACCACAGATATTAAATATAAAGTGATTAAAAAACCGCACAGCAAGTTATCTGTTTGCTTCAGTGTTACTAGATCATGGGGAGAAAAATCAAACATTTAATACACCTTGAGAGACTATAAAAAGGACCAAATGTAAAAGCTCCATGCATTAGAGATTTACCAGTAAAATACGGTGGTGCAGTGGTAGTGCTGCTGCCTCGCAGTAAGGAGACCTGGGTTCACTTCCCGGGTCCTCCCTGCGTGGAGTTTGCATGTTATCCCTGTGTCTACGTGGGTTTCCTCCGGGTACTCCGGTTTCCTCCCACAGTCCAGAGACATGCAGGTTAGGTGCATTGGCAATTCTAAATTGTCCCTAGTGTGTGCTTGGTCTGTGGCATCCTGCCCAGGGTTTGTTTCCTGCCTTGCGTCCTGTGTTGGCAGGGATTGGCTCCTGCAGATCCCCGTGACCCTGTAGTTAGGATATAGATGGATGGAATATTTTGAAAATTTATTTTGAGCATGGGAAAGGCACTATATAAATAAAATTTTTATTATTATTATCTCTATTTATACAAAATCCAACGTCTGTCTGTCTGTCCACTTTTCACAAGAGAACTACTTAATGGATTTAGATCAGGTTTTTTTCTATAATTTGCTTGAACATTCCGGTTGATTTTGCGACTTCTCTCATAGTTCTCTTGCAATACCAATTTATTTGTGCAAATCCATGAGACATGCAGCAGGCATAGGGGAGGGGGGCGGGGCCCTCTCTACTCATGCGCCAGCCTCGGGGGGTTCCTTACCTCCACTTAGACAGTGAACGAGAGAACTACTTAATGGATTTAGATCAGGTTTTTTTCTATAATTTGCTTGAACATTCCAGTTGATTTTGCGACTTCTCTCATTGCGCTAAGAATCATAGTTCATTTGCAGGAGCGATATATTCAAGCTAATCCGAGACAGAGGCAGAGGGAAGAGGGGAAGGGGAAGCATGTCGTCAGGAGTGGGGAGCCGGGCAGGGCCCTCCTCACTATCCTGTTTCACTACTAAGCGGGTGGAGCTGCGGGTGATGAGTAGTTATTATTATTAAAAAACTTTGTGTTTGCTCATTTGAGACAGAACTCAAGTATACCATGGTATCTGAGGAAACATGGATGCAGTTCATCTTCAGACCATCTAGAATGCTAGAAATAACGAGATCCTCCATTATAGCAGGCTACCCAAACTGTGCATCTCTTATGAGATACACAATGGCACCACTGCTGATGTTCTAGAGCGGCCATTGGTCACGTGTCCACTGCTGATTTATAACAAATCATCTTCCACTCGACACGAGCAAGCTCTCTGACAAAGCTATATACAGAAACATAACTAATCATGTTCTTTTCTATCAAATAGTGTCAACGATGAATACATTTTCCCAGGCTGACCTATCTTCCCAGGAGCTGACCTAATATGTCTCCTGGCTTGGGATCAGTCAGTACCACTTTCTTGTAACATGTTCTTGACACTTTTTTGCCAGGTCAGCCTCTTTCTGTTCCTAAATCTCCTTCTTCTAGACCCAGCCAGGTGAACCCCTCTCAGGAGATTTGAATGACGCAGCCAAAATACTTCAGCTTGGCTTGCTCCCGAATGTTCCTTTATGTGCTTTGATTGAATGCCTCCTCTGACATTTTGGAGCCTCGACTTTTCATTCCTCCTTTTCCCCCCTCTACCCATTGGCGATACCACATCTCTATGCCTTGTAGTCTATTGATGAAATTATCTCTATGGCTTGTAGCTTACTAAACAAATTAAATGCTATTGTCCATCAGTCACATTTGTAAATAAGGACTGGGATGCAAGTGGAATTAAATACTGTTATCGTATTTTGTTTGACTGTCTTCCCAAAATAAATACATTTCAGATTACAACATCAATGCCGCTCCAATTGCACTCCTAATTTCCATATCATATTTTCCATCTGTGCGTATGACAGACCCCAAGCATTTGAACTGAGAGAGCTGTCTCAGCTATCTCCCCTTAGTTCTGTTTTCATGTTGAGCCACGTAAAGTGAGTGAGTAGGAAATGGACATGGACTAACAAGCTGATGTGGTTGTACATTATAAACCTGTTCCTGTGTAACTGTCACATTTGTGTGTTACTAATCATTCCCATTTATACTCCATCATTATTCAGGTGTGAGGCTATGGGCCACTCTTACATAAAACCAAAGAAATGATGCAGTTCCGTTCTCATTCTGGACAACTTATAATTGTAAAACATGGCAAAAGTGTTCATTTAACATAATTTACTGTACTTACATTTCAGTGGACTCAGTGATGAATATGGCAGACGTATTCACACTTTGGCCTTAGAATACTTTTCAATTATATTCATTATAATGAGCTGTCAAGCATAAGCGATTAGGGGATATCTTCAGAGCTCCATTAAGGTAAGCAATACCACCCTGCGCAGAGAGAGGGGGTGCTGTGGGTAACATTTTCTTCTTTTTCACCCACAGTTCAGAAGCCTGTTGGTCAGATGACGCATGTCCTCATTTCCACTTCCATCAATGATGTCCTCCCCTTATCAGACTGTTCTATAAAAACCCAGAGACCACCAGATGTTGGCACATCAGGACATATGATTGAGGAAGACTGGAACTGCAGTTCAGAAGCAACATTTTCATTTGTTAATATTATATTGCGGTGTGCCTTTTCTTCTTAATTTCCTTTAATTCCACTGACGTTAAATGGGTTTACTAACCTGGTATCTCAGCTCTTTGTTTTGACCATCTCATTTATTTAGAAAGGAACATTTTACCCAATCATATAAAAGAGTAAGTGTAAATTGTAATTTCACTTGTTTTTTACGATTCAAGTAGAGGCAGTCTCAGGCAAGAGACTTGCAATCGGTCATGGTCATCAAAAGTTTTGGATTAAACTAGCAGCCTTGTGTATGATTTTTTTTCATTATCTATCCATCCATCCATTCTCTTCCGATATCCGAGGTCAGGTCGCGGGGGCAGCAGCTTGAGCAGAGATGCCCAGACTTCCCTCTCCCCGGCCACTTCTTCTAGCTCTTCCGGGAGAATCCCAAGACGTTCCCAGGCCAGCCGAGAGACATAGTCCCTCCAGCGTGTCCTGGGTCTTCCCCGGGGCCTCCTCCCGGTTAGACGTGCCCGGAACAACTCACCAGGGAGGCGTCCAGGAGGCATCCTGATCAGATGCCTGAGCCACCTCATCTGACTCCTCTCGATGCGGAGGAGCAGCGGCTCTACTCTGAGCCCATCCCGGATGACTGAGCTTCTCACCCTATCTTTAAGGGAAAGCCCAGACACCCTGCAGAGGAAACTCATTTCAGCCGCTTGTATTCGCGATCTCGTTCTTTCGGTCACTACCCATAGCTCATGACCATAGGTGAGGGTAGGAACATAGATCAACTGGTAAATTGAGAGCTTCGCCTTACGGCTCAGCTCCTTTTTCACCACGACAGACCGATGCAGAGTCTGCATCACTGCGGACGCCGCACCGATCCGCCTTTTTTTCATTATGTTTAATGTAATTTTTTGTGAAAAATGTCATTTTTACTGCTCAAATTGTGGAAAATGCCCAACATCCAACTAACAAATGTATAACACTGATAATTGTGCAGTGCTTAATACTGTTCAAAGTAGCTAGAAGGCATTATTATATTAAATCACACTGCAATACGTGTTGCACTGCTGATTCATTGTCACTTTCATTTGATGGTGTAGTATCCGGATCATCAACATCTTCTGCAGACATTTTTGTTTTTATGAGAATGAATGCTGGTATTTGATGCCATGCTGTAAGGAAAATGAATGGCCAATGCATGCGTGAGTCACATTATCTCATGACCTTTTCTGCCATCTAGTGGCTAAAAGTTAATAATACATTCTAGATGATTTTTCTTGATGTTCAGCCTTCTTTCCCTTGATGTCGACTTTTGTCAGCATTGAAGGGGCCAAAGTCTAACGTCATTGTTATCATCTGTCTATGTTTCAGACTTGTTTGGTCCAAATGAGACAGAGAGGACAATGGAAAATAAAAGTTAGTGGTAACAAAAGTCACTGGTAGTGTGACAGTAGACTATTCACACGCCATACCAGCAAGAGATCTCAAGACATGAATTTTTCTAGACTCCAAATATTCTAAACTGTTTGTCTGCACCATATAATAAAAGGTGACAATTCCTCTTTCTAATTAGACCAATGTTTTACTGTATTTAATACGTGAAAAATTGTCCTTTCATAAAAACAAATGGATGGCAGACATAATTTAATCTTATGGAAAGGGAATTTGCAGTGCAAAAATCACACTGACATTGCTTTGCTGCAACAAATTGCTGCAGTGGCTACTGATATAGGAATAGTTGTGATTAGCACATGAAATGACCAAAGTGGTGTGAGGCCTCCAAAACAGAGCCATAACAGAAAAGATAAGATAAGCTTACACCCAGGCAGCGTGACTGCCTACTTTGATATATTATATAAAAAAATCTTGGGTCGAGACATGATCATCTTGGAGAGACACTTTGACGTCACGCGAGACTATACATTATTACAGCCTTAGGAAGCAAGACCCGTGAGACTGTGACTTTTGCACATCACTCCCTACTTACAAACAATTTAAAACAAGTTCATGGACATCTAACATCTCAGTTGTTGGAATGCTTTTGGCAGACACACTTATGTGCTCCCAGCTCTTAAAAATGTTATACGTTCTAGATGGCACATGAATGACTAACCGAAGAAGAAAGAGCAGCGCGTCAAAAAGAGACACGAAAGTGTTGGAGAGAAAAGAAGGCAAAAACAGATGCACAAAAGAACAATAACACTCTATGTGCAAATTCAGAAAATAAGGAAAGTAATAATCAGCCCGGACCAAGAGAAACTGAAAACTTCTAGGTCAAATTCGGATCAGAAATAAAAGACTTCATAATGACGTTCAAAAACATTGGCACGATACACATGCAGAGCATGTGTAATTCAATGAGGGCAGCATGGTGGCACAGTGGTAGTGCTGCTGCCTCACAGTTAGGAGGCCTGGGTTCACTTCCCGGGTCCTCCCTGCGTGGAGTTTGCATGTTCTCCCCGTGTCTGCGTGGGTTTCCTCCAGGCACTCCGGTTTCCTCCCACAGTCCAAAGACATGCAGGTTAGGTGGATTGGCGATTCTAAATTGGCCCTAGTGTGTGCTTGGTGTGTGGGTGTGTTTGTGTGTGTCCTGCGGTGGGTTGGCACCCTGCCCGGGATTGGTTCCTGCCTTGTGCTCTGTGTTGGCTGGGATTGGCTCCAGCAGACCCCCGTGACCCTGTGTTCGGATTCAGCGGGTTGGAAAATGGATGGATGGATGGATAATTCAATGATTGTACCATATAACCCGTATTTGCTCAAATGATTTGTTTGTCATATTAATGTCGAGTATTGTGCATCAGTTATGAGTATTAAGTACATCTACAAGTATATTCATAAAGGGCACGATAGAGTACGTGTAGCTTATCCAAAGAACCATCTCAGAATGAAGTTCAAGCATATTTAGATACTCAGTACATTAGTGCATTGGAAAGCGGGTGGCATTTAATGGAATTGCCAATGCACAGTCGAAGTCATTCTATTGAATTATTACCAATTCATTTACCAGGTCAGAATACGATACAATTTAAAGAAGGAAAAGAAGCAAAAGCTTTAAAGGTAGCGAAAAATAGAAATACAAAATTAATGGCTTATTTTGAACTTAATAAAACAGATGTAAATGAAAAAGCATATACATATGCGCAAATACCTCAACATTACACATGGTAGAAACAAAATATGTACGTATGTGTGTATGTGTATATATGTATGTAGGCATGTATATATGTATGAATATGTCATATATACATATCTATGTGTACAGTATATTATATATATATATGTATATATATATATATATATATATATATAGTAGGAAGTGACCAGGCAGGCAGACAACTCAAAGAATCCAAAAAATATTGGGGTGTCAACCTTGTAGCCCAGTTAAGTGACAAACTGAAAAGACAGACACAAGTGGCCCAAACAAAAAGGCATAAATGGATTCATCTTTCCAGCAGTGGTCAGCAGTAGGAGCTACTGTCCTCTGGAATAGTCAGTTTGGCATATGATTCCGGGATTGAATGAGCCAGTTTTATATTCTGGAGACGGAAGGGGTGTAGTTTCTCAGGTGGTTGGCAGGGTCAGTCGTCCCTCTTTGGCCCTTTTGCTTAGGTGTGGAGGAGAGAGGAGAAAGGGGGCACTGTCACTAACACTGTCTTCTTTCCCTTCCATAGTTCAGACATGTAGCCCGGCTCCAACCTCAAGATGGCGGCGCTACTCCAGTCTGGACAAAATAGAAATAAGCACCCCCGGAGGATGGGGGCTCATTCTGGAACCAAACAGCAAAATCTACAGAGCTCACTTTAACACGTGCTATTTAATTTTTTTAAGTTAGCTGATTTTGGCTGTGATTTTGCTAATGCTTGTGAGTGCAAAAGCGCTAAATGTAATTTTTGTTCATGTTTCAAATGCCAGTGATTAAAGGAGTAGCACATTTGATGCTCCAACTATTTTTGCTGGCTTTGTTATAATCTGTCCACCAGTCACAAAAGTCACAACATATAGCCAAAATGCCCACACAAGCAAGAGGATTATTGTAAAATCCTGGCTTGTAGAGAGATGTGCCACAAAAGAAACTTTATAAAAGGAGACTATTAAAAAAAAATATAAAATATAACAAAATGTTCAAAATAGCAAAAAGAGGAAAAAGCTGCTGCCTACAAGGCAAGCCAAAAGTAAAGAAGTCCAAATGCAAAATTCTTAATTGAAATACTTAAACAGAGGCAAAAAAACAGTAAATTCAAAGAAACAAATCAATATGCAAAGCACATTCAATGAACCACTTCCCAGCCTTCCTTTTATGGGGCCGGGGTGGTCCTGCCTCTTGGGGTTCAACACCCAAAACACCAGGAACATAAAGACATTTTAAGAAACAGCACATACATATTCTTAAATATGAAAATAATAATACATTAGACATTTCAATTAAATGAGAAATGAATAGAACAATAATAACGTAAATAATCAGAATGAATAATCCAAACTGAAAAATGAATGGAAAAGATGAGGAAAAGGAATATAAACATAAAACAGGGAATGAACCTTGGCTAACACATGACAAGAACTCTGTTTAATCAAACAGGAAGATGGAAAAGCAGATAAAATTATATGTACAGATAGATAGATAGATAGATAGATAGATAGATAGATAGATAGATAGATAGATAGATAGATAGATAGATAATTATTTGTCCAGAAGGGGAAATTAAAACTTTACAGAAGCTAAAGAAAAAAATGTATGTAAAATACACTATAATTATTTCCTGAATTATTAAAAATATATCATCAACCCCTATTTCTTAAGTTGTTTTCTGCCATAATAGGAGCATAAACTTTTTCATTCGTAATCTGACAGAGTTAATGTAGCCGCTATGGTGTTTTGTAGATTGTGGTAGCCTTATGCTTAGAACAATAAATATTGCTATAATATCTCTCTGTAATATAATTGGTGAAATGAAGACTATCCCAGTTATTTAATAGATGATTTTTAGCATTTCTTCATATTTTACATAATTAGACAAGCACCATCAGTTTCAGCATTTAAATCAAGGCTCAAGATTCATTAACTTAGCATAGTGTACCCTTTTAGAGCTTCTGCTCTTATTGCTTTTTAATTATTGTGTTAATGTTTGTGACTTGCTGTCACTAAATCTTTGCCATTTTTTTTCTCATTTAGTGCCCTGTGTTGATTTTCCGAGTCACTCCAGTTTTGTTCAGGTTATCCCTCCTGACATTAAAACAAGGCTTAAGGGTGGATATGACAACTGAACTTTATCACCCTTGTCAGAATCAGCAACATGTGCCTGCATCATTGTGAACTGTTAAGGTGCAAGATGACCATCCCAGGGTTGATTGACCCTGCACATATTGGATGTTGCAAGGTGGCTTTAACCTAATATTTTTATATTTCTGATTTACTAATTACCATTTAGGTATATTAGGAGCCTGATCCACTTACACATAAACTCAGCATGCTGGAGTTTAAATATATTGTATGGAGGGTTTAAATACTTGTAATGTGATAAAGTGAACTGTATAAAATAATGTGACTTTCCTGTTTGTTATTTATTTAGCATATTGCAACCATTTTTTCATGAGATGGTTTGGTGTAACTTTATACTCAAAAATACCACTGCAAAATAAAATATAAAATACTAGTGAAACATACGGACCTATGGTCTTTAAATACAGGTGGTACATACAGGGCAAGCTGGAATTTTTCATTTTGGCAGTACATTCTGTAAATTTCACCATTTAAAATACAGCTTGACATTGATCACATCGCTGATGGAACTTTGCTACGTAGGGCTCTTCAAACAAACGTTTGTTTAAGACTGTAAAATCAACGTCTACATATGGTCGGAATTTTCAGATATTTGATGATCAAACATTTCTACTTTGGCAACACACCCTTTTGTTTTCTAAATTACAATATGCAGTGTGACATTGATCACATTGCTGATGTAACTTTGCTATTTAGTTTTCATTAAAGAAACTTTGATGTAAGGATGTAAAAGCAATATGGTTGGAATTTTAGATTACCGTATATACTCGCGTTTAAGTTCTCCTGTGGATAAGTCAGGGCATGATTTTATCACATCATTTCCGGTATTTTATAATCCCTGTCATATAAGTCGAATGTGGAAAACTCACGCTATTGGTCCAAGAGATTACGATATACTAATGCCCACCTGAGAGAGTAACCACAGAGAATACTGCCTTTTTTCCTATGTATTGTGCCTAAGTGATCACACGGTGATACCTGAACTATTTGTGTTATAACTAACTGTTTTGTGTTTTTTGTATCTCACATCCTCATACACCTTTATCGTAAGAGCATCCCTTATCTACGATGGAGCGTTCAATCAGCAGAAAATTTGAAGCTGGCTTTAAATTAAAAGCCGTTGAACTGGCAAAAGAAATTGGTAACTGCACTGCTGCAACAAATATCGATGTATCTGAGAAACTGGTATGAGATTGGAGGAAGCAGGAAGATGTAAAAAAAAAAAAAATTAAGTGTCGAATTTTTGGACGGGCATATAAGTCAAGGTCTGATTTTATGATCGATTTTTCAGGTTTCAAGACCCGACTTATACACGAATATATACAGTATTTGATGATCTTCTCAACTGACACCAAACTTTTCTGTCTCTGGGGAGCTCTTTCATTATGTATCCTGAACTTTAATAATAATAATTCATTACATTTATATAGCGCTTTTCTCAGTACTCAAAGCGCTATTCACACAGGGAGGAACCGGGAGGCGAACCCACAACCTTCCACAGTCTCCTTACTGCAAAGCAGCAGCACTACCACTGCGCCACCTGTGAGGAACTTTGTCTTGTATGGCCTATGAGCCATCATATGTATTGCTGCAACCTAATTTTTACTTTTATTTCAAGAACATCGGGCAATTGTTCTTCATCACTTAATTGCCTTCTGTGATGTGATTAATGCACAGCAGATGTCGCCGATATTTTTTTTTCTTCCTATCATGGTGTTGTTTGTCACATAATTGACATTGGCAGTTTGCTTGATGTTCAGCAGAAGTCACTTATCTTTTTCTTTTCCACCATTGTCACTTATGTTGTTGTTGTAAGAAACACACGACCACAGTTCACTTTGTAGAGGTTGCCACCACCTATTTTTTTTTTTAATTTCCAGAACATATCAGGGCATAAGCTTTCATTTAAAACCAAGATCAGGTTCTAGACCTAGTAGTAATCATATGACACACAGAGAGATGGATTATACCATTTAATTATATTCTAGCCAGGGTAACAGAACAATGTAAAAATATTCCTTATCTTTTGCCCTACATGTACTTTCAGTGTCTTTCCTCTGTATTCACGTATGTTTGAACCCGTCTTCACCGGCTCTCCCTTTCTCAAGTGCGTTCCCATAAACCCTGCTTCTAAGACTCTGTCATTATTTTCAAGGCACCCCTCTCACGTCCTGGCCGGTTTTATACTTTCCATTTTTGAAGGTTACTCTCTCAGCATACTGTAGAAAAAACATAAAAGACACAAAAAAAGGTTTGGGGTTCCATCCTGTATATTAACAATACGAATGTCCTAATAAGGATCGGGCAAGAGAGTAGTCTACAAAGACTGAGTCCAGTTTGAGACTAACTGTGGTAGGCAAGTGGTTGGCTTTATATACAGTACACAGGCAGGAGGGTCCAACAGAACTAGCCAGAAATTAGGTCAGTTGGAGGGCATGGTCTGGAGGGGGAAGTGGAATCCTGTTGGTTTTTAGGCGTTCTTTCCTTTCTGTGATCTGCAGAGGTGGGGGAAGAGATATTAGTACCCTTTGTCACCCTCTGAGCCAACTCTTATATGCCTTCACTATTCCTCATGCATCTCACATTCTCACTGCCTCTTTCTTTGTGTCACCAAAGCCAAACTGACCAATCAGATTGCTCTAAGGGACTGCACAGACACACCTTAGTGTTTTCTTCATGAGGGCCCATAAACAGCCTTGCTCATTATTTAGTGACCCATCATTCAGTATAGAGTGCTCTGTGTTCCAGGGGATAGGCCTCCTGTAATCCCTATTCTGCTGCAATGGACTAAAGTACATCACTGTGTTATCAAGGACTTAGCCATAAATGCACTGCTGACTGAGGTACATTGCTTTGGGGCCTAAAAATAACCCCTACAGCTACAGTTCAAAACAGCTGGTTGCACCTCTGTCTGTGGAAATCTCCACAGCTTTTTCTCTGGATGCCACATTTGCTCCACACACACACACACATTTTAGATTTTTCAGTTTATTCCTTGGTGCTATAAAATCTAAGAAGGATTTGCTATCCACAGTATAAAAATGTAACATTCTGCATAATTTAGAATCCAAACTTTCCATCTTTCTATTAGTGTATTTTATTACTCTAATTGATTGCTCACCCCAGGCTCATTTTATAACTGTGTAAACTGATTTTTAATAAAATATTGTCTCTTCAGCTTTATTGCAATTTCAAAACAGATAGTGGGAAATTATATTGCTTTGCATTCATATTCAACTCTCACTTAAAGTGAAGCCATAAATAAAGCCTCTGTACATAAAACTGAATTTGAAGAGGATTTCAAATCAATGAACCTTGTAAACAAAGGACAATATAAATCCTAATTTAATATTGTACTGGCATTCTGTCAGGAAATCAATTTACTTGTTTTGTTTATTTTGCGTTCAGCACCTCTGATGTGATGGCCAACCTTCTTTATGGGCAAGCATGAAGGAGTGACCTGTTACTAAGTTTTAATCTTGGGCTCTGTAAAACAAATCTGCGAATTCATGATGATGATAATATTTACACATTTAACTGTATTATGATATGTAACTTTAATAATGTGCCCTGTTCAGAGATTGCTCCTGCCTTGATCCTATGCATGCTGGGATTGACTCCAGTGACCTGTGACCTTGCTCAGGATTAAGCAGGTTTAGAATATGGTATGGTATGGTATGCTTAGGTGAACAAGTTTAAAAGAAAAACAATACTCATAAAAAGAAATGAAAATGATAATGTGTGAGGAAGGGACTATGATGGTAACAAGGCGTACATAAAATAAAAAGTCATTGTAACATAAATAATCAAAAAGGAAGTTTGTCTTACCTATAAATGGAAGACACGACTATGTACAGATTTATTGTCATCTGTTAAGGGATTCTGTGTCCCAAATAAAACACATTCATCACCCCTGGCACCGATTATCAACACTGTTTGCAAGTGAAAACATGAATAATATTAGGAGGCTAAATTGCACTAAAATAGCAAATGGTGCCTGTAACAGAGGTCCTGCTCAGCTTTGTAGGGCTCTAAACTTTATGACTGCTATGTTTATTAGAAGGGAGTATCACATTACATCAGAACATTAGAAAATTATAATGGGAGAACAGGCCATTCAGCCCATCATGTACGTCCATCCTATTCACTTAGATTGTCCAAAATAACATCAAGTTGAGTTCTGAAGGTCCTTAAAGCCCAACTCTCCACCACACTACTTGGTAACTTTCCATGTGTCTATGGTTCTTTGCATGAAGATGTATGTCTCACATCATGAAGACCTTTGAGATACTGGTTCTGGACTATATGAGTCCTCTTGTGGTTAGACCACCTGGACCCATGGCAATTTCCCTACTAGACTAAGATTGGAGTGGATGATGTAATTATCTATCTGCTCCACAATGACAAAGCTGGCAGCAGCGTGAGAATTCTGTTTTTTGATTTCTCCAGCAACTTCAGTATCATCCA
Organism: Erpetoichthys calabaricus; assembly: GCF_900747795.2. Lineage (NCBI taxonomy): Eukaryota > Metazoa > Chordata > Cladistia > Polypteriformes > Polypteridae > Erpetoichthys > Erpetoichthys calabaricus. The sequence goes on from NC_041402.2 coordinate 26,410,924, forward strand.
GCCATCCCTGTTAAGTGGTAAGCTCAGAGATATGCTGGTGGATGAGTCTGTGGTGTCCTGGATGATGGACTATCTGTTGGACAGACCACAGTTTGGGAGACTCAAGGACTCTGTGAGCAACACTGGATCACCACAAGGAATAGGCCTTTCTCCTTTTCTCTTCACTCTGTAAACCTCAGATTATAAATATTACAGCAGGCGATGTCACTTGCAGAAATTCTCAGATGATTCTGCACTTATGGGATGTATTGATAAGAAGGATGAGACAGAGGAGAGGAGTCAGGTGGAGAACTTTGTTTCTTGGTGCAAAGAGAATTGTCTGCATCTTAACATCAGCAAGACCAAAGAACTGGCTGTTGACTTTCACCAAAGACACTTTATGTCTAGTCACTATTCAAGAAGTGGATGTAGAGGTGGTCCAGTCTGTACAAGTACTTGGGGGTTCCACGTTACTGACAGGTTGGACTGGTTTTGGAACACAGAGGAACTATATGAGAAAAGGGCAGAGCAGGCTTTTCTTCCTTAGGAGACTGTGTTCCTTTAATGTGGAAAGTGACATCCTTCACATCTTCTACAACTACTGATGACCAGTGCGATTTCCTACACTGTGGTGTGCTGGGCTGGTAACATCACTTCAAGAGAGGCCCACCGAATCAACAAGCTATTTACTGTTAAAGGGAAGACTCAGTTATGGGATGCACCTTGGACCCAATTTAGATCGTACTAAGGGAGAGAATGAAAAAAACTGAGAGCCATTATGAACAATGCTGCACATCCTCTCTGTGACACACTAACACTTAGGACTTTCAGCCAACTAATTATTCATCAGAAGTGTGTCAAGAAACATTACAGGGGCTCCTTTATACAAACAGCAATACACCTGCATAATGTCTCACTGGGACTGTGACAGCCAAGTCAGAACTTTTCTTTCGTTTGAGTTTTCTTGCTTTATAGTCATTTCATGGTGTGTTCAGCCCAAAGTGTATTTGCATATTTATTTATTAATGTACTTATCTATCTACCTATTTATATATTTATTTTTTACAGACCATCTGTAAAAAGCCATATTTCCCCCTGGGGACAAATAAAGTTATATTGTTCATTGTGCATTTTCAGGCTCATTGAGAAACGACTTAACTTGTACCTCAAAGTGTTAAATGTAAACCTGTGGTATAACTGGGCAGATCCGAAGATGGTACTCCCACTTGCATGCCTGTTACCAGATGGCAGCAGATCCTTAACTTTCCAAGCCCAAAGTTCTTGTCTGTGTTTTTGTTTTTTTATAACATATTTTTCTCGAAATTATGTAAAGTTTTAATTTTCCCTTGTGGACAAATAAAGTATCTATCTATCTATCTATCTATCTATCTATCTATCTATCTATCTATCTATCTATCTATCTATCTATCTATCTATCTATCTATCTATCTATCTATCTATCTATGGGAAATTTGACAACAAAGACTATTCCATCTATTAAGCTTATTTGTTTAGCTACTAGCTAAGCTCTCCCATTAGATCTTCCGGGACACTACACGGTTGTCAAGGTTTCTGCTTAAACTACATGACTTGGTAGTTTGTTCCAGATTTCCACCACTCTTTGCGTACAGCACTGCTTCCAGACTTCAGTCTTAAATGCACTTCCCCTTAATTTCCAACATTTGTATGAAATCTGCCACAAAATCAACCATATCCCCAAGTTCTTGTTCCATCATGTTTTTTTAAAGTAACAACAGGGATCACTGTACTAATTCCTTTCAGAATTTTAAACACTTCAGTTGTCACCTCTTAATCTCTGTTTGTTTAAACTGTAAAGATTCAATTCCTTCAATTTCTCCTCATGGTTTATACATAGCTCATCTTGGCTGATTTCATGACTTAGTCTTCTTCTCTGGACTTCCTATAAAGCTGCTATGTCGTTTTTGTAATTTGGAGACCAAATCTTTACACAGCACTCCAGGTGAGTCCTCACTAGCACATTATAAAGCCTAAACATAACTTCCTTAGATGCCACACATCATTAAACATAACCCAACATACTATTAGCTTTCTTGTTTGTTTAAGTGCACTGTCTGGTTGTAGATAGTGATGAATTCACTATGATTCCATGATCCTTCTCATAAGGAGTACTTTCGAGTTTCAGACTTCCCATTGTGCATTCAAAACAAATCAAATTCAAAAGTATAGCTGCTTCTTTATGTCTCCAGAAACCTAAGTACAATTCCTGGCCCATTCATTATTTCTGAGGAGTTTGTCTGTTCTGCCCTGCGTCGGAGCGATGAGGCAGGCACCGGACAGCTGTCGTGACAGCTCCATTTGCAACTTCTGGGTGCATACCGCCCATACACCTTCACTCAGATGCTTGACTTCTCATCAGGATGGTGGTGTACAATATTGAGCAGCGTGTCTTCTTAGTGCAAACCTATTGATTCCCAATTAATTTAAGCAATGTCAGAATCAACTGGATGATCGTGAGTTAACGGAAGGTCACTTCAAGCAAGATGGAGCTGGAGATGGACGTGTCACACATCGGCAAGGAGCTTGGCAGAAATTTAGTCCTTCTTCAGTAACAAGTTATTTCAAAGGGGTTTTGGCCTCCACGGTCGCCAGATCTGACACCACCAGACTTCTTTCTTTGGGGTATGCTCAAAGGAAAAGTTTATTGAAACAAGCCTTGCACTATGGAAGATTTGAAGGAAAACAAATTGCTGCTATTGCCCTCAAGACGCTTGCCTGAAACATTCAGGAACATGGAGCGCTGCGTCAAAATGTGTCTGGCAGAAAATGGAAACCACTTCCAGCATTGCATGTAATGCAATTGATTCCACATACGTCAAGGTATAGAGCGTAATTTTTTTGGTTCAGATTGCTTCATCCTAACGGGAGTTACAACAAAATATTCTGGGCCTCTTTCGAGTGAATCTCCCTGTATAGCTGGTTTACTGTATGGGTTTTGGAACCTAAGTAAATAGCTTTCATTTTATTTTTTTACTTCATTTTTTTATTTTAAAACCTGTAGCCTCATGCAAATGGCCTGCTTATACAAATGATATTTCTTTTCAAATGCTTACTTAAGAATAAAATGCATCTGATGCTATAAGTACAGGGTCTCATTAATAATACGGACCAATAAGAACAATATAAATTACTAGTCAAAGAATTAGGTTGCACAGTTGTTGGAATATTAAATGCTGTTTTGAAGTGCTGATTCTTCACAGGCAGTGTCTTGGGGGTTTATCACCAACAGTTTATCATCAGTGACAATTTATCTGTAATAGTTTATTATGAATCTAATCCATCACGGGGCCCACAAAAATTAGAGTCAGAGTGCAGTTTATGCCAGTTTTTCAGATACAGACAATGCAAGAAAATGCACTTCTCAGCTCTTGTTCTTTTTCTGAAATATTAATCTCTCCAGTCGTTTTCTGGAATAGGGGTATCAGCACAATGCAACACTTACCATCACAATTTGAATTTTAAATTTGCTATCCAGCTGGAACCATGTTTCTGAACAGTGGGAAGACAATCCACAGCTAGAGGATCCCAGCTGGAAACTGAATTAGGGTCCAGTGCTGAACGTTGGCATTGCTGCCTGCTAATTAACTGTAGCTTAATAGAAAAATCATAAAATAGCACTGACATAGAATGTTCTTTTAGGAATATTAACTGTTTTTGTAACTGTTTGTGTTTTAAAATAAGCAGACACTTGTACAACTGTTATGAATTGGTTTTATTATTGAATTGTTTAGACGTTTCCTATAATCTTTTCCTGTTACTTTGTGCTCTGTGCATAAAGGTCACGTTGTGCATTTCCTCCTTATCCACGTTTTGTGCATATAAACAAATCCTCTTGCTCACTTTTGCCTTAAGGAACTTTTTGCTACAATTTCTTAATTACAATTTGGTTACTATAAGATCTTTGTTAAGATACAAGTGACATTATGTTTCATCTTCTGATCCTTTTACTGAGGCATAATAACAATATCACAATCTCTGCAATTCAGCGAGGGTTAGAGTTGATGACCACGGATCCAGAAGTCTGTTCTCAAATCCATGCCCAGGTACTGCCTGTGTAGAATCTGAACATCATCCCAGTGTCTGTGGGAATTTATTCCGGTTTACTTTAAGGTCACTAAATTGTACAAGTTACATAACTATAGATAGATAGATAGATAGATAGATAGATAGATAGATAGATAGATAGATAGATAGATAGATAGATAGATAGATAGATAGATAGATAGATAGATAGATAGATAGATAGATAGATAGATAGATAGATAGATAGATAGATAGATAGATAGATACTTTATTAATCCCAAGGGGAAATTCACATACTCCAGCAGCAGCATACTGATAAAGACAATATTAAATTAAAGAGTGATAACAATGCAGGTTTACAGACAGACAATAACTTAATATAATGTTAACGTTTAACCTCCCCAAACAACCCCCGAAGGGTGGAATTGAAGAGTCACATAGTGTGTGGGAGGAACGATCTCCTCAGTCTGTCAGTGGAGCAGGACAGTGACAGCAGTCTGTCGCTGAAGCTGCTCCTCTGTCTGGAGATGATACTGTTCAGTGGATGCAGTGGATTCTCCATTATGAGAACTATAGACAAATTAAATAAGTTACCATGTGTTGGAAGAGACTCATATTAGTATCTTACAAATCTTCAATACTGAACTCAATGTTATTTTGCTAAAATTAGATGAATAGGAGTGAGGAACTTTGGTGGGCCTGTTCTGATCAAAATTGTTCTAAAGATCTAATATATTATTAGTAGCGGTGGTATTAGCATTCTCACATGCATTTAGTGCAATTACATTTTTTCTTGCATGTTCAGACAAACAAGCAACACTTCACCACTCTCATGAGTGAGGATGTGTGCATATGGCGTGTCCAGCAAAGAACTGGCATCCCATCCTGGATCGACTCCAGCCTTTCACCTCATGCTGCTCTGTTCAAAGTTCAAATTAGTCTTTCTCAGCACATTCTACATGGGTACCATCGAGAGCATTCTGACCAGCTGCATCACTGTCTGGTTTAGGATCTGCTGTGTCTCGAACCATTAGATCCTACAACAGATAGTGCACACAACAGAAGAGATCATTGGGACCTCTCTGCCTCCATTAAAGACATCTTTATAAAGCGTAGCATTTGCAAAGCCTATAGCTTTGTGAAGGACTGCTCCCACCCCTCGCATGGTCTCTTTGTCCCACTTCTGTCTGGACAAATGTCCTGAATGTTCTGCCAGGTTCTGCAACAGCTTCTACCCCTTGGCTCTCTGGACTCTGGTCTCTTTGTTGCATTTGTTACCACTGTTGTTTAATAGTTGTTGTTATCATTTATTTATTACTTTCTGTTTCAAATTAAATGCTAAAAATGTTTGTGATGCTCCATCTTTTGGAATGGCATAGAAATAGCAATTGGACAGACACTCAGATGCACGGAAAAACAGAATCTTGTCATTTTATTAAGGAGGAAGAGAAAAGTGGAAAGCAATTTTTTTTAAACCAATAATTATCATTCAAAAATGGGAATAGATTCCTGAGGTATATCACTGCCAGTGTAAATGCTCAATAAAAGCTTTAGTAAAAGACAACAGAAATCAATTTTTTTTCATAATGGGTGCAGAACGATACACAGTCAGAAAGACTTTAACCTTTAAATTTAGGTGAATAGTATAGTATATAGTTCTTTACATATCTTGCACTTGTCCTGTGTTTAAGAATATGTTGCACCATTGCCCTGGCAAACGTTATTTCATGCCACTGTATGCTGCAATACAGTGAATCGATGGTATGGTAATAAAGCCACTTGACTTGACTAAATATTCCAAGAACTAATAAAACAACTGTGGAAGGTCAGGCTTTTAGTTACAGAGCCTCTAAGCTTTGGAATCATCTTTCAGCTTATATAAGCGATAACTCTTCAGTCTAAGGCTTTAGTCTAGCATACCCTGACTAGAGCTGTATACTGTATCATTGTCTTTCAGTCATTTGTACAAAAACATATGTAATACAATGTAGGCAAGTGTGTCACTGTGATCTGTGAGGGTTATTCATACACACTATTTACAACATTGAAGACAGATTGCTTGGTTAGCAATATGACAAGAAGATAAGCAACAGACAACTTTGTGCTGTCAAGGCAGGATATTCAGGGAAAGAAGGAGTATGCAGTGGCCAAAAAGCTCAGTTTCTGGTTTAAATTGGCTGTTCTATTTTCTGTGAGTGATGAACTAGCAAACCAGAATGTAACCATGTTTGGAGCTTGCATGGTCATTTTTCAGACTCTTGAACTGTAGGAAATGTATACATTCTCAGACATTGCCCAGAACAACAGAGAACACCTATGGATGGATGAAAGAGATCGCTCCTGCCTTTGCCTAGGACAACATGCTTTCCCAGACTCTGTCTCGAAGGTGTACAAGCGCCGATCGCAGAAAACCCCAAATGTATCATGCTTTGGCCAAGTATAGCTCTCCTTTGAGTGTTATATTCTTGCGAGTGTTAAGCCTACATTAAACAGAAGCTACTATAATTTTCCTTTAGTTTTACGGATTCTTTATTCCATTTAGAATCACCACAGCACCACTAGGGAAAGATATAAGATATATCTTTCTGTATTTTGTACATTGCAATCTCAAATGAAAATCTTCCCAGGGTGTATGTGCCTCCTGCTGGATAAATACAATAATTATGTACTGCTACTAACTCCACTTTATTCTGCTTCTCTTCTCTCTATCCTGCTGTTACACTTAGAGCTACTGTGCTACTACCAAGCTGTACTCCTGCCCACAGAGATCCCGGGTACTGTGAGCATTGGAATCAACTGACAGTAACGTTCTGACAATAGATTAGCAGTGATCAGTAGGCCAAGGTCTTCAAAAATTATTCTGTTATAACAGACCACGGACCTCCCTAGCAGGATGCTGCTGACTGGAGTTTTTGTTTCCTTTTCCTTTTGTTGTCAACTAGCCATTAATTAATGGATAGATATCGCTAGATTCCATTTAATAGGTTTCGAACCATGTTGTTTCCTGTCTTTTTAAGAAAATCTGGTATTTAATTAGTAAATTCTACAATTTGTATTTGCATTATTCCTTTGAACTTTTCAAAATGCTCTGTGCCTACACTCAGTGAAAAGCGCTACACAAAAATAAATTATATTGAATTAATAAGCACCAATTGCACACAGCCCCATACTGGATAAGAATGTGAGTTGTATAAGAACTAACCACTGCACTGCTGTGCTGTTCATTGTTAATGGATCTACTGTATATAAAATAAAGACCAATTAGCTGATAATGTCGATGCTGATGAATTCCAACTTGGTGATCATTTGCATTAAAGTCTGATATTCTGAGATTATGAAGCTGCTGCCACACATGAGCACCTCCAGTTTGTGGCAGCTTACTAGAAGTTGAAGCCTTGAGCTAGTTTTGGGAGTAAGTCTACTGACATTTCAATTAGCAGAAGGCCATACTTTCCAATGTCCCTTGGCCATGCCCAATCTCCTAAAGTATGCTGTGTTTCACCATTAGTTATAAAAGGAAAGCAGAACAATGAAAATATTTAGATGATTTAATTATGGAATTTTTCAGCCCTCTTGTGAACTTTAAAATTGCTAAACATAGTACTAAAAAAATAAATAAAATCTCTTGTTTTAAAAATAAAAGTTATTATAAGTAGATACGTATTTACAAGCCCATTTAATTCAATGCATTTACATATACAGTATTTGTTATTCAGATGCTTTTATCCAAAGCGACAAAAGAAGTCAACACAATCAAAATAAACATCAGTCTGGGGGACTCTTTGATAACACGTGCTACAGGACAAGGTTACAATGCAGATTAATGGGGGGAGCATGGTCCATCTGGGTGGTGCTGGGCACAAAGCAGTAAACACCTTGAGTAGGGCACATCAAGGTTATTATAGTTAACGAAAACTAAATTCAAAACTGAAACTATTATTAAAAAAACATTTTCATAAACTGAAATAAAATAATTAACAAAACCAAAATGAAAAACTAAAACTAAACAAAACTATTAAAGTAGCTGGAAAGACTAACTGAAATGAAATAATAATTTTCTAAAATATTTTTAGTTTTCATTTTTGAATGAATATTCTTGCCGTTAGTCTTTAACCCTTGTAAGTTTTAACTGTAAAACAGAAAGTCACCCACCATGAGCCGCCCGCATATATTCATCCAGTGAAGGGCGGCTGGTGACAGAAGGCAGGTGTTCACACAGCATTTACAGTGACAGAGCAAGCTGAATGCGGGCACATAAAGCATGTGATATAGAAAGCTATTTACATGCCGCCTTTCTTTACACCTGTTGTATATCAAGATGTAATTTAAACGGCTGAAATCGAAATGTGCTGTTCAACAAAAAACTTACCATATGGATAGAAAAATCACGAGTGAGTAATATTTCAGTTTATTTCTCAGGTGACTGCTTTTTGTTGACAGCAATTCACCTGCCACTTCGCACAGGAGAAATCATTTTTACTTTCTCGTATTCGAAGTATAGAGAAAGTATAGTAATCATGAAAATTTGACCTCGATATTTTGATGAATCTTGACGTTATAGACCTCTGAGTCCAAAAATACCGTTTTTTGGAATTATCTGTGTGTGTGTGTCTGTGTGTGTGTAAATGCGATAACTCAAAAATGCAACAAGATAGATGGATGAAATTCGTCATGTGGTTGTTACACCAAAATTGTAGATCTGTATTAACTTTTGGGCCAAATCCATCACCCGGAAGTGGTACTTTACCTGAACACATGCTCAGTTTTTATTCATGCAGCTGCAGAGTCTGATTTATTCAACTTTACTTTTATAATAATTGTTCAATATATTAATTTGATTTGATTAGTTGTTGATGGTTCTTTAATGTACATAAGATAAAAATATAATCATTGTCTTGCGGTTTACTCCTCAAATATCCATCCCCATATCTGAGTATATGAGAATGTCGAGGGGAGACCACTCCCGATTTTTGAAAGTAAAACGCCACTGATCGAGAGACTGACAAGGCCGTCATACAAGATCAGCATATTGTTACTGATCAATCACTTTTGCTTTAAAAACATCATTTAATAATGAGGTGATACAAACAAAGGTAGGAAGGCAAAAATAGTCTGCCAACTAAGTGATGAAAAACTAACATACTAATGGATTTTTGTATTTATTCTATATTTATTAATTTATCTTTTTAGTTCATATTCACAACTCAAAATACCTGATATTGTGAAAGTAATCCATTAGCAGAATTATATTTTAAAATATTTGTCTTTCTTTTTTCAATGTTTCTCTCTCTCTCTCAAAATAGTTGAAATATCATTTTCTTTTTGTTCCTAACATAAGCCATATCATACATATTGCATACCAGTGATTTTTCCTGCCTTGAATCCAAACCTGCTCCAGGTTTCCCGCAATCCTACTCTGGATAAACAGGTTTAGATAATGTATATGTTATTCTTAATCGCAGATGCTGTCTCCGTCATTTTGTGCCTGTCCATACTCTTATTACCTACTCTTGCCCAGAACATAGTAGATTCTGTTTTCTGATTTTTTATATCTTTTCAGGCCTGCAGGTGGCAAAATTCTGTCTATAAATTGTATGTGCCTGAGATGGAATCAGAGATCAGGATGGCTTGTAGAAAATAACAAAGCCCAGCACATTGTCGTTGGAGCAGGAAATGTGTGCTGTAGACATTTAGAGTAAAAAAAACCCTCAAACCTTAAAATTCACCTAAATTTCATTACAAATTGGCCCATGAAAAAGATAAAAAGATAAAAAGTGCCAACAGTCAGCACAGATTTGTTCTGCACAAATGACATAGAACATATTTTAAAAATTATAAAATTGTGTGAAATGTTTTTATTATGCTTGTTTTTATCAGACAAAAAACAAAACCAGATAGTGGAAGCTTACTACACTACTTGGTTTACTAACATTAAACTCCTATTACATCCAAATCCATTAAGTGTACAATTCTGTCTGATTGTGACACAAAACTAAACTCTGTAGTTTAGTAATGCCATAATTACTAAAACTAAAACTGAAACTAATAGATATAAAAATAAAATAGAAATGTCTTTGTGAAATACAAACTAAACTAAAACTAAAAATACACGATGAAGGAAAACTAAAACTAAACTGAATTTCCAAGTAAGGTCAGAAAAAAATATAGAAATAAAAACTAATATAAAAAGGCAAAACTATTATAACCTTGGGGCACACACACTCTCATCCCAATTTTAAAGTCACTAATCTATTCCTGCAAGATCTTTAAGGATAGGGAAAGGTCATTGCAGACCAGTCCAGAAAGACACAGAAAGTATTTGCAGCTTCAAACACAGACACAGCACACCGGACCCATGAGGAAGCAGTGCTAACGATTTTTATAAACAGACCTACTGTACCTTAAAATCCTGATGATCTCAAACAGAGTTCTGCAAAGCTACATGTTAGAATAAAATACATAAATATTCACAAGCCAATTTAAGAAAAAGTTACAGTCTTTCTTAAGTGGAGAAATGTTTATGAATAGCATAGTGTACTGCGAAAGAGTTTTCCCTGAACATTTCTGCAGTCATTATAGCAGGTTGGCCATCTCCAGACAAGCTCTATAGAATAGATGTCTAGTGTTCCTCTACATTGGGCCAAGGGTCGTGGAGATTCAGTGGGATGATTAACGATTTACAAATGTAAGCAGCAACAGGTTATGTGCTTGGGGAGCAGAGACATTTGAATATTTCCCTTATTCATATGCATACCGGAAACAACAAAGTGAAACGGAAGAAGGACCCAGAAATGACTAAGAAACGGCAGTGCTTAGCATTTAGACCTTGTACCAAACTGTTCTTGATAGGCATATTTTAAAAATGTAAAAACTAAGCAGTCTGAAGAGCAGAATGAATCTGTTTTATATATAGCTATTAGAAAGTGTTAGGTATTTGGAGTTGTCTTTTAAGCGATGGGAAATGCCACTAGAGTGCATGAATTTACACTTAGTAAAAAAATAATGATGCACATATTTTTATTACCTAGCAACCCCACAGCATACACAATGATCAATTACTTAGAGAAAAATCCAAAGGGGTTTTAAGATCAGAACAGCAGTGGATCACGTGTACCCCATTTTTCCTGCTTCTGCTCGGCTCCCTCAGAGAATTTGGTGCTAAAATGGCTTGGGACTGGCAAGCCTTTTCATTTACTCTTATGTCAGCCTTTGAGGATTTGCGGACTATAGGGCCCTGACTTTATGTTAATCACAAATGAACAGCATTCTGGGAATGTCATTTTCCATTTTTTTAAAAAATGCCTTTTCTACTCTGCTGCAAGACTATGTTTATTAGGGTGAACGAGGTGAGAAATTTATCTAAGGACTTCATTTTGGGGATGAGCAACTCCAGGGAAGTATGAAACAATTAAACTAGACTAGCTAGTAGATAAATAAAAACATAGCTTGCATAAAAAAATAATCATATTAATTGAAAATGTATCCAACATGAAAGCAATTATAATTCTGACATCAAGAATTTTCAGCTGAAGCTAGAAGCAGCAACATTATTTTCAGATTATGACATGTTCACACTTACAGAACATTATTTTATATAATAAAAATCATAATGTTTGTGTGTGTTTCTTGTTCCTCTGAGCAACTTGATTGGTCAGTTTGGCTTTGGTCTGATTGGTCCATTTTGCTGTGGTCAAAACAGGAAGCGTCAGGCAAGGGAAAGTCACCTTACAACATGGGAAGTATTCATAAGAATACCAATGATGCTTTCGTAGTGGGTAATAAAGGTCCATCTACCATTGGTCATAGTGAAAATATGGAAAAGAGAAGAGCAACGCACCTCAAAATTACAGACTCTGAAAAACAGGGTTTACGGGAATGACGTCAAGACAAGCAGTGGTGGGAAAGAGAAGTTGAGACACTCAAGAATACTGAAGAACACATAGGATGAATGCTGAGAGTACACATAAGGCAAGAGATATTAAATATTTTTAAATGTATTCTATTATCTCTGTTTGACAGGTAACATAGACACTTGTTTATAATTCTGCACATTGTACTCAGATTATCATAAAAATTCTGATGTGAATTGAACCTTCAGTATGCTTTTATTCCTTCAAGTAACAACACATTGGGTTAACCAGTTTAATTTTAGTATACAAATGGATTGAAGAAGGTGATAAATTTGTTCTGTCGTGTATCTATTATAGCCCAGACCTGACAGAACCACTGAGATAGAATGCATGGAGTGAATTAAATAACATTTGGTCACTTGGATCAAATCGAACGTTGTAAAGAGAGAGTGGCAAAAAATGAAACTGTTATAATCTGCATTTGTCTTTCATTTTTGTCCCATTTTTGAAAAAAAGAATGCATAAAGTTAGGATTTCATTACCTACATACTTTGAATTTGACATTATGTTGCATCCACAAAGTTTTGTTATTTTCCCAACTTTTCTGTGACGCCATTTTGTTTATCATGAGTGAAGCCGTGTTACTATGTAAACAACCTGCAAGTGAGAAGCTGTGACATTATGGGGTTAAGGTAATAATATCCTTTTCATCCGGGTTAGTAAAGAAAAACAAAAAAATTATGTATGTATTTTGTGAGTGTTTTCTTGGTTAACGATTCTAGGTGTAACGACTTTTTGCTACAATTATGGGTCCTGTCTTTGGATTTGATGATCGTGTTACTGACATTCTGGTTACAGATCTTGTCTGTGCATCATTTTGTGTCAAATCTCTTGGTCCTTTTCTAAAACCATTGCTGCTTTTCTTGTTCAAGGTAGTATAGGGTGTCAGGTAGCCTTTCTAAAGCCAAAAAGACCTGCAATGAGCTTTACGTCATTCTCAGCAGTAGAATCACACTGAGCATTAATTGTAAGATCCTATTCAATAGGACCACAGTCTGCATCCAGATGACAGACCCCCTGTCTGGGGTCACCAGGCAAAGAGCTACAGTACATTCAAGACCTCCAGAGACTACAGAATGCAGCACTAAGGCTTCCTCCAATTGCCTCCTTGTTTCTAGGTAATGACCAAATACACAAAAGATTGCCTCACCCATCTTAAAACAACAATAACTCATCCAAGGCAAAGCAGTCCAAATCTTCTCTCATCTGAGCTATTACCTGCAGAAACATCTAGAAATTATGGTAAACTATAACAAATGATAGAAAAGGGCCTACTAGACATCTGAAAAATGCTGTACTGTTAACCTGAAACACACCAAATTTCAGAGATTCAGCCCTCCATAAAAAGCAGACGATTCGAGCTGGACTGGAGAAAAAGAACGGGGTGAAAAGTGACATGTCTGAAAAGAGACGCACAAGACTAGGTGCTTTGCAAGTATACGGAGGGAGACTACAGAAAACATGTTCATGAGCAATGGTGTCTGTCGTGAACACAACAGCAGGAGTGGTACTGAGAGTTGCAATCTCCTATACCATGAAAGTTTAGTGAAGGCTTGGGCTGGGCAAGGTCCAAACAAGTGGATCTGTTAAGGGGTCTTTAATCCCTAACAGTCCTTCCTCCACCTAATGCGCCACTACTGTTCTCTTGTAAAATGGGAAAAAATAGCATCAAAAATATTTTTAATGAATGTGATGTGAAAATATGTAAAGACAACAAAGCAATTTTAATTCTTAAGGCTGTTAATGGTACAGAAATGATAAATGTGCTCTGTCACTTTGTCACATTGTCTCTCACACTGTTGATGCAACCAGCCAGAACGGTGCAACCATTTATGGTAGCAGAGAAGAAAAAAAGCAAGTCAGTTAAGAATCAGAAAATAAAAATAATAAGTAAAAAAAAAATCACTGAAATTAAAGATGGAGTTCAGAAAAGTAGTTGTTAGTAAATTTGCTGTTTTTTAATATTAGTCTTATCCATTGAATTCTGCTTTGTTATTTACATGTGTTTCACAGTACGCTTGACCCAGGGCAGTGAAATCTGTGACCTTTCAACAGTTTAAGAAACTTTGTATTCATATTTAAATAAAGTAGTTAAAATAACATGTGAACGATTCTTTGTGTATATATAGGGGTGTCATTATGGTCATGTGTACAGAGTACAGCGATATCAACATGCATGGCATCACCACTCTCCGGCACCATGTTTTGTGAGAAGAGCTACTTTACCTCAAACCTTCCGTCTTCCTTACCTGAAAAATCTCTGAATACATTTGACATTACCATTGTAGGTTAAACCTAATAAGATATTAACCCCTTAACCGCCCTCTGCCGGATATATCCGGCATCGTAGCGTTATTGCTGACGCCTTACTGCCGGAATTATCCGGCACATTTGCCTATGGTTATGTGAATGCCTGGCGCGTAGTATAACTGACAGTTTGGCGTGGGTATTATTACTACATTGTATTTCGACAACTCTGCGGTTGTATTGGCTGCTCACGTGATGTGATTCGAAAGTGAAAGCTGTGAATATGGCGAAACGTAAACTGACTTCAAGTGAGGTTTTGCAAGCGATTTTGGACAATAATTCTCATCATGATTGTAGCAGTTCTGAAGAAGATTTTAGCGACAATGATGATCAGCAACGTGCGCTGCATGATACTGTGAATGACGACGCATCGGATGATGGCGATGAGTGGGTGTATCAACAGCATCTCAACTGAACTGCTGCCCGTTATCTGAGCCAGATAAGAAAGATCCAAACCGTGACCGCTTGTTCAAGCTACGTCCTTTGATTGACCATTTATTTGAAACATTTCAGCAGGTATTTCAGCAGGTAAATACTGCTTGAATAAATGTAAAGTAAAAAAACGAAAATTGTTCAGATTTCTCCTGGCATGGGGAATATTTAGGGAGTTGGCGGTTAAAGGGTTAAAACTTCTACTGCATATAAAATTGAGTTAGATTAGATACAGTCTATTCATATACAGTATTCATATATACAGTGTACCTCCTAATGGCTGCTGACCAGGGCTCTCCATCACTCCTTATCCTCCTGGACCTTACAGCTGCATTTGATACGGTAGATCATAATATTCCCCTTCATCATCTTCACTGTATAATTGGACTTTCTGGCATTGCTTTGGAGTGGTTCGAGTCCTATCTTACAGATAGGGCTAAGTATGTGGCCTTGGGGGATGCTAAATCTTATACCCACACTGTCAGCTGTGGGGTCCCACAAGGATCAGTCCTTGGGCTGACCCTCTTTAATATCTATATGCTACCCCTGGGTCACATCATCCGCAAGCATGGAATTTCATTCCATTGCTATGCCAATGATATGCAGCTCTATGTGAGACTGGATTCGACTTCTCTTACACCTCCATCAACTCTTTCCTCTTGCTTGGGTGAGATTGAGGCCTGGATGTCCAAGAACTTCCTCAAGCTGAACAGCACCAAAACTGAAGCTCTTTTAATTGACACCCCCATCAACTTCGTTCCTCTGTAAATTGCATTTCCTTTTCTGACCGTACCATTACCCTCTCCCCTTCTGTTACAAATCTGGGTGTCAAGTTAGACTCCCATCTGTCATTTGATACACATATCCATCACCTTTGTAAAATTGCATTCCTTCATCTCCGAAACATAGCCAGATTCCATCCATACCTCTCCTTCTCTGATGCTGAAAAGCTGGTTCATGCCTTTTATCTCATCCAGACTAGACTATTGTAATGCAACCCTCATCGGGATACCCAACAAGAGCCTTCAAAAGCTACAACAAATTTAAAATAGTGCTGCAAGAATCCTGATAAGGGTGCGGAAATATGAACACATTTCACAAATCCTTCGGTCACTTCATTGGCTCCCTATCCATCTCCGTATCGAATACAAACTCTGTTTACTCACCAGTATATCCATGGAAATGCTCCACAATATCTTAAAGAACTCCTTATACTACAATCCACTATGAGAAACCTCCGTTTTACAAATACCTACGGCCTTCACCCCCCTGTGACCAAACTTCATACAATGGGAGACCGAGCCTTTGCAGTCGCTGCTCCACAACTCTGGAATGTTCTACCAGAGAGCCTGAGAACACAGCAGATTGTGGGCTGTTTTAAAAAACAGCTAAAGACTTTTCTATTTAGGAAAGCTTATTAACAAGAATGCTATAATTATTGTTGTTTTATCTGTGTTTTTATCTTGCTTTGCCTTTGTTTAAACTTTCTATGTTGCACTTTGAGATTTACTGCTAATGTAAAGTGCCCCTATAAATAAATTGCATTATTATTATTATTGAAAAAAGAGGACTTCTATAAGAGCAATTTCACTTTTAATAGCGAGGGATCAAGGCCTTGTATAATAGAAATGAAAGCATGTTGAAGATGTAGGGCAGTGCTTCTTAACCTCTGGGTCGCTGACCTGTTTGTAACGGGTCTCCATATGATTATGTTGCAAAATTACTCAAGTTCATCTAAGCATGAATTCTGTGCTCTATTTAGTGCACTGTGTATTGTGACAGTATGTGAAACAAAGTTGTTCATGCATCACAGAGAGCTTTCATTTCTATATCAATAAATTACAAAAATAATCTTCATGACACCACCTACCCTCTGAAAACCAGTGAAAAAAATATGTAACTGAGATGACAAGCAAGGACTTATGTATGCAAAAATGGCAAGATGAGGGAATGATACAGATGAAGAGACCACGGCGCTAGTTTAAAATGTCAAAATGAAAATGACAGGTGTAAAACAAAGGATGTGACGATTTTCAGGGTGTTGTGGAAGGTGGGCTTGTGGTGTGCATGTTGTATACTAAGAGCCGCTTCAGTGGCCATGGACAACTGCTTGTTGCCTCATCATGTGTTTTCTATCACGACATACTGTACATCAAATCTAATTCAGTAGCATAGGTACAAAGAAGATTTTGCATTCTCGGTGAGGAAGAATTCAATGTTCTAAAACAGGTTGATAAATTTGAATCTACTGGTAGTGTGAAGGACATGTTTGTTGGACCACTGAGAACTGTAAGAACACCACAAAATATCAAAATGGGAGAAAAGCTGTAGACATTCAGCGCAATGTCTCTCCCACTTGGACGGAGACAGTTGTGCTGTAAGAATTATGTTTCTAGACTTCTCTAGCGCCTTCAACACAATCCAACCTCTGCTCCTTAGGGACAAGCTGACAGAGATGGGAATAGATTCATACCTGGTGGCATGGATCGTGGACTATCTTAAAGACAGACCTCAGTATGTGCGTCTCGGGAACTGCACGTCTGACATTGGGGTCAGCAACACAGGAGCGCCGCAGGGGACTATACTTTCTCCGGTTCTGTTCAGCCTATATACATTGGACTTCCAATACAACTCGGAGTCCTGCCACGTGCAAAAGTTCGCTGACGACACTCCTATCGTGGGCTGCATCAGGAGTGGGCAACAGGAGGAGTATAGGGACCTAATCAAGGACTTTGTTAAATGGTGCGACTCAAACCACCTACACCTGAACACCAGCAAAACCAAGGAGCTGGTGGTGGATTTTAGGAGGCCCAGACTCCTCATGGACCCTGTGATCATCAGAGGTGACTGTGTGCAGAAGGTGCAGACTTATAAATACCTCGGAGTGCAGCTGGATGATAAATTAGACTGGACTGCCAATACTGATGCTCTGTGTTAGAAAGGACAGAGCCGGTTATACTTCCTTAGAAGGCTGGCATCATTCAACATCTGCAATAAGATGCTCCAGATGTTCTATCAGACGGGGTTGTGGCGAGCGCCCTCTTCTATACAGTGGTGTGCTGGGGAGGCAGCATAAAGAAGAAGGACATCTCATGCCTGGACAAACTGGTGAGGAAGGCAGGCTCTATTGTAGGCACAGAGCTGGACAGTTTGACATCTGTGGCAGACCGACGGGCACTGAGCAGGCTCCTATCAATTATGGAGAATCTACTGCATCCACTAAACAGGATCATCTCCAGACAGAAGAGCAGCTTCAGCGACAGACTGCTGTCACTGTCCTGCTCCACTGACAGACTGAGAAGATCGTTCCTGCCCCAAACTATGCGACTCTTCAATTCCACCCGGGGGGGTAAACGTTAACATTATTCAAATTTATTTTCTGTTTTTACCTGCATATTTATTACTCTTTAATTTATTTTTTTTTTTTTTTGTATCAGTATGCTGCTGCTGGAGTATGTGAATTTCCCCTTGGGATTAATTAAGTATTTATCTATCTATCTATCTGTCTATGTGAAATAGTAGTGTAAGAGCCAATGTTAGAGAGTTAATGCTTTAACTTAAACTCTTATAAGTGCTTGTTTGATTTGAACAGAGTGTAATCTTCTTTCATACCTGTAGACTATGGTATAGCCTTTACCCCATGTGGTTAACATGAGATAGAACTTTCTGGCTAAATCTGTAATACAGAGAGTTAATCAAGCCAGTTAGGGAAATAGTCTCACTGCTAGCATGGGCTATTACATACTGTATGTTTGTAAATAACAGCATACAGTTTTCTGACTGTGTCTAACGTGCCTAAAGTACAATGTAAGACCAAATTTAGAGAAACAAAACAAGATTTATAAGCCTTAAACAGAACTTTTCAAAAACAAGAACTTATCTTTTCTTTTCTTTGCTATATCAATTTTTACTCTATTTTTTCTGTGAACCATTTTGCTTTGAAACTTTACTAAAAGTTTTAAAACAAATATATTTTGTCTATGGAATTACTTGATCACGCGTCACACTGGTGCTTGAATCATCCTATGAAGTAAACTGAAAGCTGTAGAACTTTGGTAATTTTGGAAAAACGCAGCTACAAGTAGCATATAAACATTTCAGACCTGGACTGTTCAATAAATTATTCAGGCTTTCTTATATCACCATTGTCACAAACATGCGCTTGGGAGTCAACCAAAGGGACCAGAAAACACCAATCCCACGCCAGGCACTAAACATCTCTCTTTTCTCTCAGCAGACCAAATACGAGAAATCCTACCTGTCCCGGCCCCGAGGACGTCACTTCCTGTCCCGGCCCCATGGATGTCACTTCCTGTCCCAGCTCTGAAGATGTCACTTCCTGGGAACCAACTATAAAACCCCCTCATCCTTCATATTTAAACAGTTCTACTTTGGACTCAAACCTGTACACATTGTACTCAACTTAAATCCTTTGGCTGCCAGGGGAACTATACGGGTGGCTGCCCCAAACCTTTGTTGTGTGTCCAGTCGTTTATTTCACACCATGTAAAATACAAGTAATGCATGCATGTTTTAAAAATAATAAGCTAGTTATTAACTTCATTTATTGAATTGTTTAAAAAAAGCTGGAATACAATCATTTTTAGACTGATTTCGAAAAATTTATTGTTAATGGTGGAGCTCATTTGAAACATGGTATTAAAAAAATGTTCTTTAAGACAAGGTAAATAAACTGCTTTGACGAATTATTTTTTGATTGGTTTATTTCTTATCTGGCAGCATGGGAGTCAAATGAATGACTTAAGTGACCATTCATACTATCCTTTCAAAAATGCTCATAGAGTCATGCTGCAACCATTATGAAGAAAAAACTGATTTTCGTTCAGATTTTACTAAAGTGTACATTACGTATTTACACTGGAAGTGATATCCCTCAAGAATCTATTCCCTTTTTTGAATGAAAATTGAGCATGGGAAAGACACTATATAAATCCATCCATCCATTTTCCAACCCGCTGAATCCGAACACAGGGTCACGGGGGTCTGCTGGAGCCAATCCCAGCCAACACAGGGCACAAGGCAGGAACCAATCCCGGGCAGGGTGCCAACCCACCGCAGCACTATATAAATAAAATGGATTATTATTATTATTGTTGTTGTTGTTGTTTTGAATAAATCATTTGCTTTCCCCATTTCTCTTCCATCTTAATAAAAGGACAAGTATTTTTGTGTCTGTTTGTCCATACAGTTGCTAGTTTTCTGCCATTCCAACAGAGGGCACACCACAAACATTTCTAGTAATAAAATGCATTCTATTTGTCATTCCAATAGATGCTAGATCAGCAACATTTGTAGTATTGTATTGTATTATCACAAATGTTTGTGCCATCTGTTGGAATGTAAAATGCAGTTCATTTTATTACTGCATGCATTACAAAAAACATTCTAATAGATGGTGCACTGTAAATGTTAATGCTGAGGTCTATGTTGATTACTTTCATTCTAAACTTTCTTAGACAGGTAGCACAGTTAGCTTAGTAATATTCATGTTAGAAATATGTTTGAATGGAAACAAAAATGTTTATAGTTCATTATGTGGCAATTGTAATTTGCCTGTTTATGGCTCTGCAGGTAATCATCTTCTTTGGGTCCCAGTATGGTATTGATTTTCTTATTTGGGTCCTCAGATTAAAAAGTTTAGCAAATCACCCTTCCACACACTCTTAATTTTAGAACAGAGGGAGGCCATTCTTATAGTATAAAGCACAACGCATTGCAGGTAAACTCATTTTGGAAGTTGTCCATTACTGTAAAAATGAAGGTTGGGAAAGCGAGTGGATAAATTACACAGACTCATGGAGAATAGCTGAATGCACTTGGACAGTCACCAGGCTAGGGACTCCCCATCTCGTAGTAAATTTAAAATTATATAAAACTGGTACAGATTTAATCTTCCATCCACTACTAGGCCAACTTAATCCATTTGAGGCCCGCTGGAGGTCTTGGAAGCCCCAGGCACAATTTATTTACTGTCATTTTATTTTTCTTCAACTTCACACTTTTAAGTGAATGTTGCTTTGTAAGAATAAATTGAATTGACTTGAATGAGTAATTTGGCCGCATTTTGATTTCAGGACAAAAGATAAATTTCAAGTGATGCGCAAGGCATGTCAACTCTTCTACCTACAATTCAGAGAAACATGACAAATTTGTGCTGACATGTAAAACAGCACCACTGATTACTACATGATGATGACGACGACATCATCTGAAAAAAACAGAAAGCACATCCCAGATTCATCCTTTGCAAGCATTAGTATCAGAAGCATCAGAAGTAAAACACCACATAAAAAAGATCCTGTTGACAGAAAATGTAGATTAAATTATAATGATGATCTAGAGTACAGTGTGTCAGTTAATACCATGATTGCATCAACAACTGACTTCAGTTCCCTGCAGGTCACTCTGCAGTGATGTAAACGAGAGGCATAAATAGAATTTGATTTTACCGGTGTGGTATGGAATTTAAGCTTTACAAAGTTGCAGAATCAAACAGATAAACACGGTAGTAGGAATGGGGCTTCAGAGAACATTTTTCCACCCAAAAAAAACGTTAAACTCTTTTATGAGTTTTGCATTTTGTAATAAATTGGCTGCAAAATTAAAATAACTGCCAATTTGACAAACCTGTATGCAAATTGAACCTTGTCTGTTTAGCTTGTCTCTAATTCGATACAGGAAAATTAACTGATTTTTATTTTCAAAACTCAAGCAAATTATCGGGACATTTTCTTTAGAACAGGGGTCTCCAACACGTCGCTCCCCTTTCCAAGTAGCTTGCCAAAGGGTTAATGAATCCTCCATAAATTTGAAAACTTGATTAGTCAAATTAGGGGTGGGCGATCTTTCCAAAAAATCATATCACGATCCTTTTAACACAAAATCACGATCCACAATCTGAACTGCAATCTACCTTTTCAATGTGGCATACACTTAAGAGAATATCCAGACTCATACTCAAGACCTAAGTAACTATTTATTTTAAATTGTTCTCTCGTTCGCTAGCTAAGCGGAGTTAAGGAGCATGCCCTGAAGCTGGCGAGTGAGTGAGTGAGGAAGGCCCCCCACCTGCCCTTGGCTCGCTGCGTGTTTCTTGGATTCGCGCAAATAAATAGGTACTGCAAGCGAACTATGATACATAGCAAAATGAGAGAAGTCACAAAATCAACTGGAATGTTCAAGCAAATTATAGAAAAAAACCTGATCTAAATCCGTTAAGTAGTTCTCTTGTGAAAAGCGGACAGACAGAGAGACAGACAGACATTGGATTTTATATTTTATATATTAGTAAACCTTCAAACTATTGTGCAATTAAAGTCTCAATGGCATTCTCAGCATTTCTGGAGCTTAGTAGAGCCAGATAACTATAAGAATCTTCACCAAGCAGCTCTGAAAATGTCTGCTTTGTTTGGGTCTACGAATGTCATGAAATCAAAGTTCAGAAGAAGACTGACAGATGAACATTTAAATGACTCCTTAAGAGTGAACCTAAGTGGCTACATCCCACCATACACCTCTCTTGTTGACTCCATGCAGTGCCAGTCATCTGACTAACTAAAAAACACATCACACATGCAACTGGACATGTGAATAGTCTTGGGAAGTGAAACAGTGACATGTAACAAAATGACAAATGAATAAGTAATATCTGTGTATTTGTAATTGCATTGTTTTGTTTTGACAGCATTCATGTTTTAATCCAATAGTGTGAGATACACTAGAAAATGCATGCAGACATACAAAATGTACTTGCAGGTGAACTAAATATTTTTTTGTGAAGTTTCAATGCAAAATGTGAGTTGTGGACACCAACATTTCGTAAATGTTCAGGCAAAACAAACTTGTTCAGTTTGTTTGGGTTGAAATGAGCTATGAGAATAAACGTTAGAAAACATGAGTAGCTCTCGGCCATTTTCATTTTGTAAAAGTAGCTCTCAGGGGAAAAAAGGTTGGAGACCCCTGCTTTAAAATAGTGCACTTTTTTATGCCAATTTTGGAGTTCGGCTTCTGTGAAGCTTGTGTAATGCTTTCCTGAGTTTTTATTTACTTTATTAGATTAGTCAGTTGGCACCAGCCATCAACATGCACCTGAAGGCCAGCTTTTAGCACTTTATGCATACAAGCATATAAAGTTCTCGAAACGTATATTATAATAGTCTCTTACCATAATAATTATTTACTCTGTTAAATACTACTAGTACTACTACCACCAATAATAATAATTATTAATATTATTTACTAGGTTGTGTTTGCAAGCTCAGTTAAGTGTGTTATATATGCATTTCTTGTCTTCAAAACTTCTTGTTCAAAAAACAGTGTTGTACTCTATATACTGTTTGGTTTGTAAAAATATGAAATGGTGCTAATGCTAATGAATTTTCTCTTTCAGTTCTTAAAGCAATCTGCTGTTCAAGCACTAGACAATTTTCCATCTGTTTCTTAAACTCATAACATAAACCATTTTTGTTATCACAAAGTGTGAACCAGCCTGGGGTGTTTAGCCCATTACAGTTCTCGCTTAAATAGTCAATTTAGAGTCAGCAATTGACTGAACAGTGGCAGATATAGGTGTGGGTGTTGTATCAAAAAATTCAGAATAATGATTACAGCCTGAGCCACTCAATCCTTTAGGTGTGCTGTTTATAAGAGCTGAGGAGTGTACCCTCCGTAAAGTCCTTCTTATGTACACAGAGGGGAGCCAATTATGTAACTGAAGAGGTGCACACTACAGACTCAGAGGGGGACCACATACAGTCATTGAAGTCTAATACTGATTACCTGCTATGAACAAAGAGGGGTGCCATGCCACACCCTACATGCCTAGGAGCTCCAAATGGGCCTTGACCGGCGCTTTGACAGAGCAGTTGTGCTTCAAAGTTTGTAAACCCTTTAGAATTTTCTATATTTCTGCATAAATATGACCTAAAACATCATCAGATTTTCACTCAAGTCCTAAAAGTAGATAAAGAGAAACCAGTTAAACAAATGAGACAAAAATATTATACTTGGTCATTTATTTATTGAGGAAAATGATCGAATATTCCATATTTGTGAGTGGCAAAAGTATGTGAATCTCTAGGATTAGCAGTTAGTCTGAAGGTGAAATTAGAGTCAGGTGTTTTCAATCAATGGGATGACAATCAGGTGTGAGTGGGCACCCTGTGCTATTTAAAGAACAGGGATCTATCAAAGTCTGCTCTTCACAACACATGTTTGTGGAAGTGTATCATGGCACGAACAAAGGAGATTTCTGAGGACCTCAGAAAAAGAGTTGTTGATGCTAATCAGGCTGAAAAAGGTTACAAAAACCATCTCTAAAGAGTTTGGACTCCACCAATCCACAGTCAGACAGATTGTGTACAAATGGAGGAAATTCAAGACCATTGTTACCCTCCCCAGGAGTGGTCGACCAACAAAGATCACTCCAAGAGCAAGGCGTGTAATAGTCGGCGAGGTCACAAAGGACCCCAGGGTAACTTCTAAGCAACTGAAGGCCCCTCTCACATTGGCTAATGTTCATGTTCATGAGTCCGCCATCAAGACAACACTGAACAACAATGGTGTATATGGCAGGGTTGCAAGGAGAAAGCCACTGCTCTCCAAAAAAAACATTGCTGCTTGTCTGCAGTTTGCTAAAGATCACGTGGACAAACCAGAAGGCTAATGGAAGAATGTTTTGTGGATGGATGAGACCAAAATAGAACTTTTTGGTTTAAATGAAAAGTGTAATGTTTGGAGAAAGGAAAACACTGCATTCCAGCATAAGAACCTTATCCCATCTGTGAAACATGGTGGTGGTAGTATCATGGTTTGGGCCAGGTTTGCTGCATCTGGGCCAGGACGGTTTGCCTTCATTGATGGAACAATGAATTCTGAATTATATCAGAGAATTCTAAAGGAAAATGTCAGGACATCTGTCCATGAACTGAATCTCAAGAGAAGGTGGGTCATGCAACAAGACAATGATCCTAAGTACACAAGTCGTTCTACCAAAGAATGGTTAAAGAGGAATAAAGTTAATGTTTTGGAATGGCCAAGTCAAAGTCCTGACCTTAATCCAATCGTAATGTTGTGGAAGGACCTGAAGCGAGCAGTTAATGTGAGGAAGCCCACCAACATCCCAGATTTGAAGCTATTCTGTATGGAGGAATGGGCTAAAATTCCTCCAAGCCGGTGTGCTTGACTGATCTACAGTTACCGGAAACGTTTAGTTGCAGTTATTGCTGCAAAGGGGAGTTGGGGGGATTGGTCACACCAGATACTGAAAGCAAAGTTTCACATAATTTTGCCACTCACAAATATGTAATATTCAATCATTTTCCTTAAGAAATAAATGAGCAAGTGTAATATTTTTGTCTCATTTGTTTAACTGGTTTCTCTTTATCTACTTTTAGGACTTGAATGAAAATCTGATGATGTTTTAGGTCATATTTATACAGAAATATAGAAAATTCTAAAGGGTTCACAAACTTTCAAGCACAACTGGAGTGTCACGTTCTCAGGAAAACCAATAAAGACACTGGGAGACGTTTAGGCCCAGTCCTGTTGTGCTGGCAGAAGTAATCAAAAATGCCATAGTGTCACCGCAAATTTGCCTATGATGATTACTGAATGAATGGCTTTAGTAAACAAACAAATACAATAAATATATTCCTTTAAAAAAATATTATTTTTTACCTCTTTTGTTTTATTATAATTTTTCTTTTACTATTTGTAAAGCCCTTTTCTTGCAAGAAGGAAGAATCTACATACAATAAAATTATACATAAATTCATTATTCAATAGAACAAATATTAAATTTCAAGGATTATTTGAATTTAAGTTTATGTGCCTTCTTTGTGACTGTGAATAGAGTAAATAATAACAGCAAGGATTCCTTTCACATCAGATGCATTTTGAACAAAGTAAAGGCAGACAGAATTACAGTGACAAGCAATGTGACATATTATCTTTGCATTTATGAATATGAAAACTTTATCTGACACTGACTTTTCTCAATAAATATAAGCTAGACATGCTGATTTCTGCACTTTGAGTTCTGCTGACAAAACAGTAAGATTCAAACTGAGTTGAAGTCTCAGTGCTGCAGCTTACTTATGACATTAATTTATTTTTTGCAGTATCTGCTGCTTATTTGAACTGCATCAGAAGATGCTTGTCAAGGTGACAATAACTTCCGTAGTTCTAGGGATTGTGTGCCGTTCTACTAGCTATGCTACAATCTTAATGTTTCATTAAAGCAAATTTTAAACAGAGTTTGACACCTGCAGGTAAGTTGGATGTAGTATTTTTTATTGAGAGATGGTGAATGTAAACGAATGAACAAATTGTACTTACATCTGGTAAACCAAAGTATGCATTGAACTCAGTCATAAAATAAGTTTACTTTTAAAATTTATTTTGGATGTATATGTTTAAACGTTCTAAAAGTGTAAACGTCCAACTGTTTAAAACATTGATGTGTTATGATTGATTTATATTGCAATAAGTGACAACAACAACGGAATATACAAACAAGCTTACTCTTTTGACAGGATTGCTGGGAATTATTACAACAGTAGAACAATTGTGAAGACAACAGGGCAGTCAGCTTAACAAGCACGTCAATCCTATTCACCTTGACTATCCAAATTAACATCAATGGTCTTTGGTATATTTAAGATCTACTAAGAAAGGCATGACTGGAATACTTCCAAGAGCAATTCCAAATTGATCTGGTGTTACAAAGTCTGTATAGAACAATTGTACTGTACCAGCACGGCATGCCAAGCTGGATTTCCATAGCATGATCTTTACAAAGTAATATTTTTAGACAAAGGAAAGTGTACTGCAAAGACTGAACATTTTCCTAACAAAGTTGAAGATCGTTGGTAAAAGAGTTTTAGAGTTATATGAGGCATTAATATCTACATAGGTAAAATTCCGTTACAACGAACTCCCAGGGACCTACAAAAATATTTCGTTGTAACGAAAATTTTGTTGTAATGAGATTCTGTATTTGTTGCTATAGTGCTTTCTTTAACTTGCGCCCAGGCTTTTATAATCATTTCAATAGGTTGTTTCACGTTAATTTTAATCTCCTCCTGCCTACAAGTTATGCAGAGGACAATTTTTCTCAGCATTTCCTTGCGATAATACACTTTCAGGGTGTGAATGATGCCCAAATCCATTGGCTGAAGCACTGCCGTGCAATTGTATACTGTATACCCTGCTGTTTTATCTTAAACTCTGTGAAGTGCCTTGAGCATGGGAAAGGCGCTATATAAATAAAATGTATTATTATTATTATTGGCTAGGAGGAATTCAATGCAAACATTATCTAAATGTGGAAGCATGTTGTGGGCAGCACAGTTATCAATCAGGAGCCGAATCATTCTTTTCTTCTTCACATTGTGAGGTTTCTGAACTCTTTTGAGACACCCGCCCCCCACCATGGTATCGACAACATCCCAGAGCGCGATTACTGGGTCTGTGGAAACTTGTTGGTCCGTTGTAAGGGTAGGGTAACAACACAGTGTCTTCAGCAAATATTTGGCCTTCGTCAATATCTCGTTGGTCAGACACAGGTTCAAGGGATATGATATTCCCTGCAACTGACCCAACAAAAAAGAGGGCTATATGGAACATACCTATGGCACACATGGAGGACAAATATATGCAATGACCATCCTTTACCTGAAATGAAGTGACCACTGCATCCTGCCACTGGTTCTGAGGAGGAGCTTCCCCCTGGAATGCCCTCAGAAACAGGGCGATGGGCATTTTGCTGGAGAGCCAACTCTTCTGCAGGGGTTAGGTCTAGACCGCGTGAAGCGACACAGAAGCAAATCATAAAGGATCAGGGTCACACTATAAGTCCCTGTCTTGCACCCCAAAACACGAGGCTGAGTCTCAGTACTTTAGTAAAACCAGCTTTATTCAGCTTGAAATAGGAACAGCATACTTATTTATTGTAGTGTGATCTGCTACTCTGATATACACAGACACAGCAGATCAGTGATCAAGTAATCCTGTTACCTGCATTTACAATGTTCCTTGCATATCACCCATCGATATCTTTTCTGTTTGCTTTGGCAGAGAGATGCAGCATAGCTGAGAGACGCAGCACACCTTTGAGCCGGCTGTTGCCCCAGCAACAGATAAACAGTATTCCATAGACTCAGAGTTTGGACTTCGGGACAATCCTCGGCGTCTAGTTGTGGGAGGTCCCAAGAAAGTTTACAAACCTGACATTTTCTTGAATGAGTGCCACATTAATAGGAATGTTTCTTGAATGCGTATCACTGAACCACATAAAAACTGCTTTTTCGACGTCTTCAAATGCAGCAGTTCACATACGTTTGCAACCCGAGATTTTTCTTCTTTTTTTGCTCGGCCTTTCAAGAAAATTGACAGCGTCGATAACAATAGAGAAATTCAAAATTCACTGGCAACGTCTTTTTGCTTTTTGCCGCAATCAAGAACGACAAAAAATCTAAAGTTTTTTTTTCTAATATGAACTGTTATCATTTTTTCATGTCTGCCGTTTCTATAGGAGGGTGACAATGAGTTAAATTCCAATGCATGTTTTTCAAATGTTGACGAGCAATAAGCAAAAGGTATCATTGAAATCCGCAGGAAAAAAAAAAGGAAAAAAAAAACAAAAAAAAAAACAGTATGAGGAAAGTTCGAGAAAGAAAAAAAATTTACAGTGTTTCTGTTTGGGGGATCGTTGTGTACAACTGAGCTGCGGCCACAGAACTAACTGCTCTGTGGATGATTCATTCAGACATTTCAAGGTCTTTTGGGCACTTTGTTGTAATGAAAGTATCTGCCGAGTGTACTTTGTAGTAACAAGATTTCTATAGACTCGTGTCATATGGGGAAAATGTCTGGACCATAAAAATACTTTGTTGTAATGAAAATTTCATTGTAAAGATATTCAGAATTTTACCTGTATATTTTACAATTTTGTTTGCCTCATGTTTGTAATTAATGCAGGCTTACTGAAGGTGGTGCATATACTTACCTTGCTTTTTTATTTTAACAATGTGTCCTTATGTCTACACATGTGTTAGGGTAGTGCAACATTTTCTGAACCTAAACTAACCAGAAAGGATATGAAAAATCTTGAAGATGAACCCGCAAGGGTTTTCTTCCCTTGTCAAACACTTTGCAGCTTCAGCACGAATACGGAGAAAGGATTATGTTAACTTAGCCCAATGGGCTTAGATGAAACACAATAACACAAAATCACAGAAATAACAAAAGTAAATGTGAACCAAAAAAAAAGACTGGATTGAGATTAAAATACAGGCAAAAAATATCTTGACGGCACTGCCTAACCTTAATGACAAAATCAAAAAGGTTAACATTTCAAGCCACGCACTGATTAGTTTTAATGAAGTTTCAATGAACACTGCTGGCTGCTTCTGATTTCTTGGCACATATTTACAAGTAACTGAAAAAGACAAGAGTTTTCATGTTCTAGAAGATATAAACATTGTGTGAGGAATTCCATGGATATTTTTATTTTAAGAAAATAACCTTGAGCTTAGTGATAATGATTCTGTAACATTTTCTGTGTTTTGAGACTGTAAACCAGTAAATCATCATATTTGCTCATTTTGGGCAAAAAGGTAGGGATATAAGCAGCTATCTTTTTTATTATTGTTATTGTTATTATTATTATTATTATTACTTTAAGTTCAGTTCCACTGCTGCTTTTCAGATAATTTTGCACACAGCTTACCCTCGTAAAAATAAAACCTTGAATAGAGCATTTCTTCTCTCTGCTGCTGCTTTAAAAAAAAAGAAAAGGACACTTTCATGGAGCTATCTCTCAGCTGCTGTAAGTTTTCCAAAAAACTCTCAGTTTTTTTTAGGTGTATGTAATTTGTAACTAAGGAACTGAGGTATAGTATATGGAAATATTCATCCTCATTTTGCTGTTGAAAACAGGATAGAACGAACCCACCCAAGTTGCATAATTCTTTGTATTGCTTAATATTTGCTGCTATTGGTTTTGATGTAAATAAATATAACATCTGTCTGATAGTTACTAGAGTCAGTAAGAGGTTTGGATTATTAATTCCTTGCCAAGCTGCAAGGAAGCAAAAAGTTGCTCTTTAGAAACTCTGTTGATTTTAAACTGGGTGGACGTAAATCTTTGAAACCAAAGACAGTCCCAGTCAGCGAGTAGACTGCCATAGGGGTTCCTAGATTTAAATTTGTGGGATACAATGAAGACAGTGAGACAGCTAAGTGGTTATATATAATAATCGCACATCTGGTTTTGACGTTTCTTCTGATGCTCCGTTTAGAAAAGAATTTAAGGTTAGGGTTAGTTGGTACTTTTCATGTTATATGATCAAACACGCACTCTGTGCACACCATCATCTTTTAAAGTGGCAGTGTGATGACATCACCAGCTACATTGCCTTTGATGCACTTAGTTAGCAAAAGACAATATTGCCATCTAAATATGCCGATGCCAATGAAAAACAATATACATCTAATAAAAACTGTAAAGCTACACAGCAATGCTGTGACAAAAATTACAATAAAATAAACTACAACATTAATAGCAATAATAAGTCAAAAGTTAAACAGAATGGGCATTGCAAGGACAAGAACAATATTTAGCCATACCATGACAATATTTAGCAACCTGAATTTACAATTCTTTTATTCGCACTCTGATTATGCACATTTTTTTATAGTTAAAAAACAGTCTGGTTTGGACTGCAGTCTCCTGTTGCTTTAAGCTAGCAGTGCAATTCTTTGTGCCACCTTGTTCTCAAACAGTTATTCCTATTACTTGTCAGTTAGCAACAAATTCATTCTAAAACGCCCCTTCATTTTATCTCGTTTTAATTTCTTTAATTATTTAAATTAAGGGAATATTACGCATATAAATTTGAAGTTATTTATAAAGGCTGCTGCTAAAGACTTAAATGATGAATTTTCCTAAGGCAGTCATTTTATTCAATTATATTGTGGTTTGAAAAAAAGCTAAGCTGATGAAACAGTCCTGGCATACTGGGATAAGATCTCTTTGAATGAGCTCTACAATTTACATGTATGTAACTTTTTATTTAAAATAGGATGAAAAAGTGAGAGCCCACTGTTAATTGTACCACAGGAGCTGGATGAGTTACACTCTTCTGATCCCAGAAATTCAAATTCTTTGCTTTAACTAGTGAGGATCTCTATCTAATTAATGTTAATTTTGTTTGTCAGTGTTTGCAATTAGATGATCCAGAGTGAAATTTTGTAAACATTGGAATCATTAGTGTGAGTCACAGTGCACACAAGTGCTTTTCACTCAGATTAAATGTGCCTTTTTAATTTATTTTATTTTGAAATGGTAGTTTGAATAGACAGCCGGCATTGTAAATGAAAATGAATTGTAGCAAACTTGGTGCTGTTGTACACCATATCACAACCACTGATCTACACCATCACCTTTACAGATTCATCTGGGGGGTATTTTCCGTACGTCGCTTAAATCATCTGAGATCAGATGCCTCATCTTGGATGAGTTAATGCCGGTGAAACTCATCTGGGATAAGTCGGCTTTTCAAACGCAGCGGTGTAGTAGATTAGTCTAGCTGGATCTAATCATACGAGATGAATGTGCTTGCCCGCGCTGAGTGAAAAGCCCATATATATTGAGTCTAGAAAACATGATCAGCAAGTCTTTGATAGGCTGCAACAAAATGATGAAAGAACGGGCGCATTTTTTTTTCACACAGTGGAGCAGGACCTTTCATTCGAAGGACATGAAGAATTTCAAGATTTAATATGCACAAGGGGTAACACTGCAAAAGCAGCCCAAACCAGAAAAGACGGCTGGCAAAAAGTGCCCGACAAATTAAATGCGTGTGCATTGTTCTTACTGAAAGCAGCGTTTCATTTCCTATATATCAGATTAATTATTATTTAATATGTCATAATTCCAGATCAAACGTGAGCACAAGGAGAACACGGGAACAGTTTAAAGTGAAGTACAAGAATATACTTCAAACTGGTAAATATTGGTATATAACTATTTAAGGAATTGATGACATAAAGACTCATATATTATGTAAAGAACATTAATTTTAAAGCTAATAAGAAGGCAGACAAGCAAAAAACAGCTGGAGGTCCACGCAGTCCAGACCTAACCCCTGCAGAAGAGTTGGCTCTCCAGCAAAATGCCCATCGCCCTGTTTGAGGGCATTCCAGGGGGAAGCTCCTCCTCAGAACCAGTGGCAGGAGGAAGTGGTCACTTCATTTCAAGTAAAGGATGGTCATTGCATATATTTGTCCTCCATGTGTGCCATAGGTATGTTCCATATAGCCCTCTTTTTTGTTGGGTCAGTTGCAGGGAATGTCATATACCCATTGAACAAGTGTCTGACCAACGAGATATTGACGAAGGCCAAATATTTGCTGAAGACACTGTGTCTGATTATTCATCAGGAGGAGAGGTACATTTTCCAAATAATATTTGATCAAACTCCACTCTGATCAGTCCCATGTGCCCCAATCACATTTGGAAATCCTGGGTAATGAGAATGTTAGGCTGATTGTGAGATTCTTCATGAAACTGTGGGTGTTTTTGCCTGTGTATTACCTACCTGCAATGGCATGTAACGCCTCTTTTATTGTCTGCACACGCAGGTGTCCAGGAAACACTATGAAAACCCGAAGGAAATATTTCAGAGCCAAACAGACTTTACAAATTGCCTGGCAAACTGCACTTTTAGGTAGATTTTCTGCCTCACCTACAGTATATAAAAAAGTGCCGCTTATAAAAAACCTCAAAGCGTCTGTGTGGTTGTGAGAGCCCGACTTCGCCTAGTTTGACTTCGAATATAAGGTGCTAATAAATCTTTGAGGTACAATATTCCCTCTCGGCTAAAGCAGTATCTTTCGAAAAGAACTTCCTCCAGGAGCAATAAAGGATCTTGCTGATCGCGCAAAACCCTCTCTATATGAAATTCTCTTATAATTTGCATACCGATATCAATTGGTCGCTCATTCATGAACGGTGAAGTCATGACTGAATGAATTCCATGCACCATCACCGATTACGTGTGTAAACTAATTCTTGTTTATGTAGAATAAACCTGCTCCGAGCAGGTTTGAGGATTAGGATGTGTTGCTATGACAACACTTCCAGCAAGAGTTTCGAAAAACCAACAGATCCAGGATCAGGCCAAATCGTCAACAATTATATCCGGCTAAACGACTAATCCACGTACGAAAAATACCCCCCAGGCAAGTAAACAGAGAAGAACATAAGCCAAAAACTCTAACACAAACGGCTTTGTTTTCTTCACTCATGCTAATAGAAACATGAAGATTGCTTTTACAAAAGTAATACTACAGTATCCCACTGACTGCTGTGTGCCATAATTTTTTATTAGCTATAATGAGATGATCTAATTTGTCAGATGACTAGCAGTGTCCATAGCAACCTGTAAATAACACAAAATGGTTGCAATCACAGGAAGCAATCAATTCAAAATGATGCTGCAATGATGTCATCATAACATTAAAATAATAAACAATAAGAAATATAAAAATACAGATTGCCAAAGCATAGCGAAAAGAATCCAGAGAAGCAGCAACACAGATCTGTGAAACTTATCACCTGTGCATATTGTATATACACTATAATAGAAGATGTGTCATTTTGAACCAGGTAGCAATAAAATCAATAAAAAATTATATCATACTAACTTTGTGAATGGCCTTTGCATAATAGATACTCCTAAGGCTACATTGACATTAGCAGGCTGAAGTGACTCAAATTCTTTTGTCTTAATATCACACAAATTGAATGTTTTCAGGGCCGTGTGAACATAGAAATTCAATCTTTAAAAATCAGATTTGAGTCACCATCACATTTCATCCTAGACCAGATACGTATCCGAATTCTGGCCATGCGACATGAGTGAAAATAGTCAGGTCAGAATTAATGTGGTTTATTTGCCTATATGCATGGGCTGAGTGCAACTGTCATCAGCCAGCATCGGCAGCACAGCACAACAACAGTGAAGGAGAGCCATAGCTGTGACGACAATCATGGTCCCACCATTGTTGGCTCCTTTCTCATACCCACACATCTCTTGGTACAGCAGTGCCAGCAATAGCTAAGAAAATAGCAAAAACTAGCTATCGTCTGCTCAACCTAATCATATACAGTTATTTTCTATCTCCAGAACAAAATGCAGTTTATACTCTAGCACATCCATTTTGTTGGTTTTAATACCACAAGTGGTCTCACAAGTTTGAAGTTTTTTGTTGTTGGTGATTCAGATGACCCATGGACAATGTATCATTGTGAAGATGTGTGCAGAAACAGATGTGTACACATTACAGTTAGATAAAGGTCACTTGTACTTTTGAACCGTCAAGATAGGCAAATCTGATCTGAGCCAAAAATCGTAATTTAGCAATGAGGCTTGTAATGTGAACAAAGATTGTAAGAAAAGTGCAGACAATTCCTCATATTTTGTTCTTCCAAGTAGAACCTGTAGCTTTAAGCACCTCTGTGAAGTTATGGGCTATATTAGAGATGACTTTACCTCAGTCTACTTATGGAAATTATGCTGAGTGAGGCTTGTTATGTTCATGATACATAGAATAAAACTGCAGTGCAATGAATTATCCTGCTCATTGGCTCTTCGTTGTAGAGGATCATTAGAGTGGAAATGTCAGGTAGGGTATCTTCAGCATAATTGACTCGTACAGCTTATAAAGGATAGGTCAAAAAGTTGATTCAGGACATTGCAGCTTGCTGCCATCAGAGGGCAAATTCTAGTGTAGAAAATTGACTGCTACTCAGGGCATTAAAATGCTAAATATCCAAAAGGCATTTTAATATAGTACCTTCAGATCACTTCTATGAATCATGTTCTGTAAATTACTTTGAGAATAAAGATACTGTTTCTCAAAAGAATAAATCTGGCTTTTTAGATAAGTATGTATTTTATACAGTTGTTAGAAATATATTGAAAATGTGATAAAGAGAGTGAAAGAACAATAATCATTTTAAAATAATGCAGTACATGATAAAAGTAAGGTGCAATTGAGATGCTGGAGTCATCTTGTATTTATTAAATTTATTCTTTCAAAGGGCTGCATGCTAATTACAATTTTAGTATAATTAAAATACCTACGACATAACACTATCAAATGCGCTTAACTCAGTTTAAGGCAAAAAATAAGCAAAAATTAGGCATAAGTCAGGAACTAACCCTGGATAAAGCACCAGGGGTCTCATGTATAACGCCTTGCATAGAATTCACACTAAAACATGGCATATGGACGAAAACTAGAAACGTGGGTAAACACAAAAAACTTCTGATGCATAAAACTGTGTGTAAGCAAAGTTCTACACACTTCTCCTTTATAAATCTCAATTTTAACAAAAATGCACCTGCCTGTAGCCCCACCTCAGTTCCTCCCAGAATTTCACCTATTTGAATATGCAAATCAATATAAATAGCCCCTTCCATTCTGTGTTTTGTTAAAAGACAATGGCAAAAGCATATGTTAAAAAAAAAAGAATTTCAGCAAATGTGAAATGGAGGTCCTACTCAGTGAAGTGGAGGCAAGGAAAAGTGTACTATTTGGTGGCTTATACAGTGGTATAAGCAACAAAAGGAAATTGATGAAGTGGCATAGTGTGGCAGAGACACTCAAAAGTTCAAGTTTAGAAAGTCGCACAGTGCCCAAAATAAAAAAGAAGTGGTCAGAAGTCAAAGTAGATGTGAAAAAATGAGTCATAGCCCACCTTCTGAATGTCAGCACTACTGGAGGAGGTAGCGGAATTCCTGTGCTCACTCCATTTGAGTAGTGAGCTGCTGCTATTATTGGTGGGTGAGGGGAAATCTGACATTGACCACAGGTGAAGATTTGTTTTTATTTTTTTTCGCTTACCATTATCCATCCATGCTTGTGTAAATGATTTGCATGCTTAATAAGACAAACAAACAGGCAGCAGATGTGGTATTGCTGTTTATTCTGTTTCAGATAATATTACAAAAGGTGACCCCAGGGTGGTGATGGTGCTCCTGTGCCGAGCACATTTTTGGGTGCTAGTTGTGCACGCACCTCTGCTTTGGAAACCGCCAGGTAACCATCTGGCCATGTGCTGATGGACGCTGTTCTGGAGTCACAAAATGCAATATTGGATGCTGTAAGAAATGTGGCCAATGAAATAAGGAATATAAATGGTGTGCTATGTGATATTGACCTCAAATTAAATGAATTGGTTAAAAAAAAATGCTGCATCTGATATCACCTGTTTTTACATTCTGCTAATTACATTCAAGTGATGTTGTAATGCTCTCCGATTTGGCTAATCATTTGGTGGGTCAGGGTCAGGTTCATCATACCTCCTCTCTTCAGGTGAGGGCAAGCCATGATTGTGTGCCACATTATGCAGCATGCTGTATTCTTGCATAATGCAACACACTTTCTGTGGACTACAGAGCAGAACATTAATAGCGTAGAAGTGCTTTTTATTTACATAAGAACAGATGCGTTTATAGTAATGTGCATGCAGTCGACCACTCTGCCTATACAGCTGGCATGGTGCGACTGAGTGATGACTGAGAAAAACCTGATCAGTCAGCCAGTTGACGTTGAAAATCTACTGTGGCTAACAACCTGAGAGTGGACAGAACTTGCAAAGGAACAGGTAAAGCACAATTCCTCAAAGTCTGCCCTGGTAAAGTTGGCCCCAGTTTAGCACACAGCGCCAAGAGGATAGCTCTTGGAAATCGAAATCAACTTAGTAGCCAGTCATCATTTTTGGACAAGAAATCAGTATGATCTCTAAATACAGTAATCCCTCGCTATATCGCGCTTCACCTTTCGCGGCTTCACTCCATCGCGGATTTTATATGTAAGCATATTTAAATATATATCGCAGATTTTTTGCTGGTTTGTGGATTTCTGCGGACAATGGGTCTTTTAATTTCTGGTACATGCTTCCTCAGTTGGTTTGCCCAGCTGATTTCATACAAGGGACGCTATTGGCAGATGGCTGAGAAGCTACCCACCTTACTTTTCTCTCTCTCTCTGTTGCGCTGACTTTCTCTGATCCTGACGGAGGGGGTGTGAGCAGGGGGGCTGTTCGCACACCTAGATGATACGGACGCTCGTCTAAAAATGCTGAAAGATTATCTTCACGTTGCTACCTTCTGTGCAGCTGCTTCGTGAAGCGACATGCTGCACGGTGCTTCGCATACTTAAAAGCTCGAAGGGCACGTATTGATTTTTGATCATTTGTTTTTCTCTGTCTCTCTCTATCTCTCTCTCTCTCTCTTTCTCTGCTCCTGATGGAGGGGGTGTGAGCTGCCGCCTTCAACAGCTTTGTGCCGCGGTGCTTTGCATACTTAAAATCCAAACAGCCCTATTGATTTGTTTGCTTTTCTCTTATCTCTCTGACGTTATCTGCTCCTGACGCGCACTCCTTTGAAGAGGAAGATATGTTTGCATTCTTTTAATTGTGAGACGGAACTGTCATCTCTGTCTTGTCATGGAGCACAGTTTAAACTTTTGAAAAAGAGACAAATGTTTGTTTGCAGTGTTTGAATAACGTTCCTGTCTCTCTACAATCTCCTGTGTTTCTGCGCAAATCTGTGACCCAAGCATGACAATATAAAAATAACCATATAAACATATGGTTTCTACTTCGCGGATTTTCTTATTTCGCGGGTGGCTCTGGAACGCAACCCCCGCGATGGAGGAGGGATTACTGTACACAATCTCTTTTAATTTTTCCATTTGCAATATTTTTTAACAATTCTAACGCAGCCATGGTAGTTGGAATAGTTAGTCCATTCTGTGCACAATTATATTGTTACAGATTGATTACTATCAAGTGCATTAAGTTTGTAAACATTATGCAATTAATTTTGGTGTATTTGGTAAAGACCGCGCCATAGATGCAAATCTAAAAAAGAAAGGAAATCCACACAGAAACAGTAGCACTGCTTTGATGTTGGGTGCCGCCTGTTTACAAAACCAAGCAGAAACGTGCGTACACATTCACAGTGAGGCACTATAAAGATTGTGACTTGTGATTCCCTATCTTACACCCCAAAACATGAGGCTGAGTCTCAGTACTTTAGCTTTATTCAGCTTGAAACAGAAACAGCACGGTTATTTATTGTAGCGGGATCTACCACTCTGCTATACACAGACACAGCAATCCAGCCGGGTCGTGACCAGGTTAATGGCGAAGTAATACTGTTCCCTGCATTTATAATGTTCCTTGCATCACCCATCGACAACAGGCGCTTATAGGGTGACTGCGATCGGCTTGGATTTGCTTCCTCAGCAAGCCGCTGCAGTGCTGTGAGCCTGTGGTTGCCCTGACAATGGATAAACTGTCTTCCATAGACGCAGCAATCATGCTTCGAGATGCTCTTCGGCGTGCCACTCTGTTGGGGAGAACCCCAAAACAGTTTAGAAACCTCACAAGTTGTATTGCTGTTGGTATGATGCAGCTCCAGTAGTGTTTCTTAAAAAATAAAGGTGCCAGAGAGGTTCTTCAGGGTGATGCCATAGGGAACCATTTTTCGTTCCCAAAAACCCATCCATAGGAATATTCCTGAAAGGAAAGGATTTGTGAAACAGCATACAATAACACAGACTATGGTAAATTCAGGTTTTCTTAATCTGTTAGCGTCCTGCTAGGTGGCCTGCCAAACATTAAAAAACTCGGGTTTTTCATCATACCGGGAAGCTTTTCAAAGCACAATGAACCCTTCCCAGAATTAAATAATTCTACGAGGAACCATAAGATCAAGTAAAAACATAAAATGCAATAACTTATTTTTAAGAGTGTACTGTAGCTGTTGCTCTGATTTTTGTTCTTCCCCAATGACCGTCCTTGCTGCGTTAATCAGACATGTTGCCAAACATGTAGATTAAGCAAAAAGAAAGAACGCTCTACTGAACAGATAAGTAAAACATACAGGATGTGGAATGTGACAGTTCCCACTAAAGTCATTCTATTTATGCAACATAAACAGCCTTTTCTGGAAATTTTTTGTTGTACCCAAAACACTTTCACTGAATTGTAACTGGACATTAATCTCCACCCCTAAATATTAGTAGTATGTGACTTGTTCCTCTAATTTGCCATTTATTTCTGCACGTGGGAACTGTGTCTTTATTTTTGTAAAAAATCAATGACCATCTCTTTTTAGTTTTATTTTCATTTATTACAAGTGAATTTTTAGAGCACCACATAGTAAAGTCTTTTACATCTTCTACATCCAGTCAAAATACTGGGTGGACAGAATGTCATCCTTTACAAACCCCACCAGTGCTGTGTCGCCGCATTTTAAGAAAGGGTACTGGTTGGTGATGAAGCCCTGCGCTATTTTGTACATAAAGTGTCCAGTTCAGGGGGCAGCATGCAGCCCTGGGGCATTCTGCTATTAACTTTTTGTATGAAGGACACAGCACTGCTAAATCTCACTTGCTGGGTATTACAAGTACTATTTCAAAGTATGGCTCGCCCATAAACTTAAAAAAGTAGTACGAGCCATGAATGTATGTGTTTTTATAAAATTAAGTATAAACAGGGGCAGTAAATAATAAATTAAAAAGAAAAAACAAGTAATATACATAGAAAAAATATTAAAAAGTACATACAAATAAAAAAAAAAAAAACTTTATTCAAAGAAATGTGAAGATATGCTGCTGTCACCATGAGCCTGAGTGTCAGCTCGTCTCAACTTCCATTCGGACAAGCTATGAACTTGAATGACGTCACACGGTGCGTATAGAGGATCTGAAGGCTACCTTACGTCTGTAACACCTGAATATGTAAGAGACTCTGAGAACGTAAAGTGGGATATATGAAACATTCTTGATCTCAGCTGGTAGCACTGCCATTACTACTACCTATGGAGTTCTGTTACACCTTCTCAGATGAGAAGCTTACCCAAGGATGGAAAGGGGGAGAAGATCCAGAGCAAGGATAAAAGTACAGTGGAAAGGTTTCATATCTGGCTTCTTCCATATAAAGAGAAGTTTTTGGTTGTTTTTAAAGAAGTTCAATGAACTATCACATCTCATGTTGCATGACAGAGAGCTCAGATACTGTGGCATTTTAGGTACTGCTGAGGACTTCCTTAAAACATCTTATTTCAGATACTACTTAATGCTGGATGGGTTTCAAATGATACAATCAGACAGAGTGGAAAAGGCAAGGTAAAAGAGCAAGTACATTACAATTAGAACTAAAATCTGTAATCTAGATGCTGAAATGTTGACGAAAGTCCGGTCTGTACTTACTGCGCACACTGACTGCACCGGAAAATGTGTGTGTGGTGAGTGACCAAAACACATTGAAAGTTGTTGCGGCCTGTTCAATCAGCACATTGATATTCTCCTATCAGTAAGTGACAGTGTTTGGTTAATGTCGCATAGCTAATAATGTCACAGCAGAGGATGTGAGACTCTGCTGATAGAAGAAAAGTTGCACCTGCTATTGCTGACTTTAAGAGGAAGAAAAGGAGAAAGTGGTGTCAGACCTATTGACCCAAAGTGGTGTAGAAAGGACGAGTGTAATATTTTCTTGAATGGGGAGACCTACATGATGGGCATGCAATTCATGTTTTGCGTTTGTTCATTGTGTTTTGATGACCTGTTGTTTCATATTCAGCCCTTCATTCTTTACTCTGGCACCCACACAATCAGCCTCTTCTTGAAACTTACCATTTTGGATATATGGTTGTCATATCCACCATGGAACATAGAAAAATTTCCACGAGCGGCGTGTGGCAAAAGCAGCACATGCAGAAACATGTCTCCAAATCTGACATCATTTTCGCAGAGTGGCCCTAGCACAAACGCGTTAGGTGTAGACCAAGTTTAGATTCATCCACATTACTAACTGCAGAGAAAAGTTGCATAATCCTGGATAATATCTGTTAAATCAGGAACAGGAATGATTCACTCTGTTACCAACACTCTATTAATGAATCATTCTGACTCGAGAATCTTATTATCCAAGCCAGACATTTATGGTTGTTTATCATTATATTTATATTTTGCTTGAGCTTCGGTAACAAAGACTTTCACTACAATTTGTACTGTGTGTATAAGTGTATGCGTCAAATTAAATTTGACGTATGTTTAAAATAGACACAGAAATAATAATGAAATGTGGATTTAATCAATGTATATAGATGCACATATAGAATAAACAAAAAGATAAAAAAATTACAATATTGAAAAAATCATAGTTATACATATATCTAGACATAGATCGTAATGGCAACACAATGTCTGAAAAGGAGAACATGCAAAGTACTAAGAAATAATAATTGATAACAAATCAAGGAAGTCACATAACAATAATTCAGATGCAGTTTGAATTATACAAAAAATAGATATGTTGTGCCAATCAATTGTGGCAGACGTGCTGCCAAATAGGGCCCTGTAAATGTCCAGGTGCCCCCTGGCGGTGGCCAAGGGCCCCAGCAGAGTGGAGCTTTCTATGCTCATAACCCATGGCACCAGTGGAAGCCAAGGGGGCTGACCTCTGTCAGTCCGGAGGAGAAGCGGTCTTGAAAATACACTCTCCCCAAGTCTTTCCATGGTTGGAGTGTCCTGGCCGGGGTCCGCCACACAATGTAAACGGATTTCTAAGAGAGTAAAAATTATAAAATAAGAGTATGTATATAATGCATGAGGAAAAGAAAAAGAAACATTCATCCTTCAGTTTTGTAAATCCACTTATTCAGTGCAGGGTTGCAGGGCTGCTTCTACAAATTACCTGTTATATAAATGAAAAATATATCACGGCCAGAATTATATACTTAATGTTTTGAGGTCTGAAATGGGAAATCAATTCTAAATACTCAATAGTGAAAAAAACAAGAGGCAATGTAAGCAACACAAAAAATAATAAAGTAGAAGGATGCAGACTGAAAGTGATGGGAACGAACTTGGAGGGTTCACCTCAGTTTTTCAACCTAGGTGTATTTATAGTAATGCAATAATTGTGTTTTTTGTTTTATACATTTAATTTGTTAATACAATACATTTATGATGACATTTTCTGTAAAAGACACATAGAAACAAGGCTAACTTTGTTGTTCATATTATGAAGTACACAAATGATGGGTGGTTCACCGTATACTGGGTGGCCCATGATAACATAGCCAACAAATCATAGAGCGCTAACATGAATTTCATGACACACCAGCCTGTTATGATAATCATTGTCTTCTGTACAATTTGCACTGCAGGTGACAGCCCTTGGGGTTTCTTGCTCACAGAAACATTAGTAAGGCATGTCTCCATAAACCGATGAACTGTGTGTTTTACAAAATTCCTATTGTTCCCTCACGTATCAACTTGAAGGAGTTTGAAACATATACAGTTCCCCAATTAAAATATGCTCTTCCAATAAATATGGTATGTCTTAGATAACTGAACAAAACATGTTGCTGGCTTCAATGCTTGCTGCTGCTGAAATCATTTCTTGGCTTGGCTGGGGATTATGGCTCACCCATAACCCACTGGGCTATGTTTTTGTGTGACACCCTGTAGAAATTAAATTTCGAGATTATGGAGATGAACTTCATAAACCTTGGGACAGTCATGTTCTACTACTGAAGTCATAAGCAATAGACAGCCAAGTGCAACACAATATATTGCTTTTGGCTGTCATTCTGTATTGGTCCAACTCGCAGTTTCAAGCTTGTTTTTCTGTGCACTCTGCATTTGTACAGCAGATTAGTGAATAATCAATAATCACATCAATATCTGTGGCATCCAAAGCAAAATAAGAATAAATTCTACGTGTAACTGAGAAACCTATGAGGGGCAAAAAAAAAAATCATGTCATTAAAACAACTGAAAGAAGATAAATGCTGGATTGACAACAAAGCTAGGAGGAGGTCAATAATGAGCTTCTGTAGTAATGGTGAAAGACCCGCTGTATGTAAGACCTGCGGTTTGATTCTTTGGATCTACAGTGGATTCAAAGAGTATGCAGACCCTTCACTTTTTTCATATTTTGCTATGTTGCAGCCAGATCTAAAATCCATTTAAATTAATTTTTTCCTACATCAAGCAGCATTACATTCTCCAGAATGATAAATAGGAAACAATATTTTGGAATTGTTTTTTCAAATTTATTAAAAATGAAATAACTAA
Organism: Erpetoichthys calabaricus; assembly: GCF_900747795.2. NCBI lineage: Eukaryota > Metazoa > Chordata > Cladistia > Polypteriformes > Polypteridae > Erpetoichthys > Erpetoichthys calabaricus. Next base: position 26,453,805 of record NC_041402.2, read on the forward strand.
TTGACACAAGTATTCAGACTCTTTATTCAGTATTTTGTTGAACCCCCTTTGGCAATGCCAACCAGAAGTCGTCTTGGTTATGACACAACAAACTTTGTACACCTGGATTAGGGGATTTTCTGCAGTTCTTTCTGCAGGTCCTCTCATGCTCTGGTACGTTAAATGGAGACCCTCACTGGACTGCTATTTTTTCAGGTGTCTCCAAAGACGTTCGATTGATTTCAAGTCCTAGCTCTAGTCTGGGCCACTCAAAGACATTTCTAGATGTGTCCATAAGCCGCCCCAGTGTTGTCTTGGTTTTGTGCTTAGGGTAATTGACCTGTTGGAAGTGAACTTTTGGCCCAGTATGAGCTCCAGAGCACCCTGGTGCAGCTTTCACTCAACCCTCTTCAGTCTCCCAGTCCTTACCTTTGAAAAAACTGAAAAGCATGATGCTGCCACCCCATGGTTCATTGTTGGCATGGCATTGCAGTTGTGATGAGCGGTGCCTGATTTCCTTCAGACATGACACCAGTCTTGGTTTCATCAGACCGGACAATCTTGTTTCTTACAGTCTGAGAGTCCTTTAGATGCCTTTTTGCAAACTATAACTTGGAGGAGAGCCTTCTGTCTGGCCACTGTGTCATAAGCCCAGATCTATGAAGTATTACAGTGATAGTTCTCCTTATGAAGTTTCTATAGTATATAACCGTCAAAGATGAATTAATTGAGCTTCTAAGGTTACACAAATATGATTGACACAAGTAATTTAATATCAATAAATTGTAGTGCATCACTTTATATATAGAAATAACAAAAAATGAGCAAATCTTAACTAATACATTACAAAATATCACAAAACAAATTATAACCATTTAGGCACAATGTAGTAAGGATCAAAGCAATGACTCAAGTCCATATCAGCAGTTCCAAAGGAGTAACAGGTCCAATTCTGTACATCCAAAATGTGTTACACAGGGCACATCCACATGGAAGCCTCACCGACACATTTTGGACAATGTATTTCCTTCTTCAGGGCTGTAAAAACCTTAATTGGTGGCGCTACTGTATGTAATCACCATAAATACAGTAAACAACTAGACGTTTGTCCCATCTCCACACATATTGTCTAGGAGCACAGCCAGGGAGACCACCATTGGGTTCTTACTCAGCTCTCGTTGCATGGCCCTTCTCCTGTGATTGCTCAGTTTGACTGGGAGGCCAGCTCTAAGAGGAGTCATTGTTATTGCAAACTTCTTCCATTTAAGAATTATGAAAGCAGTTGAGCTCTTCCAAACTCTCAGTGCTGTAGGAAGATTTGTAGCCATTTCTCTAGTAGTGTGCTTCAACACAATCCTGTCTCCAAATTCTGCAGGTAATCCTTTTGACCTCATGGCTTGTTTTTTTTTTTTTTTGCTCTGATACACATTGCTCAACTCTGGAATGTTCTACAGACCAGAGTAAGTGCCTTTCCTAAACATGTCCAATCATTTGAATTGACCACAGGTGGACTTCAAACAAGGTGTAGAAACATCTCCATGATGATCAAAAGAATAAAATTCACCTCAGCCAAGTGTCAATGCAAAAAGGGCCTGAATACTTGTCAATTAGATATTTGATTTTTTTATTTTCAATAAATGTGCGCAAATGTCTAAAATCCTGTTTTCACTTTGTCATTTTGGTTTATTGAGTGTTGCTTGATCCGAGAATAACTTAATTTCAATGATTTTAGCACACAGCTGCAAAATATTAAAATGAAAAAAGTGAAGGGGTCTGAATATTTCCTAAATCCACTGCATGCCATACCACTTTGTTTAAAGTGAATTAACAGTCAATGAAAAATTAGTCACCTAAGCGTCCTTATCACAATGTCACAGAACTGACATGTCAACAATGGTGATGAGGCAGCCTGACCCCACCTATATACTACCACAAGACTGCAAATATGGACTTGGATCCTGAACAAATGACGAGTGAGCAACAAATGTCAGGAAGGGGAAGGTCCTGTGGGTTTAATAGAGGATCGGAGTAAAAGAAATGAATTAATCCTATATGCACACAGGAAGAAGATTTGCACAGTCACTGTTTAACAATTAAAGCTCAGTGGAGTTATACTCTAAGACAACTAATTATATAGGGACTAGGGGAATTCTATACCCAACAAGTAAAATCTCCACACATAGTGCTCATAAATTCATCTAAAATGTTTTGTAACTTTATAGCTAATCCATTAAAATAGTATGAATAATTGAGTGCCTTTCATTTCATTATTTAACTTTTATTTATTATTTTCTGCTTATTTTTATTATTTTATTTATATTTTTTAAATTATTTAATTTATTTTTTACTATTTGGAATGGAAGACCGACAACCACTCCACCACTGATGTCACTTCCGTTGTCCGCTCTTGTTGGAGTGCCCCTCTTTGCAAATGCAAAAGCTTCATAAAAGAACGCATTGTTTATTGTTTTTTTTTAAATATGGGTTGGCAGTGGGGCGAATGTATGCATACCATTAGTGGTGCTGGTACATACTGGTATGCATACAATAACTGTCAGGCCCCCTAAGGGCAGAAGGGGGGTGTAATAGCCCACTTCAAGCACTGACTGTATGTTTAATTATGAGCTCAGTCATGCTAAAATAGAATTTCCTTTGGGAAGATGGGACCACCATGACGATTGGCCGGAAGACCACTCTTTGCCTATTTCATGAAAAGTGAGACTGATCCTCCAGATTGACATTGCGTGTTCGCAAATTGAATTCTTTAAAGTGAGCATTGTGATTGTTGTTCAAGTTCTTGGGAATATTTGCTCTGTTTTTGACTAAGTTATAGGATTACAGGTTGGTTTTCTTTGCTATGGCTTGCTTTTCTTTAAGCAAGT